>NC_092335.1:50185000-50525000 GCF_046630445.1 Rutidosis leptorrhynchoides | reverse complement strand
TTTTAACACTTTGCATTGCCGGAATATCATTTCCAAATAACAATATATCATCCACATATAGTACAAGGAACATGATTGTGCTCCCACTAGCCTTCTTGTATATACAAGCTTCATCACCATTTTTAATGAAGCCAAATTTCTTAGCTTCCTCATTAAAACGATGATTCCACATTCTAGATGCTTGTTTCAATCCGTAGATTGACTTCTTTAACTTGCATACCTTTTTAGGACACTTCGGATCAACAAAACCTTCAGGCTGAACCATATAGACATCTTCCTCAAGATGTCCATTTAGGAAAGCGGTCTTGACATCCATTTGCCATATTTCATAATCATAATGAGCAGCAATGGCAAGTAATATCCTAATAGACTTTAGCATTGCCACAGGCAAAAAAGTTTCATCATAGTCAACCCTTTGAGTTTGAGTGAAACCTTTTGCTACAAGTCTAGCTTTATATGTATCCAAGTTTCCATGTATGTCGGTTTTCATTTTGAAAAGCCATTTACAATCAACTAGCCTTGAGCCAGTAGGTTGTTCAACAAGTTCCCAAACTTGGTTGTCATACATGGATTGCATCTCAGCGTTCATGGCTTCCTGCCATTTATCCTTATCAATCCTTGATAAAGCATCTTGGTAGTTTGTTGGTTCATCCAAATCACCCACATAGCAACCATCCATGAGAAACCCATATCTCTCAGGAGGATTACTAATCCTACCAGATCTGCAAACGTCTTGTGTATTTTGATCATCCATTTGATCACTCTCAACATTTTCATGTTGAGTGCTAGTGTCAGCCAATTGTGTATCATCTACTTGATCTTGAACCTCTTCAAGATCTATCTTCCTTTCACTATTTCCTTCCATTAGGAACTTAGTTTCAAGGAATTCCGCCTTCCGAGCAACAAATACATTCTGCTCGGATGGATCATAGAAATAATATCCCATATCATCCTTGGGATATCCTATGAAGATACACTTCGTGGATCGAGCATTCAACTTATTAGGGACGTAACGCTTAGGATAAGCTTCACATCCCCATACCTTTAAGTATGATAGAGATGGAGGTTTTCCAAACCACATCTCATGAGGAGTTCGTTCCACTTTCTTGGTTGGGGCCATATTTAGAATGCGAGCCGCAGAGCATAGACAATAACCCCAGAATGATAGAGGTAACGAGCTTCTAGCCATCATAGATCGAACCATATCCATTAGGGTTCGGTTCCTCTTTTCGGATACACCATTAAGCTGTGGTGTCCCGGGTGGAGTAAGTTGCGAGATAATCCCACAACTTCTAAGATGATCTTGGAAAGCATCACTTAGGTATTCACCTCCTCTATCAGTACGAAGTACCTTTATTGTCTTGTTGAGTTGATTTTGTACTTCGTTTTGATATTCCTTGAATGCTTCAAAAGTTTCGTCCTTATGTCTTAACAAGTAGACATATCCGAAACGACTAAAGTCATCAATGAAAGTGACGAAGTATCTTTCACCTTTCCTAGTCATGGGCTTAAAGGGTCCACATACATCCGAATGTATTAATCCCAATAAGTCCTTAGCCCTTTCATAGGTCCCTTTGAAAGGTGCTTTAGTCATTTTGCCTTGTAAACAAGATTCACATACATCAAACGAGTCTAGTTCATTTGATTTCAAAAGGCCATTCCTTTGAAGTGTATGCATTCGATTCTTGTTTATGTGACCAAGGCGACAATGCCATAAGTAGGAATCACTCAAATCCCTTTTGAGTTTCTTGGTGTTTGCATGGAACATTGAGTTATTGTATGATGTGTCATCATGAACCAATTCATAAATACCATTCGAAGGCGAAGCCTTAAAATAGAACACATTATCTAAAGAAACATGGATATCATCATTAATGAAATTAAGATTAAAACCATATTGTTTCAAACGGGATACAGAAATAATGTTTCGAGATAAATCGGGTGCATACAAAACATTTTTCAAAACAAGCTCCAAACCACTTGGTAGCTTTAAAACAAAGTCTCCTTGAGCTTTCACTTGCACCCTTGCTCCATTTCCCATGAAGAGACTTGTTGTTTCCGCATCTTGATCACTTCTTTTGAACCCCTGCAAAGTATTGCAAATATGAGTTCCACATCCTGTGTCCAATACCCATGTATTAGAATAAGTAATACTAAGCTCAATGTATACCATATATACATTACCCGAGGTTTGCCCTGCATCCCTCTTTTCCTTCAACTCCTTGAGGTAGACCGGGCAGTTGCGTTTCCAGTGACCCATTTCACCACAACCGAAGCACGGATCTTCCTTGGGGTTAGCCTTTCCGGCAACCTTTTGCTTCTTGTTATTGTTGGTTGGGGTAACCACCTTCCCCTTTCCCTTGCCCTTGCCTTGGTAGGCGCGTCCTTTCCTCTTAGCCGCCTTCGGTTTAGAAGTGTTATTGTTTTTGGACCCGCCTTCATTGATCGTAAACACGGGTAAATCCCTTTTACCCATGCTTGCCTCTGCCGTCTTAAGCATGGCATGTAATTCGCCAATGATTTTATCCCATCCATTCATGTTGTAATTCATTACAAATGTGTCAAACCTCTTTGACAAGGAATTAAGGATAAGGTTCGTGGCTAATTCATTAGACACGTTGCAGTTTAGACGGTTCGCTCGATCAATTAGGCTTTTCATCTTAAGGACATAATATGAAACGGATTGGGAGTCGTCCATCCGACATGCATGAAGTGCTCGGACCGTTTCAAAGCGCTCGACACGAGCTTATTGAAGGAACATCTCCTTCAACTGTGTGATCATGTAATATGCACTATGATGCTCGAAATCCTTTTGGAGTTCTGGTATCATAGTCCTAAGCATGAGGTAAGAAACTTGTACCGAATCGGTGCAATATTTCTCCCAATAAGCCATGGATTCCGTATCATCCTCGTCCGGTTAATCGGGAATGGGGTCTTCCAACACATATGCCCTATCCTCAAGTTTGAGGACAATTCTTAGATTGCGGAACCAATCCATGAAGTTCGTATGGTTGAGTTTTTCTTTTTTGAGGATTGACCTCAACGATAGGTTGTTAAAGTTGATAGGTGCGTTTGGAATGTTGTTGTTGTTATTGGCGGCCATCTACAAAATTTAACAAAGTTGTTTAAGTATTAATTTTAATTCAACAATCAATACCCTTTAAATCCAATTGATATTTATTAAATTTTAGAATCCAACGGTAAACCAAATTTCGGTTAGGTGACCTTTATCCCGTCATTTGATTTAGCTAGGTAGTCATTGCATGACAATTGCAATCCTTTTGCAACTTCTAAGTTATGGGATCATGCAATCCTTTTGCATGGCATATTTATCCCATCAACGCCTATTTGTTTCTCATGATTCGGTGACCCTAAGTTCATGATTCCCAAATCAAGTCGTCCTACTTGTGTAAACATGTAAGTTTAACATACAAGTGGTTAGGTGACCTTTATCCCACAAGTGTGCGAAATTCACCTTAATCATATTAGTTTGCTCATAACGGTTAGGTGACCTTTATCCCATTATGAGTTCCCTAATATTTTTAAGTGTTGCACAAAAGGATGGCGTTTAAGTTGTTTACCTTGTTAATAGATGGGATTTTAAGTTTCCATTAATTCTAGTTTAAGAAAACTTTTATGTCATACACCAACATGCATTTAGTGTATGGTTTATTTGAAATCCATTTTCAAGTCTTGTAATTTTAGCCAATTACTTGATATAAACCATTTTATATATGATCCTTATCATGTTCTTAATAACCGTTTATTAATGTCCTTTTAGCCGTTTTTAATTTAACCATTTAAATTGACGTTTTGCATGTCGTTAATAATGTTTAATTTAACCTATTAAATTGTCATTTTTCTTGTTGTTAACTTGTGTGATTAACTTGTAGCATACAAACATACAATCCATAATCATACAAAACAACCATGCATGCAAAACAAATATGTTCACAATCAAGCCAATTAGGTAGACATTTATTTAGCCGAAAACAAATGCCACCGTTAAGGGTTATAACACAAAGTAGGAGATTTTAAATCTCCCACTTAATCTTGCATCCAAATGCTTCTTCTTGTGTTCTTCAAGTCTTCATTATCTTCATCATTTTACAAAATATATCCTAATACATTTTTTTTAAAATGAAAATACAACCTAATCTATTTTACATACCAAATATAAAATAAATTACATAACCAAACTTAACATTACATACCATATGAATAATTAATTTTACAAACCAAATTGAATGAATTAATATTACATACCAAATGAATAAATATAAATCATTCAAACATGCAACCAAACACAAGGTCAAGGCTATTATTGTGAACATGAACATGCAACCAAATATGACCAAAATGGAAGAACCAAAACCCATTTTGGAACCCCTATATTTCGGCCATTAACTCACACCCATCCAAACCCATGAATTTTTACAATCTACTTTCATGCATGTTGATAAATTGAAAATATAGTGGGTTTAAAACAACATCTTGAAGCATATTTCAACAACTTCGGCTCTAGATACCAATGTTGAAATTCAATATAACAACATGTTCTTAATGTAAATATAATTACTAAACCAATTTATTAAGATTTATAGCAAGCGGAAGCAAGATTTATTAAGAAAACAAGTGTATATATTTAACCATTTATTTGAATTCCAAGTAGATATCAAGTCGTGATTATATGCTTACAATAAAAGGATGTTTAGTGATTATACCTTCTCCAAGTTAGGAGGTTAATGAATGATAATGAAGATGATGAATGATATTGCTCAATAACATCATATATATCTATCGCAATATCATTAAAAACGCTCTAGAATCAAGGATGATGAAGGTGTTCTACAAATAATAAACCAAGATGCGCAAGTTTATATCGGAAGAATGATGTACAAAGAATTTTGATGATTTATGACATTGGTTGATCCCGATACGAGTTAGGGTCAAGATAGCACTCTAAAATGATAAAACAAAGCTTCCAAGGTGTTAGGCTTCGTCCAAATGAAGTAATATTGAAAAGAAAACGAAACAGTCAAAATTAGCACAACAGGACTCCGTCCTGGAAGGTGGGACGCCGTCCTGTCTTTCAATTCGGGACGCCGTCTCGGCAAGTGGGACGCCGTCTAGCCCTTTATACCGGGACGCCGTCCTGCCCTTTGGGACGACGTCCCGTAGTAGGTGTAGCCGACTTTTTGGCTTTTTACCTACTCTCTCCACTTTAAAACTTCAGTTTTTGAGGGACTGTTTCATCAGAATACGAACCAGAGAGTTTATAGGCGATTTTCAGGAGCAAATTGGAGAACTCCAACCTCTTTGAAGAGGCTCAACATCAAGGCATCATCCATCAAAACCTTCTTCATCTAAGAACTCTTGTTCTTGTAGGTTATTTACTTATTCTCAGCAATGATTTCAGTTAATAATTTGATTGTATTGTTGTCTGTTACCATGATTGTTGGCTAGTTTCTATAATGTTTGTCTAGATTAATAACCAAGGTATTGGATGTAATCTTATTGATTGAATGTATTATGCGTGATAGATTGAAGCTTGAATTAAGAACCATGCTTATTGTTGTTAAAATCATTTGTATCTAGTTAATTGATATGTTGTTGATAAAGAGAACTCTTGTTGATGTATCATATTGATTTACAATCAACTTGTCTTAGATTGATTGTTTGCTAAACCGGACCAAGGGGGTAAACTAGATTAAAACGGTTAAACAAAATAGGAATGAATTGTGTAGAGCGAACGCAAAGACAATTGTTATTCAAGTCTTTGATCTTGTTGATTAACTAGTTACAAACGAAAAGGTCTAAGTAATAGGGAACCCTCGCTTAGTAATTCTAGTTTGAGTACTTGCTAAAGAGAACTCTTGGCGAGTCGATTTAGGTGATTAGCATGCTTATAGTTATTTGATTACAAATACAAGAACCATAGTGAAAAGGGAACCCTTGATCTTGTTATTGTATTTACGTGTTTATCTGAGAGAACTCTTAGTGAACCTATTAGATAACTACACACATAATTATTCAATCAGGACTTAATACCTAAAAATACATCCAATACCGAGGGTAAAATATCTAGATAAACATTTCATCTCTTTGATTTAATTCAAAACTATCTTACTTGCTTTATTTGCATTTATTATCATTTCATAAACTTAAAAGACAAAAATATTGTTTTTACATTTAACCTTCTTTGATTTGGCTAAATCGTTAAATAGCCACCAAAACATAAAACTTGTACTTTTAACTTTCATTCACTTAGTTAATCATAATATAGTTTCTAATTCTAGTTTGACTGATATAACTGTCCTTGGAACGATACACGGAACTAAACCAGTTACTATACTACTACACGATCGGGTACACTGCCCGTTAGTGTGTAGCAATCTCTAAAACCGGTATTTTCCATACGATAATTCATATACCACTTTTCGCACATCAAGTTTTTGGCGCCGCTGCCGGGGACAGTTTTGTGTCAAAATAGAATTATTAACTGATTTGTGATTAAGTAGTTTCTTAATTATTTTAAATTTTTAATAGTCTTTGATTTTAAACTTATAGAATCGGTATGTTTAATAATTTTTGTTAGTTGTGTGATTGACAGTTTATAGGTCGCATATGCCACATACCCGAAGTTCAGAATCTCCATTACTTACACCGTTTACAGAACCTGATAGAAAGCTTGGTAGGATTTCAAAAGAAGTACTTGAAATTTTTAAATCTTCATCAAAGCAAGAAACCTTTGATTCAGAATCAAGTACGACCAAGCCTCGATATTCAGACTTTGGTAAACCCGTTCAACCCCCAAATTTTGAAATGGAAGGAGAAAGACCGTTGGTACCATGACAATCAATGGCAGCAAAGATGAAAGCAACCCGGACCGGACAAGGTAGTGCTATTACTCCACCTACTGGTGAGGTAACTTTTGAAATAAAAGGACCTATTCTTCAAATGAATAATAACAGGTGTCAATTTGGTGGTGGTCCGAATGAAGATGCAAACGAACATATTCGTCTCTTTCAAGAGATATGTCTTCTATTTAAACTTAAACCAGAAACTGACCAGGCCATATTATTAAGACTTTTCCCTTGGACACTCCAAGGGGAAGCACGAAGTTGGTTAGATTCATTGGCCGAGGCTACGATAGAAACGTGGGATGGTATGTTGGAAAAATTTCTTAAGAAATATTTTCCAGCATCCAAGTCCGCGAGACTCCAACACGAAATTACCCAATTCTGTCAAAAGCCGATGGAAACCCTGTACGAAGCATTGAATCGATTTTCCAAAATGCTAAGAGGTTGTCCAAACCATGGTTTGGATACCTTTCAAAAGGTCCAAATCTTTTACAAAGGTTGTGATGTAGCAACCCGAATTTCAATTGACCAAGCGGCCGGTGGTTCTCTTATGGACAAAACCGAGCAAGAGGCTTATGAGATAATCGAGAAACTAGCCGATTATTCTCATGAGTGGCATCAAGAACGCCCAATTACTCGAAATGCTCAAGTCCAAAGCGCCGGTGCTTATGATGACTTAAGCTCCCTAGGTGTAAAAATAGATGGTGTTGTCCGAAACATGGACAAAATCACCAAGGAAATCCATAGTATGAAAGTAGGTTGTGAATACTGTGGAGGTCTCCACTTAGGAAAAGATTGTGATGCCGGGTTAACCATGGCTCAAAAAGAAGAAGTGGCTTTCATAAGCCAAAGAAATAATAACCACTTTCAGGGAAGAGCCCAATTTAACCGGAACTTTAACAACCCCTACAACCCTCAAGGTCAAACTTCCCATTTTCAACAAGGGTCAAGTAGTGGGTTCCAACAACAAACTCCGGGTTTTTACCAAAAACCCCAACAGGAAGAGAAAAAGTCAAATTTAGAGAGTATGTTGGAAAAGTTAATTACATCACAAACTCAGCTTGTCACAAATATAAACCAAACCAACGAGAAAAACGAACATCAATTTAGAAACCAACAAGCATCAATTCAAAATTTAGAAAAACAAATGAGTGGTTTAGCCAATTTACTGAGCGAGAGGAAACCAGGTAGTTTACCGGGCGATACCAGTAAAAACCCACGAAATGAGCACGCAAATGTTATCACCACACGGAGTGGTCTAGCATACGATGCTCCAAAAATGCCCGAAAATTCTGATTTCAGGGTTCCATTGAACCAAAATGATGAACCGGTTAAGGAGCCGAAAAAAGTGGTTGAAAAGGAAGAACGGGAAAAACCCGTAGTAAAACCATATCAACCACCGCTCCCATACCCAAGAAAACAACAACAAGAGAGGCTAGAGGCCGAAAGGTCGAAATTCCTAGATATGTTTAAACAAATTAACATAAACATGCCTTTCATTGATGTAATCTCAGGTATGCCCAAGTATGCTAAGTTTTTAAAAGACTTACTTACTAATCGGAAGAAAATGGAGGAACTTTCATCCGTCACCATGAATGCTAATTGTTCAGCAATTTTGATGAACAAAATACCGAAAAAGTTAGCTGATCCTGGAAGTTTTACCATACCATGTCTCCTGGGAGATTTGGAATGAATTAAAGCATTAGCGGATTTAGGGGCTAGCATAAATTTAACGCCTTATTCATTATATGTTAAGCTAAACCCCGGGGAACTGAAACCAACTCGAATGGCAATCCAACTAGCAGACCGCTCTGTTAAATTCCCTCGTGGAATTTTAGAGAATATGTTAGTAAAAGTCGGTACCCTAGTATTTCCGGCTGATTTTGTAATTCTAGACATGGAGGAGGACACACGTGTGCCTCTTATATTAGGTCGACCTTTCCTCAATACCGCTAGAGCTATGATAGATGTTCATGGGCAGAAATTGACCCTTAGTATTGAGGATATGAAGGTTACCTTTTCCGTTGACCATGCCTTGCAATACCCCGAGTCTACTGATGATCAATGTTATTATTTGCAAACCATAGACACGTATTCGGAGTTATTGCAGGAATTTCCAGAATTGCAAGGTACAGGAGAATGCATTTTTGCGGAAGGTGATGATGAAACAATGGTGGAAGAAGTGGAGTTGTTGACCACTTTGATGGCTAACGGGTATGAGCCAAATGATGAAGAGTACAGAAAGTTGGATTTAGGGAATGAATACCGATGTAAAACATCGATTGAAGAACCTCCCGTTTTGGAACTAAAGCCACTTCCAAGTCACTTGGAATATGCTTACCTACAAGAAGGTTCTACTCTCCCGGTGATCATTTCATCCGAACTCTCTGTAAGTGAGAAATCTAAGCTTGTTTCCATGTTAAAAGCCCATAAAACGGCTCTAGCATGGAAAATTCATGACATCAAGGGTATAAGTCCCTCTTATTGTACACATAAGATATTAATGGAAGATAACTATAAGCCGTGTGTACAAAGACAAAGGCGACTCAACCCCAATATGCAAGAAGTTGTTAAGAAGGAGATTGTAAAACTCCTAGATGCGGGTCTTATTTATCCGATTTCGGATAGTCCTTGGGTGAGTCCGGTCCAATGCGTGCCCAAAAAGGGTGGCATGACCGTTGTCACAAATGAAGACGACCAATTAATTTCTACCAGGACTATCACGGGTTGGAGGGTATGCATTGACTACAGGAAATTAAATGATGCTACCCGAAAAGACCATTTTCCCCTTCCTTACATTGATCAAATGTTGGAAAGATTAGCGGGAAAGAATTTTTATTGTTTTCTTGACGGTTTCTCGGGATATTTCCAAATCCCTATAGCACCCGAGGACCAAGAGAAAACGACCTTTACATGTCCTTATGGTACTTTCTCCTATCGGCGTATGCCTTTTGGCTTATGCAATGCTCCTGCTACCTTTCAAAGGTGTATGGTAGCTATTTTTCATGACATGATTGAAGACTTTATGGAAGTATTCATGGATGACTTCTCAGTCTTCGGTGATTCTTTTAACTCATGTCTTAAAAATCTTGAGCTTATGTTGATTAGGTGTGAAGAATCAAATCTTGTACTAAACTGGGAAAAATGCCATTTTATGGTAAAATAGGGAATTGTATTGGGTCATAAAATTTCTTGTGCAGGTCTTGAGGTGGATCGCTCTAAAGTGGAAGTAATAGCCAAATTACCACCACCAACGAATGTGAAGGGTGTTAGAAGTTTTCTGGGGCACGCCGGTTTTTACCGGGGTTCATTAAAGATTTTTCCAAAATTGCAACCCCCATGAACAAACTTCTTGAGAAGGACGCTCCATTTGTCTTTACGGACGAGTGTCTTACCGCCTTTAATCTTCTTAAAGCAAAGCTCACGCAGTCACCGATTCTCATATCGCCAAATTGGTCAATACCATTCGAACTTATGTGTGACGCCAGTGACTTTGCTATTGGTGCCGTCTTGGGGCAAAGAATAGAAAAACATTTCAAGCCCATTTACTATGCTAGTAAGACACTGCAAGGAGCCCAACTTAATTACACTACCACCGAGAAGGAACTCCTTGCAATCGTCTTTTCGTTTGACAAATTCCGATCCTATTTAGTGCTAGCAAAGACGGTTGTCTACACCGACCACTCGGCTTTAAAGTACTTGCTTTCTAAGCAAGATGCTAAACCCCGTTTAATACGTTGGGTCTTGCTTTTGCAAGAATTCGACATCTATATAAAGGATAAAAAGGGTGCCGAAAACCTAGCTGCCGATCACCTTTCTCGACTTGAGAACCCGAATCTTGGGGTTCTACATGAGACCTTTATCCAAGATAATTTTCCTGATGAAAATCTCATGAGAGTTGAGAAAATTGATGATCCATGGTTTGTAGACATTGCCAACTATCTTGCGGGTGGATTCCTAGAAACCGGTATGTCACAGTGTGTTTCGGGGAAGGAATGCACCGAAATTCTGCTTGACTGTCACCTTGGTCCAACAGGTGGGCACTTTGGTCCCCAAATCACGGGGAAGAAAGTTTATGAGGCCGGTTTCTATTGGCCTACCATATTTAAAGATGCCTACGCTGTCTGTAAAGCTTGTGACGCGTGCCAACGGGCCGGTCAAATAACTAAACGGGATGAAATGCCTCAACAAAGCATCCAAGTATGTGAGGTGTTCGATGTTTGGGGAATTGACTTTATGGGCCCCTTTCCAAAATCTCATTCTTACCTCTACATACTTGTCGCCATAGATTATGTTTCTAAATGGGCGGAGGCAAAACCCCTACCAACAAATGATGGCCGAGTAGTGGTAAACTTTTTGATGGAACTTTTCTCTAGGTTCGGCACACCAAAAGCTCTTATAAGTGACCGGGGCACCCACTTTTGCAATAAGCAATTGGAAAAGGTGTTGAAAAGATATGGAGTAATTCATAAAATTTCGACATCTTATCATCCCCAAACGAGTGGGCAAGTAGAAAACACCAACCGGTCATTAAAACGCATACTTGAAAAGACCGTTGGTGCCAATCCAAAAGAGTGGTCAACCAAGTTAAACGATGCATTGTGGGCCTTTCGCACGGCCTACAAAACACCAATTGGAACAACTCCTTTCCGTATGGTATACGGAAAAGCATGCCATCTCCCGTTGGAGATTGAACATAAAGCACATTAGGCGCTAAGGGCATGCAATTTGGATTACCAAGAAGCGGGTCGGTTACGTTTGACCCAACTAAACGAATTAGACGAGTTGAGGCTTGAAGCCTATGACAACTCTCTAATTTACAAGGAAAAAACCAAACAATGGCACGACAAAAGATTGAAACATCCAAAAGAATTCATGGAAGGAGATCGTGTCCTTGTTTATAATTCCCGTTTCAAGTTATCACCCGGAAAGCTTAAGTCCCGATGGACGGGACCGTTTGTTGTTAGAAAGGTGTACCCTTATGGTACAGTCGAAATGGAGAACGGGAAGGGTGATATTTTTAAAGTGAATGGCCACCGGGTCAAACACTATGTTGATGGTCCCCTAGAAATTGAGGATGAGGTTAGCCTCAACTTCAAGAAAAATGCCTAAATCTAAATGGGGACGAGTTTGGTGAACGACTCGTAAAAAACTGGTTCACAATTGTAATTAGGTTTGTATTGTGTGCGCGATAAATTTTAGTTTGGTACAAAATGATTAACGTATGACCTCTAAACGCGAACGACTCAGAAAAACAGGTCAGTGAGTTTTAGTGAAACAGGACGCCGTCCCAAAACCCTAGACGCCGTCCCACTTAACATACCGGGACGCCGTCCCAAAGATCTAAACGCCGTCCCACTTAAAGAATCGAGACGCCGTCCCAAAAATCAGGACGACGTCTAGACCCCCTGAGTCAGAAAAAAAATACGTTTTTAAACCATATCCAACCCATTTCTTATCCACAAAACACACTCTTCTCTATTTCTCTCTGCCCTAACACGAACCACTCTCCAAAAACCCTAATCTCTACCTCAAATTCGCGATTTCTTCTTCAAATTCAAGCTTCAAATCATGAACTTTTGGGTATGGATACTCCATTTTTACACTTTTCTTTATCAATTACTTGAATTGTATGTTTATATCTATAAATTGGTGAAGGATAAGTGTGGGGTGTTTGATTTGCATGATTATTGTTAAGATTAACATGCCTTAGATGTTTAAATTGCCCTTATGTGTTTATTTTGCAAAGATTACATGCTTTTAAGGGTTTTGTTCATGATTCTATGGTTTGTAGAAATTAAATCCGAATTTAGGGTGTTTAACTTATGATGTTGAGTTTATGTATGATGTTTATGATTCTTGTGAAGTATTTGATTGTGTTGGTGATGTTGATGTCAACTTGGCCGGGTCATTTTTGAATGTTAGTGAATTTCTAAGCATATTGTTGAATTGTAATGAATTTATGAAATATGTATGTTTGATGTTCATTTGTATGGGCCTGTTGAAGCAAATTGATGGAATGAAATGCCCTAATGTATGATGTTATAATGGTCATTTGAGCTAAAAATTGTGAAAATGCGTTATGATTTATGATGAATATGATTAGAATGCAAAGTTAAATGTTATGACCTATGAACACAACATACTTGAATCTTTGAGTCCTAAGTTTGTGCTACATTGTGAAGTTATGATTTTCATTTTTTTTGAAGGTGTATTAACGAATTCAGGTTGACTTTGGTTGACTTTGGTTTAAAATTGTGAACATGCACTTTTGTTTAAATGAATCATAATGCTTTTGAACTAGGAATTGAATGATTAAGTTCTCCTGCTACTCGGTTATGTTTTTAGCTAACATTAACACAACGGTTTCTATGTTCTTTTGGTTTGGTGTATAATGTTTTGCAGGGACAACCAAGCAGACAGCAGGTTTGGCTCCTCCACGACAACCACCACCACCACAACAACAACATCATTCATCATCGTCTTCCGGAGAAGAAGAGGAGGAGGATCTAAACGATCCTCGAGTTTGGTTAGCACAGGTTCAGAACGATGAAGACTATACGGAAACATTTGAGAGAATAAACCGTAGGCCGATTAATGCAACTTGGTATTTTATCTGGGGGCCATTGGAAGAGGCGGGCATGCGCCGACATGTTTCTAATTTACTCGCCATTCCTTACGATAGAGTAGTCGCCCACGCTTGGGAACATGTTTTTAGCATCAATGAACCAATCTATCCGGTGCTGCTTAAAGAATTTTACTCTACCATGCGGTTTAACAATGTCAGCGATTATTTATCGAATGAGTTTCTACGGTTTCATCTCGGGGGCCAAGATAGGGGTATAAGCAGTTTACAGCTTTGTAGAGTTCTGGGAATTTTTGGGGAATTCACCGATAATCAGTTAGGTGAATATTTGCGGGCTTCTGATTACGTTGGCCGGCATGTTTTTGATGACACCTCTTATTGGCGCAGAATTTGTAAGCCAAATATTGCGCCTGCACATTTTAGATCAAGCAAGCACAGGTACAACGAAATCGCAGCCCGGGATGATAAGCTGCTTCATCGACTCATCGCATGCACGTTTAATGCGAGGATTGAGGGTCATGAGAAGGTGAAAACATTAGATTTGTGGATTATGGATCAAATCAAGCGGGGTTCCTATACCGACATTCCTGGGCTAATCGGTAATTATTTCCTTGCCATTGCGACTGAGACACGGCTACAGAAGCCACTTCTGGGAGGCCACTACATCACCCGAATTGCCCGACATTTTAACATTGATTTCAGTAGATTACAGGAGTACACGAGCGTAATGAAACCATTAAAAAAGGTTTTTTATATTAATGTTGAAATCATTATGAAAGATAGAAATGGGCAGTTGGTGCAGGTGACGCAAGTGGCAGTGTTGTTCAGCAAGAGCAGCGGCAGGAAGAGGAGGCGGAAATGGAGGCACAGACTAATGTTGGTGAACAGGTTCCGTGGCATCCGTCCCAATCAAGTTGGGACAGTTTGGTTGGTAGTGTTAATAACATGAGGTTGAGCCCGAACGAACAAAGGATGCACAACGATCGAATGTGGGATAGTCAGCAGCGAATGGAGCAACGATAGATTGCTCAAGTGCACGATCAGGGATGGATGAGTTATGGTATTGATTGGAATAACCATAACTCAGAGTTGTTTTATTCCAACCCCGAGCAGTACTATGGGACGACACGTCTGACACCCCAATATTACACGGATCCTCAAAACCCACCTCCGCCTCACCCGATTTATGATAATACCGCTGCGTTGCAGGATGCTCGGAACAGATTTGAGCAGCAATATCCACAGGGACGCCCGTACAGAGATGGTTCGGGTAATTATTTTTGGCCGTTGGATAACTAGGCCTGCGTGCCTTTGATCATTTTGTACTTTGTTTTGAGACAATTTAATTTGTGTGGTGTGATTTTAGACAATATTTGGTTTGTAATAATTGGCTAATTGTGTGGATTTGTGAACGGTTGTGGTTGTAAAAACACCGTTCTTTTTATTATAAATTGTGTGGTTTTTTAATTTGTGCAGCATGATTGAACTTCAAAGACTGGCATTAAGTTCAGCAACATTTGATATTATGATGTGTGTATGATGATAATCGCGGACTGGACGATGCTCTTATGCTGGCAGTAAGTTCAGCAGCATCCGTCTACATGTTCCACGATTTACAGGTTAAAAATTGAAAATTTCTACAATCACCCTATCACTTTGCCCTCTAAATTTAATCCTTTTTCTGATTTCATGCAATGAGGGCCTTGCATGATCTCAAGTGTGGGGTGGGGAGTAGAAATTTATCGGGAACTCGTTTTACTAAAATTAAGGCGTTCAAGGCAACATAACTTGTAAAAGGTTAAATTTTATAAATTGATTTTAAAATTTATCGACGGATTAAGATCAGGTATAACAACCGAATTTCCGTTATAAATATAAATTTTTAAAAGATATTTTATAAACTTAATTGATTATAAGATTATTTAAAAAAAAATTTAAAATTTTCAAGTAGCCTTAAAAACGATTAAAAGCCCAAAAACCACGTTATACACATTATGGTCTTAAAATCTAGAAAATAAATGTTGGTTTACATTTTAAATTATTAATAGTCTTTGAAGTTGCACTATCATTCAATTATTTGAATGAAAATCCTACTAGTTTAGTAAGCTAACTTGTAGGTCACTTGTACCAAAACGAGTGTAAACCGTGAGAGAGCGGTGATTGTATAGCGTGGTCGGAAACCGGATCTCGCGCCAGATCGAAAACCCTAAGGACGATCCTCATTGTTTCTCCTAACAAGGACAATGTTGCGTCCGACCACTTATATGACCATACAGGATGTATCCATTCCATCCTAAAGGGAGTCAAGTCTCCCGAACGACACACTTGCTGATTTATTTCAGAAGTTGTAGTCCAGACCAGTTGTAGGGTGACGAAAAATCTTGAAAAGTCATTGCTAAAATCGACTGGAAATCTACCAGGCCTCAACATCAAACAGGGAAACTGGTAGTCAAAGCTTATCTCAATGAGGGAGATTTGCTAGCCAAATGGGAAGCGCACCATGATACACAAATTGTCAGTGATTGATCAGATTCCCAGTGGATAACCTCCGGAAAGGTAATATATCAGCTTTTAAGCCTGATGAACTTCAATCTTTATGATTGACTTAACGGATTAGATGATTACCTCATGATTATCGATGATATCCGGACGTAATTTGTATCCTCCTAAGCACATTATTTTCTACCGACATCTCGCGATGTTAGGTACCGTGGGAGGGATTGGCTTGACCAATAGCGGGAAACCCGCACTCATTTTTCAAAATTCAGAAAATCCGACAAAATCGGAAAACGTGTCTAGTATTAAAAACTAGCATGATATTTTCAAAAACCATAAAACGTTTTCATCAAGGTCCTGATTTCCCTAGGATCAAATTTTTCGGATACTTGGCTCTAATCTCTCAAAAATGTGTGTGTGTTTCCATTGTGAATATAGCGTGCGTGTGATTTCAAGTGTGCTATACTTAAAGCGTGTGTTTCCATTGTGTATATAGCGTGAGTGTGTTACTTAAAGCGTGTGTTTTATATAGTGTGACTTGTGTTTCATATCAACGTGTGTGTTTTGTGTGTTACGAGTGATTTATGTAATGTTTGTAATCTATATTGTGTGATTATGTTTGATATTGTTCGACTTTGTAACGAAAGAATTGCTTGAGGACAAGCAAGGTTTAAGTGTGGGGTGTTTTGATATTGCTCAATAACATCATATACATCTATCGCAATATCATTAAAAACGCTCTAGAATCAAGGATGATGAAGGTGTTCTACAAATAATAAACCAAGATGCGCAAGTTTATATCGGAAGAATGATTTACAAAGAATTTTGATGATTTATGACATTGGTTGATCCCGATACGAGTTAGGGTCAAGATAGCACTCTAAAATGATAAAACAAAGCTTCCAAGGTGTTAGGCTTCGTCCAAATGAAGTAATATTGAAAAGAAAACGAAACAGTCAAAATTAGCACAACAGGACGCCGTCCTGGAAGGTGGGACGCCGTCCTGTCTTTCAATTCGCGACGCCGTCTCGGCAAGTGGGACGCCGTCTAGCCCTTTATACCGGGACGCCGTCCTGCCCTTTGGGACGACGTCCCGTAGTAGGTGTAGCCGACTTTTTGGCTTTTTACCTACTCTCTCCACTTTAAAACTTCAGTTTTTGAGGGACTGTTTCATCAGAATACGAACCAGAGAGTTTATAGGCGATTTTCAGGAGCAAATTGGAGAACTCCAACCTCTTTGAAGAGGCTCAACATCAAGGCATCATCCATCAAAACCTTCTTCATCCAAGAACTCTTGTTCTTGTAGGTTATTTACTTATTCTCAGCAATGATTTCAGTTAATAATTTGATTGTATTGTTGTCTGTTACCATGATTGTTGGCTAGTTTCTATAATGTTTGTCTAGATTAATAACCAAGGTATTGGATGTAATCTTATTGATTGAATGTATTATGCGTGATAGATTGAAGCTTGAATTAAGAACCATGCTTATTGTTGTTAAAATCATTTGTATCTAGTTAATTGATATGTTGTTGATAAAGAGAACTCTTGTTGATGTATCATATTGATTTACAATCAACTTGTCTTAGATTGATTGTTTGCTAAACCGGACCAAGGGGGTAAACTAGATTAAAACGGTTAAACAAAATAGGAATGAATTGTGTAGAGCGAACGCAAAGACAATTGTTATTCAAGTCTTTGATCTTGTTGATTAACTAGTCACAAACGAAAAGGTCTAAGTAATAGGGAACCCTCGCTTAGTAATTCTAGTTTGAGTACTTGCTAAAGAGAACTCTTGGCGAGTTGATTTAGGTGATTAGCATGCTTATAGTTATTTGATTACAAATACAAGAACCATAGTGAAAAGGGAACCCTTGATCTTGTTATTGTATTTACGTGTTTATCTGAGAGAACTCTTAGCGAACCTATTAGATAACTACACACATAATTATTCAATCAGGACTTAATACCTAAAAATACATCCAATACCGAGGGTAAAATATCTAGATAAACATTTCATCTCTTTGATTTAATTCAAAACTATCTTACTTGCTTTATTTGCATTTATTATCATTTCATAAACTTAAAAGACAAAAATATTGTTTTTACATTTAACCTTCTTTGATTTGGCTAAATCGTTAAATAGCCACCAAAACATAAAACTTGTACTTTTAACTTTCATTCACTTAGTTAATCATAATATAGTTTCTAATTCTAGTTTGACTGATATAACTGTCCTTGGAACGATACACGGAACTAAACCAGTTACTATACTACTACACGATCGGGTACACTGCCCGTTAGTGTGTAGCAATCTCTAAAACCGATATTTTCCATACGATAATTCATATACCACTTTTCGCACATCAATGAACAAGTGTATAAAACCCAAGCTTTTGTGCTCCAATACCACCCTTGAGATAGTTAGGATTTAAGACTCTTAATCACCTTTGAACCAAGCTTGAAACCCTCTTCTTTGCACCCAAGAAATTTGGACAGCAGCTATGCCAATAGATGATGATGAATGAAGCCTCAAAACTATGAAACCTCAAGTTGTTATACCCCAAACTTATCACCAACACCCTAGCCTTTAGTTACAATTTAATTGTAACACTTGAATGAACTTGCAAAAATAAAATTGAACCTCTTTCTCCCTAGGAAAGTCACGGCCGGAATACAGCTGAATGGAGGGAGAGAATGCAGTTTTTTTCTTTGTTATTTTGAAGTGTATTGCATGTATTACTTGAGTCAATCCCTTGGTAAACTAGTTGAGCATGTACCTAAGGAGTTGTGTTGTCTTAAAAGTGACAAAACAAAGCATGGGGTGTCTCCTTGGAGACCCCCAAAATCTGCACTATATAAATTATATAACAAGGTTTATATTTTATAAAACTTGTTATAAAATACCTTGTAATTATATAAAACTTGTTATATAAAGTATGCATTTGTTAAGTCACTTATTTTATAAACCAATTTTATAAAATATAACACAACATAATTATTTAAACCTATAAATAATTAAATACAAATTATCCAAATAATTTATTTCAAGTAATAACATTTTAGAAAACTGATTTTCTAAAGTTCAAGTGTCGCGTATTTATTTAACGATTCAGTCGTTAAGATTAAATACATATAAAGTGTTGGTAAGCTTGTTATTGGATATAACCCGACTTGGATCATAACACATTAGCCACATTAATTTAATATGTCTCTCGGCCATATGAAATACCTTCAACTGTTAGTTTCTATATTCTGTAACCTTTAGAGCTTAAAATATGAATGTTATTGAAGTAATGTTGGGAACTGATGCATGAGTTAGTATAATATAATGACACTTGATCAACGTGATTATATTACAGTAAGTCATGCTGAGTTTCTAATGGGACATGATGATTCACAGGTCATAACGTCATCATGTGCCATGTTACATAACTCTTTCATTCTGCTTAACTTCTGAACATATCAAGAAAATATATTTTTGATAGTTCTATTCTCAGTGATTCATGTAGTTTAACAAAACAAATCGTGCTACTACCTTTCCTTTCTACCTTGTATATTATGATAATTCGAAACTCCATAACTATGAATTCTGGACCATTGTTCGCTTGATTTAAAGTCGGGAAGAGAAAACAAAAGGAATGAAGATCTGAAATAAATGAGAGTATAATTCACAGTAAATTAGAGAGAGTATTAACTGTGGATGTCAATGATTACAGAAGGACAGAAGCAGAGACATCGAAATATAAAGGAAGCTATAAAACCCAAACAACAACTCGGAAATTACAAACCATGGATATTAATACGAATAGAAATATAAAGACACGATAGAATTAAGAATAGTATCACCCGAATGTAATAGTGGAAGTAAATAGATTTTCCCTGGTGGAAGATTGAAAAAGAAGGATGACAGAAATGATAATTCGGAAAATATCAAGGATTAGAAACTGGATTAAGCATTTTCACAATATTTTGGATGTATGAACTAAGAAAGAAAGTATAGGAATGGTGGGAATAATGGAACGGAAGATCTTAATTTATAATGGAAATATCAGACAGAGTAATCGAGGCAGATCATCGCATTTAATTATAGAAATCTTAATTTCTTTCTTCGCCAAAGAATCAAATCTTTTAGATTTCGAAGATTTCCTTTAAATCCCTTGAATTTCGGAATTCAACCAAGGCAACGTCAAAAGTTAAAACGAAACTTCATTTATTTATATCATTTTTTTTGTGATAGCTTCATTCGTGCTCTTCGAATAATTGAATTATTTTATCTGTATTATTCAATAATGATAAAACTCTATTTATCAGCTCATATTCGTCAGGAAAACCTATTTATTATTAGCCATGATGACCTCACTCAAATTTTAGGACAAAATTTCTTTAACGAGTAGGTACTGTGATGACCCGAGAATTTCCGACCAAATTTAAACTTAATCTTTATATGTTTCCGACACAATAAGCAAAGTCTGCAATGTTGAGTCTCGAAAACTTTGGAACAGTTTACATGAATGCATTTGTCCTTTTGACCATTCCCGACGATTCACGAACAATTGTTTGTAAATAAATAGGTATATGTAAATGTAAGTATATGTATATTAAATTGAAATTATAAAATATAATTTAAGCATTTGAATTAAATAGTAAAATAGAATACAAAGTAATTGAGTGTAAATTTAAAATGAATCTATATATATAACTATATATAGAAATTATATGATTAATTATTAATATATGTGTATTATAATATATAATTTATAAATAATAAATATTCTATAAAGGTTATCATATTATATTATGTGATTAATAATATGTAATACAATTTAAAATATAGATGTTGTATTAAAATTAATATCTTCATTATCAATATAAATATTAATATTAATAACAGTATCATTAATGATATTTTATGAAATCGGGTACGTTTGATTTATGATTTTTAATAGTATTATTAATATTATTAATATCATCATTATTATAACTAGTAGTAAAAATTAAAATTTTAAATATGATTAATAATAGTATTGTTATTAAATTTTATTATTAATATTAATGTTAACATCAGTATTATAAATATTTTTGTTTTTAATATGAGATCTGATACATGTAACTTGTTAGATCTTAATTATTATTTGTATTACCATCATTAGAATAATATTATTACTTTCAATATATATGTAAAATAAATATAAAGTTTAATATATAAATTGTTATTATATTATTATTACTAATATTATCAATCATTAATAATATTAGTATTATGATAATCAATATTATTATTAATAATAATATTATTTTTATAAATTTTATAGTTATTATTATTATCATTACTAATTGTATTATTATTATTATTATTCATATACTTATTAGTATTAATATTAATATTAATACACATATATATTTACAAATACATGTATATATACACGAAATACAGTAAAACATATATAAATATATATGCAGAGTATATAATTATATACATATACTGATATATATACGCATATACAGATTTTTTTATATAAATCAGATTTATTGTATTCTTTTTTTTTACTGAATTATTCCATCACAGAATCCTAATTCGATTTACATCCTTGACTAACTATATTCAATCTTTGTATCTATCTGCTAAATGATTCCATTACAGCAATCAAAGCCAAAATCAGTTAGCTATCTGTTTCAAGCTTATAATTTTTTTTATATTTTTCTGTCCTTCTGAATTAACCTATCGTTATCAATTTGCTATAAAAACAAACGTTTACTCTGTGTTATTTGACAAACTCAATCAGCTTTATATTCTCTAAATCAATTACAGTCACGTCTAACAGATATTAGGTATTGAATTAAACAGAAAACCCATGAACACAGATAGTAACTCTGTTCTTGGTCCATTTTTTTATAACAGATCGATTTCTAAACTAATTTCAAAATCTATAAATGTAACTCTGCTAGGAATCCAATACTCAAAGTTTCTTCAAAGTCTCAAGTTCCAATTCTTTCAAACAAGTACGAATTTTTGAAGTCAAACTTATTTATTTAAAAGTCAAAGAAAGTGTTCATCAAGAAATTTGAATCTGTTTTGAGGTTATAACTTAAATTGAAGGTTCAAACAGTTTCCAAGAATAATGTAAAACATTTTTCATGTAGAAATCGTGGGCTATATCGATCTCTAAAATCGAATTTGATCTTGAGTTAAGTCGTGTTCTTCAAAGACCTGTAACAGGTTTTTTTTATTTTAATTTTTTTCTGTTTAATGAATTTAATCGCTCATAAATTTTTCTGTATACGTTTTAAATCCTAAAAAAACTATTAAAGTAATCTGTTATTACTTAATATTAATTACTGGTCGATTCAAGTGAGTATGGAGAAGAAGATAAAGGAGACAGTCAATTAAGGGTTTTATATTTTTGAGGAGCAATTTAATTCAGAAAAACAGAAACGGACTGGATGGTTGAGTGTTGAGTTGGTGAGCTGATGATCGTGGGTTCGAGTCTGTAGCTGGGTTGTTTTATTTTTTTTTACTCTATGAGGTAGTTTCAAATTATAATTATTGTTATTATTATTGTTATTATTATTATTATTATTATTATTATTATTATTATTATTATTATTAATGTTATTGTTATTATTCCTAATAGATAGAAGTATTAGTATTATCATTAATCGAATTAATAACATTATTATTGTTATTGCTAGTATTATCATAAATTCTTTTAATTATTATTATTATTACTAAAATAAGTATTAGCTATCAATTATTATTATTAAAAAATGTATTTTTATCAAAATTATCATTTTTCATTATTATTATAAACAATATCATTCTTACTATCATTATTATTATTATCATATCATTTTTATAAAAATTATCATTTTTATTATTATTAGTATTGTTATCTCTATTTTAGTACTATTATAATTATTGATCTTATAAACAAAAGAGATTTATATATATAAAAAGTAGATTACATACTATATTTTTGTTAACTATACTAATAATTAAATTACATCTAGTGTATAACCATATCTTAAAATGTTATACATAATAATAATACATATATAAATATAAATATTAATTTGAATACATTATAATAAGTTACAACTTAATAATATATAATGAAATATATATATATATATATATATATATATATATATATATATATATATATATATATACGAAACATATAATTTATATCACTAATAATTATATGAGAATTTGTCAAATTACAAATATATATGTTAATATATATATATATATATATTTAATATAGGTTCGTGAATCCGAGGCCAACCCTGCATTGTTCAATATAGTCATATGTATTTTTACTACAAAATACAATAGGTGAGTTTCATTTGCTCCCTTTTTAAATGCTTTTGCAATATATATTTTTGGGACTGAGAATACATGCGCTGCTTTTATAATTGTTTTACGGAATAGACACAAGTACTTAAAATTACATTCTATGGTTGGATTATTAAACCGAATATCGCCCTTCAAGTCTGGTAACCTAAGAATTTAGAGAAATGGCCCCTGATTGACGCGAATCCTAAAGATAGATCTATGGACCTTGACAAGTCCCATTCGGGGTACGAATGCTTTAGTACTTCGAGATTATTATACAGACGAGAGGTTCTGTTTTGGGGATATTCTATGCATTAAGTTAACGTCAGTTACCAGGTGTACAATCCATATGAATGATATTTTTGTCTCTATGCATGGGACGTATGTTTATGAGAAATGGAAATATGAAATCTTGTGGTCTATTAAAATTATGAAATGATTATTTATGTTAAACTAATGAACTCACCAACCTTTTGGTTGACACTTTAAAGCATGTTTATTCTCAGGTATGAAAGAAATCTCCCGTTGTGCATTTGCTCATATTAGAGATATTACTTAGAGTCATTCATGACATATTTCAAAAGAGATTGCATTCGAGTCGTCGAGTTCATCATGATTATTATTAAGTCAATTATAGTTAGATATATTATGAAATGGTATGCATGCCGTCAACTTTGGATGTAATGAAAGTTTGTCTTTTAAAAACGAATGCAATGTTTGTAAATTGTATCATATAGAGGTCAAGTACCTCACGATGTAATCAACTATTACGAATCGTCTATAATCAATATGGACTTCGCCCGGATGGATTAGGACGGGTCTCTACCTACCCGTTAAAAAATTTCACAATTAATATTTTGTACAAAAGAATTTTATTATAGTCTTTATGAAAATATATATGTATATATTATCTTCAGATGTAACATAGATTTCAATGAGTTAATACTAAATTAAATTCATTCGATTTATGGTTGGAACTAGAATTTAATAATCCCTTGAAGGCTTTAAAGATTACATAAGTATTTCTTCAATAATATTGAAATTATGAATCAATACTTCGTTATTTGTTGAAGCATGATGTTGGTTTTTGTGAAATTCTTGTGAATTTCACAAGGTACGAATGATGTTATTTGAAAAGTTTCGAGTACATTGATGATGAAAGTGTAACATCAAACATATATTTGAATAATACACTTGATTTATTATGAGTTGAGATTTATTGAATTGAGACAGAAATTGTAGCTAATGATGGTTAAGTTGCTGACGAAGGATGTACATCATTGCATATTTGTAATATGAATTAACCGAGTAGTTAAGATTCACACCTAATAGCTTAGTACGGAAAAATTTATTATGGTTTAAAGATTTATATATATAAGATATACATATAAATCCTTCATTGGACATGAGTTAATTCTTAATAACTCGTTGATACCATATACTCGTTGTTGATTCGTAATGATGTCTGCGGTGATTTTTGAACTGTCAGAGCTTCAGATGTTATAGGTGCTGCTAGTGCTGATGCTGACTGCACTGACGATACTGGTGATGCTGACGGTATTGTTGATGCTGTTTAATAAACAAGTCTAGCTTGTAAATCGTACACCATTCTGGTCAGGGTTTCTTTTATCCTTTCGGTCCACCCATCTGATTTATGGTTAGGTCTAGAATAAGTAATCTCTAAAATTTTAGAGATTACATAATCACCGTAAAATATTTCTCCGATGAAGTTATGAATTAATACTTCATCGTTTGTTGTTGTTGGTCTTCCTTGTTATCTATAGGGCATATGACGTTGATGCTCGTGGGACAGATTGTGAAGTTGAGGTTTACGACGCGGTTGTGATTGGAGAGGGTAATGGTACTGTCGACGTTGATGATGGTGGTACTGGTTATGCTGCTGCTGCTGCTGCTGCTGCTGCTGGGGTTTGTAACCTTTGCACCATATTCTCCAAAGCCAATACCCGAGCGCGAAGCTCGTTGACTTCTTCTATTATACCGGGGTGATTGTCGGTTCGGACGAGTGGATAAATAAAATCTAGAATTTGATGTAGTATATAATCTTAATGAGATACTCTGAAAATGAGAGAGAAAATGGTGTTTCGGACAGGTTCGCCGGTAAGTGCTTCAGGTTCTTCGTCAAGAGGGCAATGTGGTGGATGGAAGGGATCACCTTCTTCTTGTCTCCAATGATTGAGAAGGCTACGAACCCATCCTCAATTCATCCAGAGTAGATGATGGCTGATTGGTTGATCCACTCCGGCCACACTGCTTTCGGAGCTTGAGTGGGATTCCATTTCAGAATCCGAGGGACTTGAACTAATGACGAATTCCATTTCGTATGATTGAATAAAGGGTTTTTCGATATGAAATGATTTTCGAATATTAGATGGTATTCTAATTACATAGAATATCCATATATATAGAATAGAAGATTTCATAAATCACGGAGGAATTTACGGAGTACGTCAGGCAAAGTATACAGTAACAGATATGCTAAGATATGAATTTTGTCTATACACTATTCATGCAATCAATGCAGTAAGACGTGTCTAGACTAAGAATGATAGCAGGTAATTTTCTAAGGATGGTAAGTAAATGATTTTCGACTAGAAATGGTAAGCAAACTTTTGACATGCAGACACGGTCGAAGTCCAGACTCACTAATGCATCCTAACGACTTATTAGTTAGACACACTAATGCAGACCTGGTTCGCTAAGACCACCGCTCTGATACCAACTGAAAGGACCGGTTCATATACATTATAAACGATTCACAATAGGTGATTACATCGCGAGGTATTTGACCTAGATACATTATACAAACATTGCATTGGTTTTTTTTAAAAGACAAACTTTATTCACATCTAAAGTTGACGGCATGCATACCATTTCATAATACATCCAACTATAATTGACTTAATAATAATCTTGATGAACGCAATGACTCGAATGCAACGTATTTCGAAATATGCCATTAATGACTCCAAGTAATATCCTTAAAATGAGCTAATGCACAGCGGAAGATTTCTTTCAAACCTAAGAATAAACATGCTTTCAAGTGTCAACCAAAAGGTTGGTGAGTTCATTAGTTTATTATAATCATTCATTTCCATTATTTTAATAAAACACAAGATTTTTTTTTTTACATAATTCTAATAGCAGAATCCTCTCCTCTGCATAAAGGTAAAATCATTTCCAATAATATAATAGAGCACAAGATTTTCATTTTTCATAAACATAATCCTCAAGCAGAATCCTCTCGTCTGCATTAAGGTAAAATTATTCATATGGTGAACACCTGGTAATCGACATTAACAAGATGCATATAGAATATCCCCAAAACAGAATCCTCTCGTCTGTATAAAAATCGAAGTACTAAAGCATCCGTACCTCGGATGGGGTTTGTTAGGCCCATAGATCTATCTTTAGGATTCGTGTCAATTAGGGGTATTGTTCCCTAATTCTTAGGTTACCAAGCTAAAAGGGTGATATTCGGTTTCGATAATCCAACCATAGAATGTAATTTTTGAGTACTTGTGTCTATTTCGTCAAACATTTATAAAATCAGCGCATGTATTCTCAGTCACAAAAATATATATTGCAAAAGCATTTAAAAAGTGAGCAAATGAAACTCACAATACTGTATTTCGTAATAAAAATACATATAACGTCATTGAACAAGTGCAAGGTTGGCCTCGGATTCATGAACCTAAATTAAGTATATATATTTTTATGTTGGTCAATAATTGTTTAATAATTTAAGTCAAATCATAGTGTACCACAATCCTAATGCTCGAGACTAATTTGCAAAAGTCAACAAAAGTCAATTTGACTCAAAAATGATTTCCAAAATTTATACATGATTATTATATAGTTTAAATATCGTCGTTTTATATTTTTAAATATTTTTTAAAAGATTTATTAGAATAAATAATATAATTTATTTATTATAATAAAAATATATACTTTTATATATCTTAAGTAACAAAATTTATAAAGTTCATTTAATATCATAAAAATATTATGATAGGTTTTATTAAGGCAATTTATATTATTTGTATTACATATTTATTTGATAAAATAACATTGATAATAATAATAAGTAAAAGCTGTATTATTTTGTAATAATAATTATTATTATTCTACTAATAATAATAACAATATTTATATTTACGAAAAATTGTTATTATGATAAAATGATAATTCTTAGAAATAAAAATAATGAAATTTTATATTAACAACGATATTCCTACTAAAGTAATAATTTTGTAAAAATGATAGTTTTAATGTTAATAATACTTTTAATAATAATAGAGATAAAAATAATGAAAAACGATAATTTTATCTAAATCAATATCTTACGATATTTTAATTTCATCATGATATTCATACTCATTATTTCCTAATCGATTCGTTTAATAACTTTTAATCGTCTTTTATATCGCGTTCATTTTAATGATCATAATAATTAAGTGTTACTAATATTAGTTGTAATTATAATAATAATAATAAATATTATGATAATGATAATACTAATACTATTTTAATGAAAATAATAATAATAATAATAATTATTATAATACTAATTATAACTTTAACGATAATAACGATAGTACTAATAATAAAATAATAATTTTTAATGATAATACTTTTTATTGATAATGATAATAATAATAATAATAATAATAATAATAATAATAATAATAATAATAATAATAATAATAATAATAATAATAATAATAATAATAATAATAATAATAATAATTATTATTATTTGATAAAAACTAGAACGATGATAATAACGACGATAATAATAACCATTTTTAATTAATAATACAAAAATTCAATTGACTATAACTTCTAATCCGTTCATCAAAACCATTCGGTATCTAAAGGAAAAGTTCTTAATTTTTCGCTAGATTTCCAAGGACATGCATATCTTATACCTTATCTCAACCGCATGTGTAACTAATTCAGGATTCAACATATCCTATCTAAGGGTAATATCAAAAGTACAAGTATGCATAATCCTATATACTCGAGCACTAGTCAGGGATACACTATTAGTATGTAAAAATTTATTTACGAGTACTCACGTATCAATATTGAGATTCAATATTGCAGGAAAGGTACGTAGACACAACGGAGATGATAAATACCAAATTAACCTCACGAGCATACCCATGAACTATACCCATCACCTCCATAGCTATAACCCATAATTTCCTTAGCCCTATCCTACTCGAAAACTAGTTTTGAAAATAACCCACTCATGACCTCGTCGTAGTATTTTATGTATAATACTAATAATAATTACTCCTAATACTACTTAATAATAATCGTATGACCAATAATAATAATAATAATAATAATAATAATAATAATAATAATAATAATAATAATAATAATAATAATAATAATAATAATACTAATAATAATAATAATAATAATACTAATACTAATAATAATAATAATAATAATAATAATAATAATAATAATAATAATAATAATAATAATAATAATAATAATAATAATAATAATAATAATAATATAAATAATAATAATAAGAACAGAGGGAGTAATATATCGGTGATATATGTGTGTGTACCAGTGAATAACTCATTCCATTTATAGTGTGTTCAACATTTTGACTCCATGCGAACGCATGGAGTCTCTTGGTTTAAATTATGCGATTGCATGATGAGGAAATCTAACTCATAAACAACGAATCCAATGTTGCCGACGGTTTTCATGTATCATATGTTTTATATATATATTATTTAATATATAATATATTTAATCTTTAGAATTAATTAAATATTATATTATATTCTCGTGCATAGTTGATTTGTAATTTTAGAACCGATGACTTGTACGTTGACATACGACCTATGCGCCGGTTCCAGTTTTCCGAACGCATTTCCGTACGCTTAGAAAACTAGCACTTTACGTTCCGTGACGTGTACCCTTATTAATAATTTGACTTTCTCATCAATAAATTACCTTATAAAAATGTAACTTATAAAATTGAGCGTTGTGGTCATTTGCTCTATAAATCAGTGACTCGTTGTTTATCAAAATATATTATTTTAAATCAGGACGTTTTATGACTAAGTTAAAATATATATATATATATATATATATATATATATATATATATATATATATATATATATATATATATATATATATATATATATATATATTTATTTAACATTTGAAAATTTGTACAATATATATATATGTTTGAAATATTTATCTAATGATATAGTATTTAGTCTTTCAAAACCAATTACATTTCAAAGTCCGTTTTATATAATTTAACTCATTTTATATAATAGTAGTTATTTTGCCAAATAATGTTTTTAATACAAAAACTAACTAGTTGATTTATCAAGGGACACGAGTTAACCAAGTAAAGTATATTTTTGAAATTTAAACGGAAATGATTACTAACTTTTGACTAACTCTTGTAAATGACACTTTTGTAAATCACTTTTACCAAATAGTCTGGATATCGTTAAAAAGGAAAGGTTTTCTAAATCAAGTGGACCTCTTAACAGAGACTCGTAATCATAATTCAAGGTAACTGTTAAATCAATCATTTGATATTATCATCAAACTCCATCGATAAACATATGGAACTAAATACTATGAAGTAAAGTATTTATACTTAATACTTTGCTAACGTTTTCAAGTTATAAGATATACACATATTCATATATAATCATTTATGTTCATTTAATGGTTCGTGATAAAAGGACCCGTTCATATACATTATAAACGATTCTCAATAGTTGATTACATCGCGAGGTATTTGACCTCTATATGATACATTTTTCAGACATTGCATTCGTTTTTAAAAGATAAACTCTCTTTACATCAAAAATTAACAGGCATGCATACCATTTCATAATGTCCAACTATAAATGACCTAATCTGTCATTTACTTAATAATAATCTCTACTGAACTCAACGACTTGAATGCAACATCTTTTGAAATATGCCAAGAATGACTCCAAGTAATATCTTTAAAATGAGCAAATGCACAGCGGAAGATTTCTTTAACACCTGAGAATAAACATGCTTTAAAGTGTCAATCAAAAGGCTGGTGAGTTCATTAGTTTATCATAATCATTCATTTTCATCATTTTAATAGACCACAAGAATTTCATTTCCAGTTCTCATAAATATACGTCCCATGCATAGAGACAAAAATCATTCATATGGTGAACACCTGGTAACCGACATTAACAAGATGCATATAAGAATATCCCCTATCATTCCGGGAAATCCTTCGGACATGATAAAAACAACATCGAAGTACTAAAGCATCCGGTACTTTGGATGGGGTTCGTTATGCCCAATAGATCTATCTTTAGGATTCGCGTCAATTAGTAGATCAGTTTACTAATTCTTAGGTTACCAAGCAAAAGGGGCATATTCGGCTTCGATCATTCACCCATATAATGTAGTTTCAATTACTTGTGTCTATTTCGTAAAACATTTATAAAAATTGCGCATGTATTCTCAGCCCAAAAATATAAAGGGTAAAAAGGCAAATAAAACTCACCTATTGTATTTCGTAGTAAAAATACATATAACGTCATTGAACAAGTGCAAAGTTGGCCTCGGATTCACGAACCTAAATTAATTTTATATATATATATATATATATATATATATATATATATATATATATATATATATATATATATATATATATATATATATATATATATATATATATATATATATATATATATATATATATATATATATATATGTTGGTCAATATTTGTCTAACAATTAGGTCAGGTCATAGTGTACCACAATCCTAATGCTCGAGACTAATATGCAAAAGTCAACAAAAGTCAATTTAACTCAAAATGATTTCCAAAAATCTATACATGATTAATATATAGTTTAAATATCACCGTTTTATATTTTTAAATATTTTTAAAAGATTTAATAGAGTAAATAATATAATTCATTTATTAATAAATAAAATTTTTATATTAAAATTTATATAATAAAATATACTCTTATATATATTAAGTAATAAAATTTATAAAATTTATCTAATATCATAAAGATAATATGATAGGTATTATTAAATAAATTTTATTACACGTAGTAAAATATGTTTGTATCACATATTCTATTACTAAAATATCAATATTTATAATTGCTAAAATGACATTATGATAAAATGATAATTCTAATTATGATAACTTTAATATTTACGATACTTTTTAATATTATCTTTAAAATAATAATTCTATTAATAATGATATTTTATAATAACAATGACATTTCTATTGAAATGATATTTTTTGTTAAAATGATAATTTTAATACTAACGATACTTTTATTAATAATGATAAAAATAATAAGAACGATAATTTTATCTAAATCAATATCTTATAATATTTTAATTTCATCATGATACCCATGCTCATTATTTCCTAATCGTTTCGTTTAATAGCTTTTAATCGATTTTTATATCGTGTTCGTAATAATGTTAATAATAGTAATCAAAATAATTAGGTGTTTCTAATATTAGTTTTAATTACAATAATACTAATAATGATAATTACTATGACATTATTAACGATAATACTAATAATTATTTTAATGATAATATAGTAATAACAATAACAGTAACCATTTTTGAATAATGATATATATATTATTAATAATAATAATAATAATAATAATAATAATAATAATAATAATAATAATAATTAGATAATAATAATAATACTAATTATAACTTTAACAATAATAACGATAGTAATAATAATAAAAATAACAATTTTTAATGATAATTCCTTTTATTGATAAAGATAAGATAAAACTAGAACGACGATAATAACGACGATAATAACGACGATAATAATAATCATTTTTAATAATAATACCAAATTTCAATTGACTATAACTTCAAATCTATTCATCGAAACCATTCGATATCTAAATGAAAAGTTCTTAATTTTTCGCTAGCTTTCCAACGACATGCATATCTTATATCTTATCTCAGTCGTATATATAACTAATTTCAAGATTCAACATAACCTATCTAATGGCAATATCAAAAGTTCAAGCATGCATAATCCTATATTCTCGAGCACTAGTCAGGGATACACTATTAGTATGTACAAATTAAATTACGAGTACTCACGTATCAATATTGAAATTCAATATTGCAGGAAAGGTACGTAAACGCAACGGAGATGATAAACACTAAATTGACCTCATGAGCATACCCATGAACCATACCCATCACCTCCATAACTATAACCCATAATTTCCTTAGCCCTATCCTACTCATAAAACCCATTTCGAAATAGCTTGCTCATTACCTCCTAGTAATATTTTATGTATAATACTTAATAATATCACTCCTAACACCACTAATACTAATAATAATAGTAATAACAATAATAATAATAATAATAATAATAATAATAATAATAATAATAATAATAATAATAATATAAATATATATGTATGTGTGTGTAAAGAGCTCTAGATAGATAGATAATCTGGACCAAAACTCGCACAATTTATAGTATCTAACCCATCCAGCCATCCCATGCGATCGCATGGGATGTGATTGGTTTTATCATGCGATCGCATGATCGTTTATGGCAGCTGGTATCCAATTTTTTTTTCTTGCCGACACTCTCAACTTATTACTACGTACATAGTTACTATGTATATTATTTTAATAAATAATATATTTAATCTTTAGAATTAATTAAATATTATATTATATTTACGTGCGTAGTAAAAATGTAATTTTTACTAAAATGACTCTTACGTTGTCACTCGACTCATGTACCACATTCGGTTTTTCGAGCGCACTTTCGTACGTTTAGAAAACTATCCTTTTACGTTACGCGACGTGTACCTTTAATAATAATTTGACTTATTTATCAAAAATTTACTTTATAAAAATGTATCTTATAAAATTTGAGCGTTGTGGTCATTTGCTTCTATAAATCAGTGATTCGTTGTTTATCAAAATATATTATTTTAAATCAGGACATTTTATGACTAAGTTATATATATTTTTATTTTCATTTCGGAATATAAATTTGAACTATTTACTTAATATAGTTTTTCAAAACTAATGTCATTCAAAACTTACATATTTAGAAATCTTTTAAATGTTAAGAATTACTATTTCGTAATATTTGTATTTTAAAGTTTAAAATTGATATAGTTCATTTATATATAATCGTTCATAAAACATTTTAATAACCAAATTATTTTATATTCAAAAATCATTTTATTACAAAGGTTATAATAGTAGAAGTTGTTATGTCATAAGACATTTTTAATAACAAAAGTCTATTATATCGAAAAGACATTTTCGTTTAAGAAAGTAAAATCATATATGAATCATATCAGGTTTCAAGGTTTTAATTTCCATTTTAATCATGACTCGTAGGATTAAGTCTAAAGGAAAAATCAAACGTAAGGAATCATCTTAATGTAAAATGTCGATCTATTTAACTTGTCAATATCCATCTTCTAAGTTATCTATATTCTACAGTTTTACTTCCATGTTAATTAATATATAAGTTTAATAGTTTAACTTATCAAAAGTCACGAGACAATTATTGTACAACATAAATTGAAAATCAAACGGGAATCTCCACTAACCCTTGTCTAGTTCTCGTTAATTGACACTTTTGTTCTTTCTAATAAATCACTTTACCAATTATTCCGAATACCGTTATAAAGAAATGTTTTCCAAATCAAAGTGGACCTCCTTACAGAGACTCGTAATGGTAATTCAATGTATCTAATAATTCAATCATTTGATGTCATCTTTTAATTTTATTGATAACTATTAGAATATATTATGAAACAAATACGTTTATATAAAGTATTATACGTCTAATACTTTGTTAATGTTTTCAAGTTATAATATATACACATATACAAATATAATCATGTTCGTTCATATAATGGTTCGTGAATCATTGGAATTTGGTCGAGGTTAAATGAGTGTATGAACACATTTTAAAATTCTAGAGATTCAACTTACAAACTTTGCTTAACGTGTCGGGAATATATAAAGATTAAAGTTTAAATTTGGTCGGAAACATAGGAATCATAGGAATTTGGTCGAGGTTAAATGAATATATGAACATAGTTTGAATTTTCGGGTTGTCACACGTGAATCATAGGAATTTGGTCGAGGTTAAATGAATATATGAACATAGTTTGAAATCCTTGAGATTCAACTTAAAAAACTTTGCTTATCGTGTCGGAAACATATAAAGATTAAAGTTTAAATTTGTTTGGAAATTTTCGGGTCGTCACAATTTTATTCCTACGGTGAACTTGTTCAAGAATATATTTTCTTTTGAGCGGCTCGATACGGGCTGGTTCTCTTTTCGCAACAATGTCTGCTTTACTGGTGAACCAATAGAGGAATTCCACTAGACTGGAAAGAACGCTACTTCTTTGTGGATGACACCTTCATCTCCCTAGAGTTTTCGAACGTGGGTTCCTGGCAATATGGTTTTGATGGGAGCTTAAATTCAGCGCCACCTTTAAGTTCAAGCGAGCAGTCAATGTTGGACAAGTGTGTGGATCACACTCTTCCCTTACATACGTATAGCAACAACGTATTGTATGCCGGTGGGATATCCAAGCATTGGCCAGATCCCAGCTATTATCCTCACTTTAGTCGCCATCTTCAAGGTATGTAGAACTTTCAACTTTCTTTGCTTTTACTTCTTCCTTAACGTTTTTGTCTTATGTTGACAGCAATTCCCTTCTCCGAGTATCTTGAATTCTCTTCTTCCGCTTCTGTGGCGGTGGACTGTATGCCTTTGGGGAAAGGTTTTTCGGCTAGGCGCCCTGTTACCACGGCCTCTGCATCTGGTTCTTCACGTAGAAAAAAGAAGAAGAAGGTTTCGGCGCAGTATGCTGATTTACCCATGTGGTGACCCGAACTTTTCCATGATTATATATTATATGAGATTAATATTTACATGAATAAATGTTTCCAACATTTTAAGCAATCAAACTTGTTAAGACTTGATTAATTGAAATGAGTTTATGTAGACAATTGACCACCCAGTTTGCCTGATGATTCACGAACGTCATAACTTGTGATAATTATATAATCGTTTTTTTTTATGATGTAAGTTTTTATTTTATATATCTATATAAGAAGAAATACAATTAAATCAAAGATGTACAAGTAAAACACTGTTTGCTACAGTAAAACACTATTTGCTACAGTAAAACACTATTTGCTATAGTAAATTTTTACTTTGCTACAGTAAAATACTATTTGCTACAGTAAAATACTATTTGCTACAGCAAAAAACTATTTGCTGCAGTAAAACACTATTTACTCGTATTCAATTCGTATTCGTACTCGTACAATACTCAGCTTCTATATGTATATACTATTTGTATATATACTTCAATGATCAGCTCTTAGCAGCCTTAAATGATTAACCAACATGTGGGAACCATTACTTGTCTTCAAGTATGAATTATTACACAAAATAACAAAATGAGGAGCCTGTTTCCATGATAAAATCACGCCACCACCACCATCATTTACTACATCATTTCCATTCTATAATTTCACATACAAATCCTCTCTAATTACCTACTCCAAAAACACTTGAAAGATCAGGAACAACCGAATTATCTCAGTAATTTTTTTCTTTCTAATTCAAGGTAATACTCATATTCAAACTTTGATTCAATTTCTATAACTATAACAACCTTAATTCAAGTAGTAATCTTACTTGAACTTGTTTTCGCGTCATGATTCTACTTCAATAACTTCCAAGCCATCAAAGATCCTTTAAAGCTCAAGTTAATTTCTCATCATTTCCAGTAGGTTTACCTACTATACTTGAGGTAGTGATGATGTTCATAACATCATTCTATTCATATATATAACTATCTTATTCGAAGATTTAAACTTGTAATCACTAGAACATAGTTTAGTTAATTCTAAACTTGTTCACAAACCAAGTTAATCCTTCTAACTTAACTTTTAAAATCAACTAAACACATATTCTATGTCTATATGATATGCTAACTTAATGATTTAAAACTGAAAACACGAAGAACACCGTAAAACCGGACATACGTCGTAGTAGTGAAACCGGGGGCTGTTTTGGGTTAGATAATTAAAAACTATGGTAAACTTTGATTTAAAAGTTGTTCTTCTGGGAAAATGATTTTTCTTATGAACATGAAACTATATCAAAAAATAATGGTTAAACTCAAAGTGGAAGTATGTTTTTCAAAATGGTCATCAAGATGTCGTTCTTTCGACGGAAATGACTACCTCTTACAAAAATGACTTATAACTTGTATTTCCGACTATAAACTTATAGTTTTTCTGTTTAGTTTAATAAATTTTAGTTCATTATGAAACGATAGCAACTTGATTCACTCAAAATGAATTTAAAACGAAGAAGTTATGGGTAAAACAAAATTGAATATTTTTGCTTATTTTAGCTACGTGAAACTTTGTAACAAACCTATACTAACCATAACTTAGCTAACTTATATTGTATTATACATGTATCCTAACATATATTATTTAATCTTGATAGACCATAGACACGTATACAATTTTTTGACATATCATGTCAACGTCATCTATATATATTATTTGGAACAACCATAGACACTCTATATATGGTAATGTTCAAGTTAGCTATACAGGGTTGAGGTTGATTCCAAAATAATATATATACCTTGATTTGTGATCGAGTCTGAGACTTGTATACACTGGGTCGTGGATTGATTCGAGATAATATATATCGATTTATTTCTGTACTATTAACTGTGAACTACTAATTGTGGACTACTAATGTTGGACTGCTAATTTAACAACTTAAAACGTCAACACGTAATAAAAATGTTGTGAATATATTTCGATCATATATATATATATATATATATATATATATATATATATATGTTGTAGGTTCGTGAATCAACCCGTGGCCAAGTTTAAATCTCGACGAATTGAAAATCTGTGAAAGTGAGTTATAGTCCCATTTTTACTATCTGATATTTTGGGATGAGAATACATGCAGCTTTTTAAATGTTTTACAAAATACATTCTATGGTTGGATTATTAAACCGAATATCACCTCTTTTAGCTCAGTAACCTAAGAATTAGGCAGACGAGAGGTTCTGTTCCTAATTGACGCGAATCCTAAAGATAGTTCTATTGGACCTAACCACCCCCATTCAGGTTATGGATGGCTTTAGTACTTCGAGATTATTATTATACAGACGAGAGGTTCTGTTTGGGGATATTCTATGCATTAAAGTTAATGTCGGTTACCGGGTGTTCAATTCATATGAATGATTTTATCTTTATGCAGACGAGAGATTCTGCTTATAAATATGAAAATCTTGTGGTCTATTATTACAATTTGATATATATATATATATATATATATATATATATATATATATATATATATATATATATAACATACATATATATAGGCTAAACCTATAACTCACCAACATTTTTGTTGATATTTTAAGCATGTTTATTCTCAGGAGATTATTAAGAGCTTCCGCTGTTGCATGCTAGTTAAAGACAAGATTTGGAGTCAGCATGCTTGTATAATATCGTTTAAAAATTGCATTCGGAAAATAAATTGTTGTATAATATTATTGTAATCCATTATGTAACGGACGTGTGAAAAAGTGTATTTTAGATTATCATCACTTGATAATCTTTGTTATGTCTAATAAACCTTTATCGATAAAATAAAGGTTATGGTTTGTATTAAAAACGAATGCAGTCTTTGAAAAACGTCTCATATAGAGGTTAAAACCTCGCAACGAAACCAATTAATATGAAACGTTTATAATTAATATGAACGGGACATTTCAGTTGGTATCTGAGCGTTGGTCTTAGAGAACCAGAAATTTGCATTAGTGTGTCTAACCGAGTTTGTTAGGATGCATTAGTGAGTCTGGACTTCGACCGTGTTTTTCTTTAAAAACGATTGCTTAACACGTCTGTCAGAAACTATATATTGTTAACACGTAATTATTATGTGATATATTAATCTCTTTACGTGCTTGCTATTGTGTGATAGATGTCTACCTCTAGTACAAATTCCATCGACTCACCCAATAATAATGAATAGTCGAATGTATTTTGGGAAGATTCACAAATTCCGGAAGAAGAGGAACCGGAAGAAGAAGAGGTTCCGGAGGGAGAAATATTAGGAACCACAGAAAAACAGTTAAATAAAATAAAATCATCAATTAATGGACCAAAGTTAAAAATGGTTTGCGGTGTCTCCGCCGAGGAGGAAAAATATTGGGAAGATTATCAATTTTCTGATGAATCGGATCCCGACGAGGATACCGATGATGTTATAGAAATTACCCCGGATCAATTTAATAAGGCAAAAGAAAATAATAAGGGAAAAGCTATTAAAATAGAAAACCCCGAGTCCAAAACCGATGAACTCTATGTTAACATGAAGTATCCCGATTGTATATATCGTAAACACCCGTGTTTCTTAAATTTTAACTATAACCCGGGAACATCTAAACCACCAGGTTTTTCTACACCATTTGTGAAAATGACGGCTCGTATTAGAGGAGCACCAGGTATCCCTAGGACATTAGCGAAATGAACCAAGTCCGAGGAGGAAGAAACAAGTGAGTCGGAATAAAGAGTTGCAATCATGCGATGTAATGTATGTAATATAGTGTGCTTGTACTTTTATGATATATGTAAAAATTGCTTGTATTGTTAATTATCTTTTACGAATCTAATCCTCGTCTATTTTACAGTATGAAAACACGAAATGGATGTTAAGGATAGACGACCGAATATTTTAGAAGACCTGCCAGGGGATATGATTGATGAAATCTTGTCTAGAGTTGGTCAAGAGTCATCGGCTCAATTGTTTACGGCGAGATTAGTTTGTAGAACATTTGAAAGACGTACCAGGCATGCCTTAGTTTATAAAAGGCTTTCCTTCGATAGATGGTGCATCTCACATTGCGGAAACCTTAAGTTACGACGTGTTTTCTTTAAGGCTTTGAGTGCGGGAAACCCTACTGCAATTTTTCGCTACGGGTTGAGAGCCTATTTTGCCTCCACATATCCCAACATAGGACTCCGTTCTTTAGAAAAAGCTTCAAACATGCAACTTAAAGAAGCATGTTATGTTTACGGGTTAGTAATGTTCGCTTCTCACCAAATTGAGAAAAAGAACATTGTATTACAACTTCTAAATAAAACATTCCCACAAGTGACGGATTCAGTAGTTGAGGTGAGAGATTAAGGTTTTTAGATTGTTACGAAGCTGTTGGGCATTACGTAACCCCCGTCCTTTTGATAATATTACAACATGCTGCCTAGCCAACGACCATAACGATTATTTTCCACAAGACCAAGGATGGGAAATAGTATTAGTAAAACCCGAATACATGACTTCCTTCTGGACCTATGAATTACGTGTCTTTATTGCCTTTGCTGAACGACTTGCGTTAAACTAGAATTGTCTTCACAGCTGCTTTGTATCAAAGTTATTATGTGCTATATTTCATGCTATATGTAAAATAGCGATATTGTACGTTTGTAAAATATTGTATAAATGTTTGAACGTAATATTATTGTAATCAGTTTTTTATATAGAATTGTAGTAGTTGAATTGTATATTAGCTACTAAGTATGAACTTAATGGGTAGGTACTGAAATGTCCCGTTCTTATTGATTAAAAACGTTCCATATTAATTGATTTCGTTGCGAGGTTTTGACCTCTATATGAGATGTTTTTCAAAGACTGCATTTATTTTAAAACAAACCATAACCTTTATTTCATCAATAAAGGTTTAAAAAGCTTTACGTAGATTATCAAATAATGATAATCTAAAATATCCTGTTTACACACGACCATTACATAATGGTTTACAATACAAATATGTTACAACAAAATAAGTTTCTTGAATGCAGTTTTTACACAATATCATACAAGCATGGACTCCAAATCTCGTCCTTATTTAAGTATGCGACAGCGGAAGCTCTTAATAATCACCTGAGAATAAACATGCTTAAAACGTCAACAAAAATGTTGGTGAGTTATAGGTTTAACCTATATATATCAAATCATAATAATAGACCACAAGATTTCATATTTCAATACACATCCCATACATAGAGATAAAAATCATTCATATGGTGAACACCTGGTAACCGACATTAACAAGATGCATATATAAGAATATCCCCATCATTCCGGGACACCCTTCGGATATGATATAAATTTCGAAGTACTAAAGCATCCGGTACTTTGGATGGGGTTTGTTAGGCCCAATAGATCTATCTTTAGGATTCGCGTCAATTAGGGTGTCTGTTCCCTAATTCTTAGGTTACCAGACTTAATAAAAAGGGGCATATTCGATTTCGATAATTCAACCATAGAATGTAGTTTCACGTACTTGTGTCTATTTTGTAAATCATTTATAAAACCTGCATGTATTCTCATCCCAAAAATATTAGATTTTAAAAGTGGGACTATAACTCACTTTCACAGATTTTTACTTCGTCGGGAAGTAAGACTTAGCCACTGGTTGATTCACGAACCTATAACAATATATACATATATATCAAAGTATGTTCAAAATATATTTACAACACTTTTAATATATTTTGATGTTTTAAGTTTATTAAGTCAGCTGTCCTCGTTAGTAACCTACAACTAGTTGTCCACAGTTAGATGTACAGAAATAAATCAATAAATATTATCTTGAATCAATCCACGACCCAGTGTATACGTATCTCAGTATTGATCACAACTCAAACTATATATATTTTGGAATCAACCTCAACCCTGTATAGCTAACTCCAACATTCACATATAGAGTGTCTATGGTTGTTCCGAAATATATATAGATGTGTCGACATGATAGGTCGAAACATTGTATACGTGTCTATGGTATCTCAAGATTACATAATATACAATACAAGTTGATTAAGTTATGGTTGGAATAGATTTGTTACCAATTTTCACGTAGCTAAAATGAGAAAAATTATCCAATCTTGTTTTACCCATAACTTCTTCATTTTAAATCCGTTTTGAGTGAATCAAATTACTATGGTTTCATATTGAACTCTATTTTATGAATCTAAACAGAAAAAGTATAGTTTTATAGTCGGAAAAATAAGTTACAAGTCGTTTTTGTAAAGGTAGTCATTTCAGTCGAAAGAACGACGTCTAGATGACCATTTTAGAAAACATACTTCCACTTTGAGTTTAACCATAATTTTTGGATATAGTTTCATGTTCATAATAAAAATCATTTTCTCAGAATAACAACTTTTAAATCAAATTTTATCATAGTTTTTAATTAACTAACCCAAAACAGCCCGCGGTGTTACTACGACGGCGTAAATCCGGTTTTACGGTGTTTTTCGTGTTTTCAGGTTTTAAATCATTAAGTTAGCATATCATATAGATATAGAACATGTGTTTAGTTGATTTTAAAAGTCAAGTTAGAAGGATTAACTTTTGTTTGCGAACAAGTTTAGAATTAACTAAACTATGTTCTAGTGATTACAAGTTTAAACCTTCGAATAAGATAGCTTTATATGTATGAATCGAATGATGTTATGAACATCATTACTACCTTAAGTTCCTTGGATAAACCTACTGGAAAATAGAAAAATGGATCTAGCTTCAACGGATCCTTGGATGGCTCGAAGTTCTTGAAGCAGAATCATGACACGAAAACAAGTTCAAGTAAGATCATCACTTGAAATAAGATTGTTATAGTTATAGAAATTGAACCAAAGTTTGAATATGATTATTACCTTGTATTAGAATGATAACCTACTGTAAGAAACAAAGATTTTTTGAGGTTGGATGATCACCTTACAAGATTGGAAGTGAGCTAGCAAACTTGAAAGTATTCTTGATTTTATGTAACTAGAACTTGTAGAATATATGAAGAACACTTAGAACTTGAAGATAGAACTTGAGAGAGATCAATTAGATGAAGAAAATTGAATAATGAAAGTGTTTGTAGGTGTTTTTGGTCGTTGGTGTATGGATTAGATATAAAGGATATGTAATTTTGTTTTCATGTAAATAAGTCATGAATGATTACTCATATTTTTGTAATTTTATGAGATATTTCATGCTAGTTGCCAAATGATGGTTCCCACATGTGTTAGGTGACTCACATGGGCTGCTAAGAGCTGATCATTGGAGTGTATATACCAATAGTACATACATCTAAAAGCTGTGTATTGTACGAGTACGAATACGGGTGCATACGAGTAGAATTGTTGATGAAACTGAACGAGGATGTAATTGTAAGCATTTTTGTTAAGTAGAAGTATTTTTATAAGTATATTGAAGTCTTTCAAAAGTGTATAAATACATATTAAAACACTACATGTATATACATTTTAACTGAGTCGTTAAGTCATCGTTAGTCGTTACATGTAAGTGTTGTTTTGAAACCTTTAGGTTAACAATCTTGTTAAATGTTGTTAACCCAATGTTTATAATATCAAATGAGATTTTAAATTATTATATTATCATGATATTATCATGTATGAATATCTCTTAATATGATATATATACATTAAATGTCTTTACAACGATAATCGTTACATATATGTCTCGTTTAAAAATCATTAAGTTAGTAGTCTTGTTTTTACATATGTAGTTCATTGTTAATATACTTAATGATATGTTTACTTATCATAGTATCATGTTAACTATATATATATATCCATATATATGTCATCATATAGTTTTTACAAGTTTTAACGTTCGTGAATCACCGGTCAACTTGGGTGGTCAATTGTCTATATGAAACATATTTCAATTAATCAAGTCTTAACAAGTTTGATTGCTTAACATGTTGGAAACATTTAATCATGTAAATATCAATCTCAATTAATATATATAAACATGGAAAAATTCGAGTCACTACAGGTATTACCCGAATTAAAACTTATAAAATGCTAATATGAAGAAAAAGCTTTTATAAATAAGTTCATATTATGCTACGAAATACTATTGACTACTCTCGAAATTATATATGATTAACTCAATTCTTTTGGCTATTTTTGAAGGAAATGGCACCGACTACTAGGCAGAACTTGAATATGAGCGAGGAAGATTTTCATGCATTCCTTGCTGCAAACATAGCCGCAGTTCAGGCTGCGATGCAAAACAACAATAATAACTCTGGGTCTAGCAGTGGAGTTAACTCCACAGGAAACAGTGTAGGATGCTCCTACAAGGCTTTCACTGCCTGTAAACCTCTGGAATTTGATGGAACTGAAGGACCAGTCGGACTGAAATGATGGACCGAGAAGGTCGAATCTGTGTTTGCTATAAGCAAATGTGCCGAAGAAGATAGGGTTAAGTACGCCACGCATACCTTCACAGGTACTGCGTTAACTTGGTGGAACACCTATCTTGAACAGGTGGGACAAGATGCTGCTTATGCACTACCGTGGCCAGTATTCAAACATTTGATGAATGAGCAGTACCGTCCCATAAACGAAGTCAATAAGCTCAAGACAGAGCTTGGAGAATTACGAGCTCAAGGATTCAATATTACCACATACGAACGACGATTCACAGAGTTGTGTTTATTGTGTCCAAGACTGTTCGAAGATGAAGAAGAGCAGATCGATACATTTGTAAAAGGGTTACCAGAGAGAATTCAGGAGGATGTGAGTGCGAGTGCACCTACCTCAATGCAAAAGGCAAGTCGAATGGCTCACAAACTTATAAATCAGATCGAGAGGAGGATTAAAGAGCAGGCGGCTGAGGAGGCCAAAATGAAACAAGTCAAGAGGAAGTGGGAAGAAAACAGTGACAAGGGTCACCAACACAACAACAATAACTATCGCTTCAACAGTCAACACAACAATCACAACTACAATCGCACCATTTTTTGCAAAAACAAACGCAACAACAATCATCTCAACAACAACAACTACAACAACCGTTCCAGCAACAATAACAACCACAACAACAACAATCCCAGCAATAACAACAAGGGGCAGAAACCGTGCCAGAGGTGTGAAGGATACCATCTGAATGGGTACTGTACGGCATCATGTATTAAGTGAAACAAAAAGGGCCATAGTGCGACGAAGTGCGAAATCTACGGATCAATGGCTAAAGGAACAAATAATGTCGGAGCAAATTATGCCGACATTACTTGTTTCGGATGCGGGAAGAAGTGCCATTACAAAAATATGTGTCCAAACCAAGGGAGTACTAGTGGTCAAGGACGAGGAAGAGTCTTCAACATTAATGCGATAGAAGCGCAAGAAGACCCGGAGCTTGTTACGGGTACGTTTCATATTGACGATAAACATGCTTATGTTTTATTTGATTTGGATGCAGATAGAAGCTATATGAGTAGAGATTTTTTTGCCAAATTAAGTTGTCCATTAACGCCTTTGGATAATAAGTTTTTACTCGAATTAGCAAACGGTAAGTTTATTACGGCGGATAAAATATGTCAAAATCGAGAAATTAAACTGGTTGGCGAAACATTTAAGATTAATTTGATACCAGTAGAGTTAGGGAGTTTTGATGTGATAATTGGCATGGACTGGTTGAAAAAGGAGAGAGCAGAGGTTGTATGTTACAAAAATGCGAATCGCATTGTACGCGAAAAAGGAAAACCCTTAATGGTGTATGGAGAAAAGAGCAACGCGAAGTTAAATCTTATTAGTAGTTTGAAGGCGCAAAAACTAATAAGAATAGGTTGCTATGTCATTCTAGCACACATCGAGGAAGTCAAACCCAAAGAAAAGAACATCAGTGATGTTCCCGTCGCAAAAGAATTTCCCGATGTATTTCCGAAAGAATTACCGGGACTACCTCCACACCGATCCGTTGAATTTCAAATAGACCTTGTACCAGAAGCTGCACCAATAGCTCATGCTCCTTACAGACTTGCACCCAACGAAATGAAGGAATTACAAAGTCAATTACAAGAACTTTTGGAACTTGGTTTCATTCGACCAAGCACATCACCATGGGGAGCTCCTGTTTTGTTTGTCAAGAAGAAAGATGGTACATTTAGATTTTGTATCGACTACCGAGAGTTGAACAAAGTTACCATCAAGAACCGTTATCCACTACCGATAATCGCTTACTTATTTGATCAACTGCAAGGTTCGTCAGTTTATTCGAAAATTGATTTACGTTATGGGTATCATCAAATGCGGGTGAAGGACTAGGATATCCCAAAGACTGCTTTTAGGATGCGTTACGGTCATTATGAGTTTATGGTTATGCCGTTTGGAGTAACTAACGCACCAGCTGTGTTCATGGACCTCATGAACCGAGTGTGTGGAACATATCTTGACAAGTTTGTCATTATTTTCATTGATGACATACTTATTTGCTCAAAAAATGATCAAGAGAACGGAGAACATTTGAGAAAAGTGCTAGAATTACTAAGGAAAGAAAAACTTTACGCTAAGTTTTCAAAGTGTGCATTTTGGTTGAAAGAAGTTCAATTCCTCGGTCACATAGTGAGCAAAGAAGGTATTCAGGTTGATCCGGAAAACGCAGATACGTCAATTTTTAGGATTGGCTGGTTACTACAGAAGATTCATCCAAGATTTTTCCAAAATAGCAGAACCCTTGACTTCTTTAACGCATAAAGGGAAGAAATTTGAATGGAAGGATGAACAAGAAAAAACATTTCAATGTTGTAGAAAAAGTTAACTACAGCACCTATATTGTCATTACCTGAAGGGAATGATGATTTTGTGATTTATTGTGATGCTTCAAAGCAAGGTCTCAGTTGTGTTTTAATGCAACGAAAGAAGGTAATTGCTTATGCATCCAGACAATTGAAGATTCATGAGCAGAATTATACGACTCATGATTTGGAATTGGGCGCTGTTGTTTTTGCATTAAAGATATGGAGGCACTATCTATATGGGGTCAAATGCACCATATATATAGATCACAAAAGTCTCCAACATATATTTGATCAAAAACAACTGAACATGAGGCAACGTAGGTGGATTTAGCTGTTAAATAATTACGATTTTGAGATTCGTTACCACCCGGGGAAGGCAAATGTGGTAGCCGACGCCTTAAGTAGAAAGGACAAAGAACCTATTCGAGCAAAAGCTATGAATATAATTATTCATACTAACCTTACCACTCGAATAAAAGAGGCACATCAAGGAGTTGTAAAAGAAGGGAATTTGAAGAATGAAATACCCAAAGGATCGGAGAAACATCTTAATATTCGGGAAGATGGAACCCGGTATAGGGCTGAAAGAATTTGGGTACCAAAGTTTGGAGATATGAGAGAAATGGTACTTAGGAAAGCACATAAAACCCGATATTCAATACATCCCGGAGCGGGAAATGAAATATCCCGTTCATATTGATTATAAACGTTCCATATTAATTGATTTCGTTGCAAGGTTTTGACCTCTATATGAGACGTTTTTCAAAGACTGCATTCATTTTTAAAACAACCATAACCTTTATTTTATCAATAAAGGTTTCAAAAGCATACGTAGATTATCAAATAATGATAATCTAAAATATACTGTTTACACACGATCATTACATAATGGTTTACAATAGAAATATATTACATCGACATATGTTTCTTGAATGCAGTTTTTACATAATATCATACAAACATGGACTCCAAATCTTGTCCTTATTTTAGTATGCAACAGCGAAAGCTCTTAGTATTCACCTGAGAATAAACATGCTTTAAACGTCAACAAAAATGTTGGTGAGTTATAGATTTAACCTATATATATCAAATCGTAACAATAGACCACAAGATTTCATATTTCTATACACATCCCATACATAGAGATAAAAATCATTCATATGGTGAACACCTGGTAACCGACATTAACAAGATGCATATATAAGAATATTCCCATCATTCTGGGACACCCTTCGGATATGATATAAATTTCGAAGTACTAAAGCATCCGGTACTTTGGATGGGGTTTGTTAGGCCCAATAGATCTATCTTTAGGATTCGCGTCAATTAGGGTGTCTGTTCCCTAATTCTTAGATTACCAAACTTAATAAAAAGGGGCATATTCGATTTCGATAATTTAACCATAGAATGTAGTTTCACGTACTTGTGTCTATTTTGTAAATCATTTATAAAACCTGAATGTATTCTCATCCCAAAAATATTAGATTTTAAAAGTGGGACTATAACTCACTTTCACAGATATTTCCTTCCTCGGAAATAAGACTTGGCCACGAATCGATTCACGAACCTATACAAATATGTACATATATATCAAAGTATGATCAAAATACAATTACAATCATTTTTATTATGTTTTAATGATTTGAGTGTATTAAGTCAGTTGTCCTCGTTAGTAACCTACAACTAGTTGTCCACAGTTAGATGTACAGAAATAAATCGATATATATTATCTTGAATCAATCCACGACCCAGTGTATACACGTCTCAGGCTAGATCACAACTCAAAGTATATATATTTTTGGAATCAACCTCAACCATGTATAGCTAACTCCAACATTACTGCATATAGAGTGTCTATGGTTGTTCCAAATAATATATATACATGGGTCGATATGATATGTCAAAACATTTGCATACGTGTCTATGGTATCCCAAGATTACATAATATATTAGAATACATGTATAATACAATATAAGTTAGTTAGGATACGATTTGTATAGATTTGTTAAACATTTCCCGTAGCTAAAAAGATCAAAAATATCCAATCTTCTTTTACCCATAACTTCTTCATTTTAAATCCGTTTAGAGTGAATCAAATTGCTATAGTTTTAGATTGAACTATAATTTAAGAATCCAAACATAAAAATTATAGGTTTATAGTCGGAAATTTAAGTTACATGTCAATTACAAAAGAGGTAGTCATTTCCGTCGAAAGAACGACATCTTGATGACCATTTTGAAAAACATACTTTCACTTTGAGTTTAACCAAGATTTTTGGATATAGTTTCATGTTCATATGAAAAATCATTTTTCCAGAAGAACAACTTTTAAATTAACGTTTATCATAGTTTTTAATTATCCAAACCAAAACAGCCCCCGGTTTCACTACAACGGCGTATATCCGATTTTATGGTGTTCATCGCGTTTTCAGGTTTTAAATCATTTAGTTAGCATATCATATAGATATAGAACATGTGTTTAGTTGATTTTAAAAGTCAAGTTAGAAGGATTAACTTTTGTTTGCGAACAAGTTTAGAATTAACTAAACTATGTTCTAGTGATTACAAGTTTAAACCTTCGAATAAGATAGCTTTATGTGTATGAATCGAATGATGTTATGAATATCATTACTACCTCAATTTTTCTGGATAAAACTACTGGAAATGAGAAAAATGGATCTAGCTTCAAAGGATCCTTGGATGGCTTGAAAGTTCTTGAAGCAGAATCATGACACGAAAACAGTTCAAGTAAGATTTTCACTCGAAATAAGATTGTTATAGTTGTAGAAATTGAATCAAAGTTTGAATATGAATATTACCTTTAATTAGAAAGATAACCTACTATAAATAACAAAGGTTCCTTGATCTTAGATGATTACTTGGAATGGATTAGAAAGCTTGGAAGTAGACTTGCAAACTTGAAAGTATTCTTGATTTTTATGAAACTATACTTATGGTTGTTGGTATATGGATTAGATATAAAGGATATGTAATTTTGTTTTCATGTAAATAAGTCATGAATGATTACTAATATTTTTGTAATTTTATGAGATATTTCATGCTAGTTGCCAAATGATGGTTCCCACATGTGTTAGGTGACTTACATGGGCTGCTAAGAGCTAATCATTGGAGTGTATATACCAATAGTACATACATCTAAAAGCTGTGTATTGTACGAGTACGAATACGGGTGCATACGAGTAGAATTGTTGATGAAACTGAACGAGGATGTAATTGTAAGAATTTTTGTTAAGTAGAAGTACTTTGATATGTGTCTTGAAGTCTTTCAAAAGTATAAGAATACATATCAAAACACAACATGTATATACATTCTAATGGAGTCGTTAAGTCTTCGTTAGTCGTTACATGTAAGTGTTGTTTTTAAACCTTTAAGTTAACGATCTCAATTAATGCTGTTAACTCAATGTTTATTATATCAAATGAGATGTTAAATTATTATATTATCATGATATTATGATGTATGAATATCTCTTAATATGATATATACATTAAAATATCGTTACAACGATAATCGTTACATATAAGTCTCGTTTCGTAATTCTTGAGTTAGTAGTCTTGTTTTTACATATGTAGTTCATTGTTAACACACTTAATGATATATTTAAATATCATTTTATCATGTTAAATATAGTGTATCAATATCTTAATATGATACATATGTATTTAGTAGACGTTATCATAACGATAATCGTTATATATATCATTTCGAGTTTCTTAACTTAGTAATCTCATTTCTTATGTATATCACACATTGTTAATATACTTAGTGAGATACTTACTCATCATAATCTCATGTCAACCATATATATATATATATATATATATATATATATATATATATATATATATATATACCACAACATGTAGTTTTTACAAATTTGTAACGTTCGTGAATCGCCGGTCAACTTGGGTGATCAATTGTCTATATGAAACTTATTTCATTTAATCAAGTCTTAACAAGTTTGATTGCTTAACACGTTGGAAACATTTAGTCATGTAAATATCAATCTCAATTAATATATATAAACATGGAAAAGTTCGGGTCACTACAGTACCTAACCGTTAAATAAATTTCGTCCTGAAATTTTAAGCTGTTGAAGGTGTTGACGAATATTCTGGAAATAGATGCGGGTATTTCTTCTTCATCTGATCTTCACGCTCTCAGGTGAACTCGGGTCCTCTACGAGAATTCCATCGAACCTTAACAATCGGTATCTTGTTTTGCTTAAGTCTCTTAACCTCACGATCCATTATTTCGACGGGTTCTTCAATGAATTGAAGTTTTTCATTGATTTGGATTTCGTCCAACGGAATAGTGAGATCTTCTTTAGCAAAATATTTTTTCAAATTCGAGACGTGGAAAGTGTTATGTATAGTCGCGAGTTGTTGAGGTAGCTCCAGTTGGTAAGCTACTGGTCCGACACGATCTATAATCTTGAATGGTCCAATGTACCTTGGATTTAGTTTCCCCCGTTTACCAAATCGAACAATGCCTTTCCAAGGTGAAACCTTAAGCATGACCATTTCTCCAATTTCAAACTCTATATCTTTTCTTTTACTGTCCGCGTAGCTCTTTTGTCGACTCTGGGCGGTTTTCAATCGTTGTTGAATTTGGATGATTTTCTCAGTAGTTTCTTGTGTTATCTCCGGACCCGTAATCTGTCTATCCCCCACTTCATTCCAACAAATCGGAGACCTGCACTTTCTACCATAAAGTGCCTCAAACGGCGCCATCTCAATACTAGAATGATAAATGTTGTTGTAGGAAAATTCTGCTAACGGTAGGTGTCAATCCTAACTGTTTCCGAAATCAATAACACATGCTCGTAGCATGTCTTCAAGTGTTTGTATCATCCTTTCACTCTGCCCATCAGTTTGTGGATGATAGGCAGTACTCATGTCTAGACGAGTCCCCAATGCTTGTTGCAATGTCTGCCAGAACCTTGAAACAAATCTACCATCCCTATCAGAGATAATAGAGACGGGTATTCCATGTCTGGAGACAACCTCCTTCAAATACAATCGTGCCAACTTCTCCATTTTGTCATCTTCTCTCATTGGCAGGAAGTGTGCTGACTTGGTGAGACGATCAACTATTACCCAAATAGTACCATAACCACTTGCAGTCCTTGGCAATTTAGTAATGAAATTCATGGTAATGTTTTCCCATTTCCATTCCGGGATTTCAGGTTGTTGTAGTAGAACTGATGGTTTCTGATATTCATCTTTGACCTTAGAACACAACAAACATTCTCCTACATATTTAGCAATATCGGCTTTCATACCCGGCCACCAAAAGTGTTTCTTGAGATCTTTATACATCTTCCCCGCTCCGGGATGTATTGAATATCTGGTTTTATGTGCTTCCTTAAGTACCATTTCTCTCACATCTCCAAACCTTGGTACCCAAATTCTATTAGCCCTATATCGGGTTCCGTCTTCCCGAATATTAAGATGTTTCTCTGATCCTTTGGGTATCTCATTCTTCAACTTTCCTTCTTTTACAACCCCCTGTTGCGCCTCCTTTATTTGAGTAGTAAGGTTAGTACGAATAATTATATTCATAGCTTTTACCCGTATAGGTTCTCTGTCCTTTCTACTCAAAGCGTCGGCTACCACATTCGCCTTCCTCGGGTGGTATCGAATCTCAAAATCATAATCATTCAACAGTTCAATCCACCTGCGTTGTCTCATATTCAGTTGCTTCTGATTAAATATATGTTGGAGACTTTTGTGGTCGGTATATATAATACTTTTAACCCCATATAAATAATGCCTCCAAGTCTTTAATGCAAAAACAACAGCACCCAATTCCAAATCGTGAGTCGTATAAATTTGGCTTGTGAATCTTCAATTATCTAGACGCATAAGCAATCACCTTCGTTCGTTGCATTAATACACAACCGAGACCTTGTTTTGATGAGTCACAATAAATCACAAAATCATCATTCCCTTCAGGCAATGACAATATAGGTGCCGTAGTTAGCTTTTTCTTCAATAACTGAAACGCCTTCTCTTGTTCATCCTTCCATTCAAATTTCTTCCCTTTATGCGTTAATGCAGTCAAGGGTTTTGCTATTTTGGAGAAATCTTGGATGAATCTTCTATAGTAACCAGCCAATCCTAAAAATTGACGTATATGCTTCGGAGTTTTTGGGGTTTCCCACTTTTCAACGGTTTCGATCTTTGCCGGGTCTACCTAGATACCTTCTTTGTTCACTATGTGACCGAGGAATTGAACTTCTTCCAACCAAAATGCACACTTTGAAAACTTAGCGTACAGTTTTTATTTCCTCAATACTTCTAGCACTTTTCTCAAATGTTCTTCGTGTTCTTGATCATTCTTTGAGTAAATAAGTATGTCATCGATGAAAACAATGACAAACTTGTCAAGATATGGCCCACACACTCGGTTCATAAGGTCCATGAACACAGCTGGTGCGTTAGTCAATCCAAACAGCATAACCATAAACTCGTAATGACCATAACGCGTCCTAAAAGAAGTTTTTGGAATATCATCCTCCTTTACTCGCATTTGATGATATCCAGAACGTAAATCGATTTTCGAATAAACTGACGAGCCTTGTAGTTGATCAATTAAGTCGTCAATTCTTGGCAGTGGATAACGGTTTTTGATGGTAAGTTTATTCAACTCTCTGTAGTCAATACACAACCTAAATGTACCATCCTTCTTTTTGACAAACAAAACAGGAGCTCCCCATGGTGATGTGCTTGGTCGAATGAAACCACGTTCTAATAGTTCTTGCAGTTGGCTTTGCAGTTCTTTTATCTCGCTGGGTGCGAGTCTGTAAGGAGCACGAGCTATTGGTGCAGCTCCTGGCATAAGATCTATTTGAAATTCAACAGATCGATGTGGAGGTAGTCCCAGTAATTCTTTCGGAAATACATCGGGAAATTCTTTTGTGACGGGAACATCATTGATGCTCTTTTCTTCAGTTTGTACTTTCTCGACGTGTGCTAGAACAGCATAGCAACCTTTTCTTATTAGTTTTTGTGCCTTCAAATTACTAATAAGATGTAGCTTCATGTTGCCCTTTTCTCCGTACACCATTAAGGGTTCTCCTTCTTCTCGTACAATGCGAATTGCATTTTTGTAACATACGATCTCTGCTTTCATCTCCTTCAGCCAGTCCATGCCAACTATTACATCAAAACTCCCTAACTCTACTGGTATTAAATCAATCTTAAATATTTCACTACCCAGTTTAATTTCTCGATTCCGGCATATATAATCTGCTGAAATTAATTTACCGTTTGCTAATTCGAGTAAAAATTTACCATCCAACGGTGTCAATGGATAACTTAATTTAGCACAAAAATCTCTACTCATATAGCTTCTATCCGCACCCGAATCAAATAAAACGTAACCAGATTTATTGTCAATAAGAAACGTACCCGTAACAAGCTCCGGGTCTTCATGTGCCTCTGCCGCATTAATATTGAAAACTCTTTCGCGGCCTTGTCCATTCGTGTTCTCCTGGTTCGGGCAATTTCTAATAATGTGGCCCGGTTTTCCACATTTATAACAAACTACATTGGCATAACTTGCTCTGACACTACTTGCTTCGCCATTACTCGTTCTGACACCATTTGTTCCTTTCGTTCTGTTAACCCCTGGTCCGTAGACCTCACACTTCGCCGCGCTATGACCATTTCTTTTACACTTATTGCAAAATTTAGTGCAGAACCCCGAGTGATACTTTTCACACCTTTGGCATAGCTGCTTCTGATTATTGTTGTTGTTGCGGTTGTTATTGTTGTTAGGATGATTGTTGTAGTTGTTGTTGTTGTTGTGCCGTTTATTGTAGTTGCGATTGATGTTGCGATTGTTGGGATAGTTGTTGTTATATTGGTGACTCTTATCACCGTTTTCCTCCCACTTTCTTTTGACTAGCTTCACGTTGGCCTCTTTGGCCGCCTGTTCTTTAATTCTTCCATCAATCTGGTTCACTAGTTTGTGAGCCATTCTACATGCCTTTTGTATGGAGGCAGGCTCGTGTGAACTTATATCTTCTTGGATTCTCTCCGGTAACCCTTTCACAAATGCGTCGATCTTCTCTTCCTCATCTTCGAATGCTCTCGAACACAATAGGCACAATTCTATGAATCGTCTTTTGTACGAAGTAATATTGAATCCCTGTGTTCGTAACCCTCTAAGTTCTGACTTGAGCTTATTGACCTCAGTTCTGGGATGGTACTTCTCGTTCAACAAGTGCTTGAATGCTGACCACAGTAGCGCGTAAGCAGCATCTTGTCCCACTTGCTCTAGATAGGTATTCCACCATGTTAAAGCAATACCTGTGAAGGTATGTGTGGCGTACTTCACTTTGTCTCCTTTAGCACACTTACTTATGGCAAACACCGATTCAACTTTCTCGGTCCACCGTTTCAATCCGATTGGTCCTTCGGTCCCATCAAATTCTGAATGTTTGCAGGCAGTGAATTCCTTGTAGGAGCATCCTACACGATTTCTTGCGCCATTAGCTATATTGCTAGATTCAGAGTTATTGTTGGTATGTAGCACGGCCTGTACTGCGGCTATGTTTGAAGCAAGAAAGGCACAAAATTCCTCTTCGCTCATATTCAAGGTGTGTCGAGTAGTCGGTGCCATTTCCTTCAAAATAGTCAAATGAAATAAGTTAATCATACAGAATATTGAGAGTAGTCAATAGTATCTCGTAGCATAATATGAACTCATTTATAAAAGCTTTTTCTTCATATTAGCATTTTATAAGTTTAAATTCGGGTACTACCTACCCGTTAAGTTCATACTTAGTAGCTAATATACAATTCAACTACTACAATTCCATATGAAAAACTGATTATAATAATATATCACATACAAATATTCTTCAAACTTACAACTTCGCTATATTACATATAACATGAAATATAGTACACTATGATACAGGATAGTTTTGAAGATAAATCTAGTTAATACGCAAGTTGTTCAGCAAAGGAAATAAAGACACGTAATTCATAAGTCCAGAAACAAGTCATGCATTCTGGTTTTACTAAGACGACTTCCCATCCTTGGTCTTGTGGAAAATAACCGTTATGACCATTGGCTAGGCAGCATGTTGTAATGTCGTCAAAAGGACGAGGGTTTCGTAATGTCCAACAGCCCCGTAATAATCTAAAAACCTTGTTTCTCACCCAAACTACTGAATCCGTCACTTGTGGGAAAGTTTTATTTAAAAGCTGCAATCCGATGTTCTTTTTCTCACTTTGGTAAGAAGAGAACATTACTAACCCGTAAGCATAACATGCTTCTTTATGTTGCATGTTAGAAGCTCTTTCTAATTCACGAAATCCTATGTTGGGATATGTTGAGTCAAAATAGGTTCTTAACCCGTAGCGTAAAATTGCATTTGGGTTCCCCGCATTTAACGCTTTAAAGAAAACATGGTGTAACTTAAAGTCTCCTCAATGTGATATACCCCACCTATCAAAGGAAAGCCTTTTATAAACTAAAGCATTTCTGGAAAGTCTTTCAAATGTTTGACAAGTTAATTTCGCCATAACTAAATGTGCTGATGAATTCTAACCGACTCTAGACAAGATTTCTCCAATCATATCTTCTGGTAGGTCTTCTAAAATATTCGGTTGTCTACCCTTAACGTCCATTTTGTTTTTATACTGTAAAATATACAAGGATTAGATTCATAATAACAAACAATACAAGCAATTTTTTTCATAGAACATAAAAGTACAAGCACACTACAATACATTTATTACACAACATGCTCACACCCCTCTAATCTGAATCACTGGTTTCTTCTTCTTCGAACTTGGTTCTTTTTCCTAATTTTCTAGGGATATATGATGTTCCTCTAATACGAGCCGTCGTTTTCCACATTGGTTTAGAAAAACCTGGTGGTTTAGAGGTTCCCGGGTTATTGTCACGATATTGAAAATACGGGTGTTGACGGTACATATAAAGTTCATCGGGGTTGGAATCAGATTTCTCTATTTTGATGCCTTTTCCCTTATTATTTTCTTTTGCCTCATTAAATTGGGTCGGGGTAATTTCTATAACATCATCGGAATCCTCATCAGGATCCGATTCATCGGAAAATTGGTAATTTTCTCAATATTTTGCTTCCTTAGCGGAAACACCATTGACCATTATTAACTTTGGTCAATTGGTTGAGGATTTTCTTTTATTTGACCGGTTTTCTGTGGTTCATACTATTCCCCCCTCCGGAACCTCTTCTTCTTCCGGTTCCTCTTCTTCTGGTTCCTCTTCTTCCAGTTCCTCTTCTTCCGGTTCCGTTTCCTCTTCTTCCGGTTCTTCGGGAACTTGTGAATCTTGCCAATATATATTCGACTCTTCATTATTATTAGGTGAGTCAATGGGATTTGTGCTAGAGGTAGACATCTATCACATAATATCAAACATGTTAAGAGATTAATATACCACATAATATTTACATGTTAATAATATATAGTTTCCAACAAAAATGTTAAGCAATCATTTTTAAAGAAAACACGGTCGAAGTCCAGACTCACTAATGCATCCTAACAAACTCGATAAGACACACTAATGCAAATTTTCTGGTTCTCTAAGACCAATGCTCGGATACCAACTGAAATGTCCCGTTCATATTGATTATAAACGTTCCATATTAATTGATTTCGTTGCGGAGTTTTGACCTCTATATGAGACGTTTTTCAAAGACTGCATTCATTTTTAAAACAACCATAACCTTTATTTTATCAATAAAGGTTTCAAAAGCATTACGTAGATTATCAAATAATGATAATCTAAAATATACTGTTTACACACGATCATTTCATAATGGTTTACAATAGAAATATATTACATCGACATATGTTTCTTGAATGCAGTTTTTACACAATATCATACAAACATGGACTCCAAATCTTGTCCTTATTTTAGTATGCAACAGCGGAAGCTCTTAGTATTCACCTGAGAATAAACATGCTTTAAACGTCAACAAAAATGTTGGTGAGTTATAGGTTTAACCTATATATATCAAATCGTAACAATAGACCACAAGATTTCATATTTCAATACACATCCCATACATAGAGATAAAAATCATTCATATGGTGAACACCTGGTAACCAACATTAACAAGATGCATATATAAGAATATTCCCATCATTCCGGGACACCCTTCGGATATGATATAAATTTCGAAGTACTAAAGCATCCGGTACTTTGGATGGGGTTTGTTAGGCCCAATAGATCTATCTTTAGGATTCGCATCAATTAGGGTGTCTGTTCTCTAATTCTTAGATTACCAGACTTAATAAAAAGGGGAATATTCGATTTCGATAATTCAACCATAGAATGTAGTTTCACGTACTTGTGTCTATTTTGTAAATCATTTATAAAACCTGCATGTATTCTCATCCCAAAAATATTAGATTTTAAAAGTGGAACTATAACTCACTTTCACAGATATTTCCTTCCTCGGAAATAAGACTTGGTCACGGATCGATTCACGAACCTATACAAATATGTACATATATATCAAAGTATGATCAAAATATAATTACAACCATTTTTATTATGTTTTAAAGATTTGAGTGTATTAAGTCAGCTGTCCTCGTTAGTAACCTACAACTAGTTGTCCACAGTTAGATGTACAGAAATAAATCGATATATATATTATCTTGAATCAATCTATGACCCAGTGTATACACGTCTCAGGCTAGATCACAACTCAAAGTATATATATTTTTGGAATCAATCTCAACCCTGTATAGCTAACTCCAACATTACTGCATATAGAGTGTCTATGGTTGTTCCAAATAATATATATACATGGGTCGATATGATATGTCAAAACATTTGCATACGTGTCTATGGTATCCCAAGATTACATAATATATTCGAATACATGTATAATACAATATAAGTTAGTTAGGATATGATTTGTATAGATTTGTTAAACATTTCCCGTAGCTAAAAAGATCAAAAATATCTAATCTTGTTTTACCCATAACTTCTTCATTTTAAATCCGTTTTGAGTGAATCAAATTGCTATGGTTTAATATTGAACTCTAATTTAAGAATCTAAACATAAAAAGTATAGGTTTATAGTCGAAAATTTAAGTTACATGTCAATTACTAAAGAGGTAGTCATTTCCGTTGAAAGAACGACATCTTGATGACCATTTTGAAAAACATACTTTCACTTTGAGTTTAACCAAGATTTTTGGATATAGTTTCATGTTCATATGAAAAATCATTTTCCCAGAAGAACAACTTTTAAATCAAATTTTATCATAGTTTTTAATTATCCAAACCAAAACAGCCCCGGTTTCACTACAACGGTGTATATCCGATTTTATGGTGTTCATCGTGTTTCCAGGTTTTAAATCATTAAGTTAGCATATCATATAGATATAGAACATGTGTTTAGTTGATTTTAAAAGTTAAGTTAGAAGGATTAACTTTTGTTTGCGAACAAGTTTAGAATTAACTAAACTATGTTCTAGTGATTACAAGTTTAAACCTTCGAATAAGATAGCTTTATGTGTATGAATCGAATGATGTTATGAACATCATTACTACCTCAAGTTTTCTGGATAAAACTACTGGAAATGAGAAAAATGGATCTAGCTTCAAAGGATCCTTGGATGGCTTGAAAGTTCTTGAAGCAGAATCATGACACGAAAACAGTTCAAGTAAGATTTTCACTCGAAATAAGATTGTTATAGTTGTAGAAATTGAATCAAAGTTTGAATATGAATATTACCTTGAATTATAAAGATAACCTACTATAAATAACAAAGGTTTCTTGATCTTAGATGATTACTTAGAATGGATTAGAAAGCTTGGAAGTAGACTTGCAAACTTGGAAGTATTCTTGATTTTTATGAAACTATATTTATGAAATTTATGAAGAACACTTAGAACTTGAAGATGGAACTTGAGAGAGATCAATTAGATGAAGAAAATTGAAGAATTAAAGTGTTTGTAGGTGTTTTTGGTCGTTGGTATATGGATTAGATATAAAGGATATGTAATTTTGTTTTCATGTAAATAAGTCATGAATGATTACTAATATTTTTGTAATTTTATGAGATATTTCATGCTAGTTGCCAAATGATGGTTCCCACATGTGTTAGGTGACTCACATGGGCTGCTAAGAGCTGATCATTGGAGTGTATATACCAATAGTACTTACATCTAAAAGCTGTGTATTGTACGAGTACGATTACGGGTGCATACGAGTAGAATTGTTGATGAAACTGAACGAGGATGTAATTGTAAGCATTTTTGTTAAGTAGAAGTACTTTGATATGTGTCTTGAAGTCTTTCAAAAGTATAAGAATACATATCAAAACACAATATGTATATACATTCTAATGGAGTCGTTAAGTCTTCGTTAGTCGTTACATGTAAGTGTTGTTTTGAAACCTTTAAGTTAACGATCTCAATTAATGTTGTTAACCCAATATTTATTATATCAAATGAGATGTTAAATTATTATATTTTCATAATATTATTATGTATGAATATCTCTTAATATGATATATATACATTAAAATATCGTTACAACGATAATCGTTACATATAAGTCTCGTTTCGTAATTCTTGAGTTAGTAGTCTTGTTTTTACATATGTAGTTCATTGTTAACACACTTAATGATATATTTAAATATCATTTTATCATGTTAAATATAGTGTATCAATATCTTAATATGATACATATGTATTTAGTAGACGTTATCATAACGATAATCGTTATATATATCATTTCGAGTTTCTTAACTTAGTAATCTCATTTCTTATGTATATTACACATTGTTAATATACTTAGTGAGATACTTACTCATCATAATCTCATGTCAACCACATATATATGTCTATATATACCACAACATGTAGTTTTTACAAATTTGTAACGTTCGTGAATCGCCGGTCAACTTGGGTGATCAATTGTCTATATGAAACTTATTTCATTTAATCAAGTCTTAACAAGTTTGATTGCTTAACAAGTTGGAAACATTTAGTCATGTAAATATCAATCTTAATTAATATATATAAACATGGAAAAGTTCGGGTCACTACAGGAAAGATGTACCAAGATCTTAAGAAACATTTTTGGTTGCCGGGTATGAAAGCTGATATTGCTAAATACGTAGGAGAATGTTTGGCGTGTTCTAAGGTTAAAGCTGAATATCAGAAATCATCAGGTCTACTTCAACAACCCGAAATTCCGGAATGGAAATGGGAAAACATTACCATGGATTTTATTACTAAATTGCCAAGGACTGCAAGTGGTTATGATACTATTTGGGTAATAGTCGATCATCTCACCAAATCAGCACATTTTCTACCAATGCGAGAAGATGATAAAATGGAAAAATTAGCACGATTATACTTGAAGGAAGTCGTCTCCAGATACGGAGTACCAATCTCTATTATCTCTGATAGAGACGGTAGATTTGTTTCAAGGTTTTGGCAAACGTTACAACAAGCATTGGGAACTCGTCTAGATATGAGTACTGCCTATCATCCACAAACCGATGGGCAGAATGAAAGGACGATACAGACTCTTGAAGACATGCCATGAGCATGTGTTATTGATTTTGGAAACAGTTGGGATCGACATCTACCGTTAGCAGAATTTTCCTACAACAACAGTTACCACTCGAGTATTGAGATGGCACCGTTTGAGGCACTTTATGGCAGAAAGTGCAGGTCTCCGATTTGTTGGATTGAAGTGGGGGATAGACAAATTACGGGTCCAGAAATAATCCAAGAAACTACCGAGAAAATCATTCAAATTCAACAATGGTAGAAAACCGCCCAAAGTCGACAAAAGAGCTACGCGGACAGTAAAAGAAAAGATATAGAATTTGAAATTGGTGACATGGTCATGCTTAAGGTATCACCTTGGAAAGGTGTTGTTCGATTTGGTAAACGGGGGAAACTGAATCCAAGGTACATTAGACCATTCAAGATTATAGATCGTGTCGGACCAGTAGCTTATCGACTTGAATTACCTCAACAACTCGCTGGCGTACATGATACTTTTCACGTATTGAATCTGAATAAATGTTTAGCCAAAGAAGATCTCACTATTCCTTTAGACGAAATCCAAATCAATGAAAAACTTCAATTCATTGAAGAACCCGTCGAAATAATGGATCGTGAGGTTAAAGGACTTAAGAAAAATAAGATACCAATCGTTAAGGTTCGATGAAATGCTAGTAGGGGACCCAAGTTCACCTGGGAGCGTGAAGATCAGATGAAGAAGAAATACCCACACTTATTTCCAGAAGATACGCCAACATCTCCTACTGCCTGAAATTTCGGGACGAAATTTATTTAACGGGTAGGTACTGTGGTGACCCAAACTTTTCCATGATTATATATTATATGAGATTAATATTTACATGAATAAATGTTTCCAACATGTTAAGCAATCAAACTTGTTAAGACTTGATTAATTGAAATGAGTTTATGTAGACAATTGACCACCCAGTTTGTCTGATGATTCAAGAACGTCATAACTTGTGATAATTATATAATCGTTTTTTTTATGATGTAAGTTTTTATTTTATATATCTATATAAGAAGAAATACAATTAAATCAAATATGTACAAGTAAAACACTATTTGTTACAGTAAAACATTATTTGCTACAGTAAAACACTATTTGCTACAGAAAACACTATTTGCTACAGTAAATTTTCGCTTGCTACAGTAAAATACTATTTGCTACGGTAAAACACTATTTGCTAAGTGAACACTATTTACTACAGTAAACACTATTTACTCGTATTCAATCCGTATTTATACTCGTACAATACTCAACTTCTATATGTATATATTATTGGTATATACACTTCAATGATCAGCTCTTAGCAGCCTTAAATGATTAACCAACATGTGGAAACCATTACTTATCTTCAAGTATGAATTATTACACAAAATAACAAAATGAGGAGCCTTTGTTTCCATGATAAAATCACGCCACCACCACCATCATTTACTACATCATTTCCATTCTATAATTTCACATACAAATCCTCTGTAATTACCTACTCCAAGAACACTTGAAAGATCAGGAACATCCAAATTATCTCAGTAATTTTTTTCTTTCTAATTCAAGGTAATACTCATATTCAAACTTTGATTCAATTTCTATAACTATAACAATCTTAATTCAAGTAGTAATCTTACTTGAACTTGTTTTCGTGTTATGATTCTACTTCAAGAACTTCCAAGCCATCAAAGATCCTTTGAAGCTCAAGTTAATTTATCATCATTTCCAGTAGGTTTACCTACTATACTTGAGGTAGTGATGATGTTCATAACATCATTCGATTCATATATATATATATATATATATATATATATATATATATATATATATATATATATATATATATATATATATCTTATTCGAAGATTTAAACTTGTAATCACTAAAACATAGTTTAGTTAATTCTAAACTTGTTCGCAAACCAAGTTAATCCTTCTAACTTAACTTTTAAAATCAACTAAACTCATGTTCTATGTCTATATGATATGCTAACTTAATGATTTAAAACCTGGAAACACGAAGAACACCGTAAAACCGGACATACGCCGTCGTAGTAAAATCGGGGGTTGTTTTGGGTTAGATAATTAAAAACTATGATAAACTTTGATTTAAAAGTTGTTCTTCTGGAAAATGATTTTTCTTATGAACATGAAACTATATCCAAAAATAATGGTTAAACTCAAAGTGGAAGTATGCTTTTCAAAATGGTCAACATGATGTCGTTCTTTAGACGGAAATGACTACCTCTTACAAAAATGACTTGTAACCTGTATTTCCGACTATAAACTTATACTTTTTCTGTTTAGTTTCATAAATTTCAGTTCATTATGAAACCATAGCAACTTGATTCACTCAAAACGGATTTAAAACGAAGAAGTTATGGGTAAAACAAAATTGGATATTTTTGCTTATTTTAGCTACGTGAAACTTTGTAACAAACCTATACTAACCATAACTTAACTAACTTATATTGTATTATACATGTATTCTAACATATATTATGTAATCTTGATAGACCATAGACACGTATACAATGTTTTGGCATATCATGTCGACGTCATCTATATATATTATTTGGAACAACCATAGACACTCTATATGCGGTAATGTTCGAGTTAGCTATACAGGGTTGAGGTTGATTCCAAAATAATATATATACCTTGAGTTGTGATCGAGTCTGAGACTTGTATACACGGGGTCGTGGATTGATTCGAGATAATATATATCGATTTATTTCTGTACTATTAACTGTGAACTACTAACTGTGGACTACTAACGTTGGAATGCTGATTTAACAACTTAAAACGTTAACATGTAATAAAAATGTTGTGAATATATTTCGATCATATTTTGATATATATATATATATATATATATATATATATATATATATATATATATATATATATATATATATATATATATATATATATATATATATATATATATATATATATATATATATATATATATTTGTTATAGGTTCGTGAATCAACCCGTGGCCAAGTTTAAATCTCGACGAATTGAAAATCTGTGAAAGTGAGTTATAGTCCCATTTTTACTATCTAATATTTTTGGGATGAGAATACATGCAGCTTTTTAAATGTTTTACAAAATAGACACAAGTACTCAAAACTACATTCTATGGTTGGATTATTAAACCGAATATCACCCCTTTTAGCTTGGTAACCTAAGAATTAGGCAGACGAGAGGTTCTGTTCCTAATTGACGCGAATCCTAAAGATAGATCTATTGGGCCTAACAACCCCCATTCAGGTTATGGATGGCTTTAGTACTTCGAGATTATTATTATTATACAGACGAGAGGTTCTGTTTGGGGATATTCTATGCATTAAAGTTAATGTCGGTTACCAGGTGTTCAATTCATATGAATGATTTTATCTTTATGCAGACGAGAGGTTCTGCTTATAAATATGAAAATCTTGTGGTCTATTATTACAATTTGATATATATATATATATATATATATATATATATATATATATATATATATATATATATATATATATATATATATATATATATATATATATATATATATATATATATATATATATATATATATATATGTATATATATAGGCTAAACCTATAACTCACCAACATTTTTGTTGATATTTTAAGCATGTTTATTCTCAGGTGATTATTAAGAGCTTTCGTTGTTGCATGCTAGTTAAAGACAAGATTTGGAGTCAGCATGCTTGTATAATATCGTTTAAAAACTGCATTCGGAAAATAAATTGTTGTATAATATTATTGTAATCCATTATGTAACGGACGTGTGAAAAAGTGTATTTTAGATTATCATCACTTGATAATCTTTGTTATGTCTAATAAACCTTTATCGATAAAATAAAGGTTATGGTTTGTTTTAAAAACGAATGCAGTCTTTGAAAAACGTCTCATATAGAGGTCAAAACCTCGCAACGAAATCAATTAATATGAAACGTTTATAATTAATATGAATGGGACATTTCAACCCAAGCGGTGTCCCCGTGGGAAACTTGTTCCATCACATAGTGACGCACCTGTTCAAAAGAAGCATAAAAGACCGACCGTTTCCTCCTCGTCAAAGCGCGCTCGTACTGGTATGTTTCGAGTTTCTTTTGTTACGTACTTTGCTTACGCATTGACGTTACTGATCATTATTACTTTTACCCCCTAATGCAAAAGGGGGCGTGAACAAACCTCACCCGTCCCCCATTCAAGTCGATAGTGATTCCTCCGTCGAAAAACAGTGTCCTAATTCGACGAGTTCTGCTAAAGGTTAGCGTGTCCAAAGCCCCGGGCCGAGCATTGGGTCTTCTGGCGACGAAATGTCTATAATGAGGGACACCGTGATGAGCCTTTGCGGTAGGCTTGATAAGGCGTAACAGGCCAACAAGGAGATACATGCGCTACTAGATTGTGCCAACCGCCAAAATAGCGGTCGTGAGGTAACTATTCGTGCGCTTAGGGCACAGTGCGCTGATTCAGAGCGGCGGGCGAAGTCGGCTGTTCATGAGTTAGGGGTATTAAAGGCATGTCTTCCTCGCATAGTGGATCATGCTTTAAATAGCGATGCTGTGAATGATCGCTACGAGGATGCTTTGAAAGCCATACAGGATGTTGAGCGCCTCCACTTTTGGGACATTGTGAAGGAGCATATTCAGGTGCCTACCGTTCTTCCTAAAGCTATCCTGGATTGCCTTATTCCCGAGGCGCGCGAAGCTGCCAGGGAGGCTTGCAGAGCCTTGCGCCACATTCCTATTCCTCGACTTGAGGAGTTGTTACGTGATTCGCGAGTGACGGCGTAAGACATAGTGGATTCTAAGTTGTAGGTTTACTTTGTAATGTCATAATGCGTTATGGCGCGTGTAATATTTTGTAGCATGTGTATTTTGGAAAAATAAAAAATAAAAAATACGGCATTACGCCACACGAGCCAATCGGGTATGCGTATCATTACGCCACACGACTCCAGATCGGAGGTTGTGGGTCGCTACCGGGCAGAAAAAACATTAATTATGCCGGAGAAGGAAAGGAAAAACGAAGAGGCATCAACTACTGGCGAGATGCCGGTGGTTGGTGAGGAGAAACGTACATGAAGACCTCAAAACGGCAGAAGGATCGCCGGAAAAAGTGTATGTGGTGCCGGAAAATGAAAAAGAGAACGGGAAGGGAGAGCTCGGGTTATGCCAAGGGAGAGAGGGAAAAATTTAGAGAGCTTGATACCTAAAAAAAATACATATTATTCTCAAATATTTTTTAAAAGTAAGAGTGCGTTAAATAAAATTGAATAAGTAATCACTGAATAATTCAAATGTTCTGAATGTAGTTGATTATGAATTATAATACGAGTAACATCTTTGATAATGGATTTATATAAACGACGAGAATGATGTAAAATTATCTTATTACGGAGTAACATTTGCCATAAATAAAAAATATTATTTTTCTTTAATAAGTGTATTAATATAATGTTAAGAGAATATTACGTGTTTAATGGTTAAAATTTATAACTATGAATGGTTCTACACTGGATGCTAAATTATTTAGCACTATATATCATTTAGAGGTTAGAAACAAGCACATTGAATGCTTAATGATTTAACATTTGACTCTGAACTACTAAGCTAAGAGGTAATCAAACACACCCTAAATTTATCATTTTCTCCATTTTTTATTTTTGTATCACGAAATATGTAAATAAACATATTTTAAGAAGTTTCATCAAATTGTTAATCTTACATCACTTTTTATACAATACTTAATTCATGATTATGTTTAGTCTAAGTTAAACAATATTTTAGTATGCAGTGGGGGAGGTGGAGTTTTGCCGTTCATGCTTTTAAATTGGGTCGGGTTTTCTCTGGAAAGTCAGCAGTTGAAAGCGAGTTATTTAACTGTGGGAGATAAACGCATGAGTGGTTTAGTCTTCATGAGTGATCCCGAACTACTCTTCAAACAAATTAATGATGTGTATTGAAGTAGTGTCATATCCCCTTGCCCTTCGGCGAATGTTTCAAGAACCGAACTTTTACAAAATAAAGGTCAAGATATGAATCAGCACTAAATTAGTTTATTGGTCTTTTATTATTAAAAAGTTCACTTTTTTAGATTGACATGCATGTTGCTGTCTTACTGATAGGTTTTTTCCTTTTTTTTTTTTTTTTTTTTGGTTTGAAAGACTCTTACATTGGAGTGAAGATGGTGTATACATATTGGCTTTGTAATTTTCTGCTTAGAAGTGCATTGCATTTGATTATGCTAAAAATATCTTATGATGTAAATAAGGAATACCATGTTTCCATAATATAAATCTAGTCTCAAAAAGATCATGCTCTATAATAAAACAAAAATAATAAATAAATGGAAAAAATATATATAAATTACTAAAATATTGAAATAAGAATCTTTCATGTGCAAATCACTCAAATAGAGTTATATATTTCACATACCTTATCTTTTTGATATCTAGAAGAAGCAATAATAAATACTTATAGATATTTAATGAATTAATAATATCAAATGAAAATAATTGGATGATTGGTCACATAAAAACAAATACATGACTGTACCACACTACTCAAGCAACATATAATTTACTTCATCTAGTGTTTAAGCAAACCATTTTTTCTCTCCATTCTTTGAATTCACAAGACCCTACACTTTTTCAATCAATGTCACCAAAATTATGGTTGTTGTCATGAGTCTCCCTAAATGTTTTTAACAACCTTTTGTTTCGTTTATAATCTATTTGCAATATCCTAAATAGATTTAGTTATCCGGACACCGCCAAGAATCTCTGTTCCTCACTACCCAGGTAAAATAAAGTTATCATAAATTTATGCTTAAAGTTTTGGTAAGTTTGAAGTTTTATTTTTGTTTAATATTGTTGAGTATTGGTTCCAGTTGGTTAAACCAGTTATGGGGCATATGATATGATCATATGAGAGCATATGAGTTGCTTTTTGGCTAAAAAAAATCAACACTTACATATATCAGGCCACCATACGTTACAATCATCTTTAATTATAGTGTGAAATGAAAAGATTTTTGGTTTAAATTGTCAAGCTTTATACTTATATACCTATGTAAGTGACCGAAAGGCTTTCGGCCTAGCGATAGGCGTATCAATCAAAACGTTGTGGTAGAGCCAGTCGCAAGAATTTAAGTATCCGGAACGAGGTAAAAAAGGCACATAGACTCTAATAAATAATATAAGCTATTTAAAAAGACGACAACCAACGAATAAAAAAGGTCATCTGATTGTTTTTCTTAACCTATATTGTGTTTCTCCTTCGCTCCTTGAATTGTGTTTCCTTAGTTCGCGTCTTTCTCAAATATTTTATTGTGCATGTATTTATAAAAGAAATTGGCCCCCTAAATACCCCGTGTCCTGAGCGGTCGATCAGCTTGCTTTCCTTTAAGCCAGCCTATGTTGTGGGTTCACGTCTCGAATGTGACATCTTTGTATTAAATACAGTTGTTAGTGTTCGGAATTTTTGTCCTTTTGAAGAAAATAATTATGTAACTAGTAGATAATTTTGAACCCCCCATTTATAACTCATGGGCTACTATATTATCTATATCTTTAATCCACCTATATATTTCTTGTATTCTTAATGAGCTTCTAGAAAAAGTTTTGATCTTTATAGTTTTATGAAAATAATGTGATATGGGTGCCTTTCTTTGTTATAGAAAAAACTGAGATAGAATCAGTGGGTTTTTTTTTCGTAAACTCGATTCAATGGATTCTCCAGCTGCTACCAAGAAATTTGATCGAAGTTTAAGCAGAAACAAGACTATGGAGAAAAAAGATGATACATGTTTGCATATTGCTGTTAGGACAGGCGACTTAGGAGTTGCTTTAAAGATTCTAGGTAGTTATGATCAAGAAAAGTCGATTGAATTGTTATTGAAGAAGAATCAATCGGGTGAAACGCCTCTTTATGTTGCTGCTGAATATGGTTGTGTTGAATTAGTGAAAGAGATGATTAAGTATTACGATTTTGAAGCTGCAAGTATTAAGGCCAAGAACGGGTTTGATGCCTTCCATATCGCGGCGAAACAAGGAAATCTTGGTAAGGCCGGTTAATTTGAACTTAATTAATTAACAGAATTTCTAATTGTTTGTATGTACTAAATGTGATTTATATATGATGTAAGTTGACGGTTGACTTAATGTGTATATATGACTTAAAGTCCGGTTATATAGGTCTTAGTTTCTAATTGGGTAGAGATTGTGGATCAAGCTTCTTTGGGGCTACATAATGCATAAAGTTCCTGTGGGCCATGTGCATTTAGTGTTTTTTGTATGAACCATAAGAAGAAAAAGGAACATGTAAAAAACATGAGGTTTAATAAAATGTTTGAAGAGTACTAATTTAACGACTAATAGAGTAACTTGCTAATGCTATAAATAAATTGGTGTACATTGGAGGTTTTTCTCTATTTACTTTAACCGGCAAGTATTTTGACCTAATCGGGTTAATTCCGACTGTTTTTGACCCTTTCCTTCCCGCCACCCCCACAAAAAAAAAATAAAAAATGTTGTGTTAACAATGAAGTTTGAACTCGAGACCTGCCAACGACCGTGATCTTGTGATGGTTGCTAATGCTATAAATAGAAAAAATATTGATCTCAAAAGTCAAAGCATAATACTGTTTTTGGAAAGGAGGGATGAATTGCATAACTCTTGTGTTGCTTGTTCTTTTTTAATTACATTATTTCCATACTCAGCATAAAATTTCCTTCTTTATTACAGTATATAGTCTAAAGTCTAGGCTTTTCAACTATAATCAACTTTAATATTCTATTGTGCAAGTTTTTCAACAAAAGTTAATATGTTTATGAATAAGTCTATAAAAGCTAGCTTGTAATTTTTTTATTTACCATTTAAGTATTCACATTTTCGTTGCTATATCCTATCAAGTTAGTGTGATCTACAGTGAAATTTTGTAACTTTAATGAAATTTTCATTTCAGAGGTGTTGAAGATTCTTATGGAAATGCATTCAGAGCTTTCAATGACTTTTGATCAAGCTAACAGCACAGCATTGCACACTGCATCAGAGCAAGGCCATATTGAGGTGGTGAATTATCTCTTAGAAAAGAATAGTTGCATGGCTAATATCGCACGAAGCAACCTTAAAACGCCTCTGCATTCTTGTGCAAGGAAAGGCCATTTGGAGGTGGTAAAAGCACTTTTACAAAAAGTACCAGGAATTGTTAGCAGAGCCGATAAGAAGGGTCAAACGGCACTTCATATGGCAGTTAAGGGGCAAAACGTTGAGGTTGTTAACGCGCTTATTGCAGCCGATCGTGCATTGATAAATATGGTTGATAAAAAGGATAACACCGCACTACATATAACCACTCGAAAGGGCCGAACACATGTATGTAATGACTATCTTTCTTAAATCTTAAAGAAGTATATGTGACTTATTAAGTCAAAATGAGAGCTTTTAAAATTCAAACTTGAGATAGAATTCCAGCTCTGAATGGTTCAACACTGAATGCTGAACCATTGAGCACCATTTGTCAGTCATTCAATTCAGAAACAAACGCACTAAATGTTAAATGGTTTAGCATTCAATGTTGAACCATTCAATTGAGATGTAAACAAACACACCCTAAATCAATTTAGTAATCTCATATATTAATGCCCTGCTAATTACTTATATGCAGATTGTTTGTGCATTGCTAAACCACAAGGATATAATCAACAAGAACATAATTAACAAATATGGTGAAACAGCACTTGACACAGCAGAAAAGTTTGCAAGATCTGAAATCGCGATGATATTACAAGAAAACGGCGTCCCAAAAGCGAAATCGATAAAAAACAGACCACCACCATTAACACCGACTGCTCGGGAACTAAAACAAACAGTAAGTGACATCAAACACGGGGTCCATCATCAGCTCGAACACACGCTCCGAACTCAAAAAAGAGTTAAAGGAATTGGAAAACGTATCAATAAATTGCAACTTGAAGGCCTGAACAATGCAATCAATTCAACCACAGTTGTTGCTGTCTTGATTGCAACAGTTACTTTTGCTGCTATATTTCAGTTGCCTGGACAGTATGTCGATGACCCGAAAGATGTCCCGGTTGGATTCACTTTAGGAGAGGGAAACATAGCTTCAAAACCGGGATTTATCGTTTTCTTGATATCCGACTCTTTAGCGTTATTCATTTCATTAGCAGTGGTGGTGGTTCAAACGTCGATTGTAGTAGTGGAGAAACGAGCTAAAAAACAAGTGATGGCAGTTATTAATAAGCTAATGTGGTTAGCTTCTGTGTTCGTTTCAGTTGCGTTTCTTGCACTGTCTTTTATCGTTGTGGGAAACGAAAGATGGTTAGCAGTTGGGGTTACAGTTATTGGATCAGTAACGTTAGCATCGACGTTGGGGACTATGTGTTATTGGGTTATTATGCATAGAATTGAAGCCAATAACATTAAGATTCGGAGGCTTGAGAGGAGTGGCAAATCGGTATCTGGATCAGCCTCGCCACCCACAGATTCTGAAAATGATGATTCCAACAAACTATATGCTATTTAATCATCATAATATTGTATGTTAAGCTCTCTTTTCGTCTTTTTTTTTTTTTTTCGTAACGAAAGTTATCTTTTTGAGGTACTTATGGTACTTATGTTAAACTACAGGTTAAGTTCCACTTCATATGTAAATATTTTTAAAAATAATAAGTAGCAGAAAATTGCCCTACATGTGTGAATCTTTATAATGCAAAGAACACAAATGGCAAAAAAAAAAAAAATGTTTAAAGCAACATTGATGCTTTGGCAAAAGCTGTCATTGCTTAAAGCACCATTAGCCACTTTAAAGATGAAAATCACACTCATGCAGCTTTTTATGCTCAATTACAAACTTATAATCTTTAATTTAAGTTTAAATTGCAAGTAAAGGATTGGTAGTTGATGTAATGATGTTGACTCTGCATAAAGATAATTATAAATTTGTCAAGTAGATGACTTTGACCTTTTTAATTATGTAAAATAACCTGAATCATTAACTTTATATGCTATATCTTTCATCATCTGTTTATACTTTTTGATAACTTTGTTAGTGACATTTCATAAGACTGATAGTTTACTAGGTTAAGGTAAATCATGTTTCTTGAGCAAGAATTAGTCAATGCAAAGCAGTAATGTTACTTATATATTGGCTTGTATATCATATGATAAAAAGTTGTAGATAGCTTTAGCTTTGAAATTTTGGCTATTGAAAAGGGCTAAACTGATTTTAAGTAAAAGAAAAAGAGAAAAGTTGTGACAGATTCCTCACTTTCATGCACTGTACATAAAAAGGTTGATTGTACATGTTCTTCATGTAAAAGTAAAAATGTTAAAAATGTATTTTTTGTATGTTTTCCTCGGTTATTAATAAAGTTTTCGTTACTTTTGTCAAAAAAAAAAAAAATAATAATAATAATAATCAAATTACTTATTACTGTATTAATTAAAAAAAAAAAAAAAAAAGGTAGTATTTGATGATTAGCAGCACATTTTAAAGCAAGAGTTTGAGGTGGACTGATGCATTGCAAACACATAAAAGTAAAAAAATATGAAAACTTTAAACTCTGGGAATAAGTGGGTCCCTTTCTTCTTGCTATTTGACTACCTTTGAATGCATGGCACAGATTTAATTATTCTATTCTTACATGTGATATTAAATTGGATTCATTACCTGCTTTGTGTAAAAGATGCCTTTTTATAATTTCCTGCACTTATAGTTACAGAAAAGGAGCAGAAATCTAATTATGTGAATTTGATGCTCAGTTTGTTTTATGAGTTACTTTTTTTTTTCTGCAACTTTGTTGTGGGCAGGGACTATTAAAGTAAAAAGGTAGCACTTGAGTTAAGGTATACAAATCAACATGTAGTTTCAAGGTAAAATGACCAATTGTAACTTGAAAAACATACTAAAACTGGCAATATTGTAACTTTCTTGGTACATTTAAAAATGAACATTTTTGTCATTACCATGAGTAGTAAATAGTAACTAGGAAGATTTACATTTCAAATTCAAATTTGGAATTCATTTTTCCTAATTATTTTCTACACAAGTTTAACTCTTGTCAATTTTGACAAGTATAACTCATTTGATATTATAAACTATAATTTGACATTTTTCGGAATGAAGTTATATTATTGTACGGTACAATATTGAAATTGAAAACAAATCAAATAATATAATACTAAGTAATAAAATGTGAAATGAGTCGGACTCAACTAATTTTTTTAGATAATAAGTTAATCATGACGTTACAAGAGAAGAAAAATCAATGGACATCAATGTTTTATCCATCAATTGCAAAGAAAACTTTGTTTTGTATATTGACAAAATTGTGCACATTGAAAATTTGATTGTTTTGTATATGACCAAATTAATAAAGATATTGTTGGGTTTAAATTGGTTTCCAATCATGATGAAAGGCCCAAGCCCAACAAATTAGGCTCAAGATGAAGGTTGACCTGGTCAAACATCTAAGGGCATTATTTGAGTCAACTATCCAGCTAATTTCCAGATCAAGAGAGCAGAAAGTTTTTAAGAAAAAGTGTGTGATCTTCAATTTCCGTCTACAGTGACAGCAGTCCAGAAAATCGACGATCCCCGGATATCTAACCGTTGGATCTTCATCAAATTTGGGTTGTGTCTTCCTGACATCAGTTCCAAGGTTTTCAACCGTTGAATTTGTCTAAAGAGGTCTGTAGCTCGAGTTATAGCTTCTGGATCAGACTCCAGTTTTTTGGGTGAAATCATTCCTCTTTTGTCTTTAATTGTTTCATATACTTGTTGATTGTTGTAGTTCAAGAGTATGATAATGTTGTATACATCTAGTTGATCTAGATAAAGATTATTGTATTGCTCTCTTGTTGATGATAGTGGAATTTAAGTGGCTTACGAGTCCCATGATTTTTACTCTCGATTTTGAGAGGTTTTCCACGTAAAAAGTCTTGTGTGTGCTTGAATATTGCTTAGCTACTGATTTGCTACTGATTTGGTATTGTTTAGCTACTGATTTGGGTTGGATTTGGTATAGCTTGTTTATTAGCATCCTCACCGGTTCATACGGGTCGGGAAAGTATTGGATAAACAGGTTTGTTTCCGCTTTGTAGATTGTCCGTTGTGACCATTTTCCCATCAATTGGTATCTAGAGCTTAAGGTTATTTGATTGACTTGTGTGAAAGATGGAAGCTAATACAAGTAAGATGGTTAGTTTAAATGGTTCAAATTATCATGTTTGAAAAGGTAAAATGGAGGATCTTCTTTATGTGAAAGATTATTATTTACCTGTTTTTACTGAGAGTATGCCTGAGGGTAAGTCTGAAGCTCAATGGAAAATTTTACATAGACAGGTATGTGGGTATATTCGGCAGTGGGTTGATGATAATGTAGTGAACCATATTACTGGGGAGACTGATGCTAAAGCCTTATGGAAAAAGCTTGAACAGTTATATGAACGAAAGACTGGGAATAACAAGTTGTTCTTAATTAAACAGTTGATGGGTTTAAAGTATCATGATGGGACTCCTATTACAGATCACCTAAATGCATATCAGGGTATTATTAATCAGCTTGCAGGAATGGGTATCAAGTTTGAGGATGAGGTTCAAGGTCTCTGGTTACTTGGTACGTTACCGGACTCTTGGGAGATTTTTAGGACATCTTTGTCCAACTCTGCACCAAATGGTATTATCACCATGAAATTGGCTAAGGGTAGTATTTTGAATGAAAAGATGAGAAGAAAGTCACAAGATTCCTCTTCACAGTCAGATATCTTGGTCACAGAAATGCGGGGGAGAAGTCATAGTAGAGGTCATGGTAAAAGAGGCAAGAATCGTAATAGCTCAAGAAAAGAAAAGTTTTCTAATGTTGAGTGCTATCATTTTCGTGAAAAAGGGCACACAAAGTGGTATTGTCCACAGTTTAAAAATGAGAAGAAAAAGGCATATGACAAGAATAAACAAAAGAAAAGTGATGGTGGTGATGATGATAAGGTTGAAGTTAACACTATTACAGATGAATTCTTTGTTTGTATTGATTATGATATGATTAATCTTACTCATGATGACGCGAGTTGGATTGTTGATAGTGGTGCTACATATCATGTTGCAATATGTAGGGATCACTTCTCATCTTACACTCCAGGTGACTATGGATTTGCTAGGATGGGTAATGCCGGGTTATCAAAGATCGTTGGTATTGGAGATGTTTGTTTGAAATTTGACACGGGAATAGAGTTAGTTTTGCATAATGTAAAACATGTTTCGGATATGAGACTTAATGTCATTTCAACATGCATTCTTGATGATGATGGTTATCATAGCGATTTTGGTAATGGTATTTGGAAACTAACTCTTGGTTCTATGATAGTGGGAAGAGGTAAGAAAGACTCAAGATTATACTTCACGCGTCCGAAGATCATCCAGAACATTGTCAATGCAGTGGACAATGTTGACTCTACTGAGTTGTGGCATAAAAGACTTGGCCACATGAGTGAAAAGGGGATGTCTATCTTGTTTAAGAAGAATGTGTTGTCGGGTGTTAATGATATTAATTTGAGTAAATGTTCTCACTGTTTGGCAGGGAAACAGACCAGAGTTGTGTTTAAGAGTCATTCTTCTTTTCGAATGGAGAACGTACTTGATCTAGTACATTCGGATGTTTGTGGGCCTATGAAGACTAGGACACTTGGTGGATGTTCTTACTTTGTTACATTCATCGATGATCATTCCAGGAAGGTGTGGGTTTATACCTTAAAGTCAAAGGATCAAGTATTTGAGAAGTTTAAGGAATTTCATGCACTAGTTGAAAGGAAAACGGGGAAGAAACTCAAGTGTATTCGGACTGATAATGGCGGTGAATACATTGGCAGATTTGATGCCTATTTGTGACGATCGCTCCAAATCCATATGGACGAACACGTCATTTATCGATTTCATTGCGAGGTATTTGACCTTTATATGATACGTTTTGTAAACATTGCATTCTTTTGAAAAGGCACACCATAAATGAATATTTAAATCAAAGGTTTTCGACATCTGAAGATTTCTACATATAGACAATCACCGTAAATAATAGTTTACAATAGTACTTCCGTTGACAATGCAGTCAAAATAAGATACATGGTGATGATTTGGTGAATGCAATCTTTCCTTGAAAAATATGCCATGTAAGACTCCATGCACATAGCTTGTCTAACATATAAGTAAACAGCGAAAGACTTCTAGGGAACCTGAGAATAAACATGCTAACAAGTGTCAACACAAAGGTTGGTGAGTTCATAGTTTTAATGTTGCGCATAATCTGTATATAAAGGTGGATCACAAGATTTCAGTTGTTTCATCCAGAAATGTTTATCAAAATATTCTACAAGATTGAGCACCCTGGTAACTAAACTTTAACGTATATATAATAAGTACCCATGTTTTTACATACATGCAACCAACATGTACAATACACGCAATCCGACGTGTACTAAACTCAAATAGCATACGTCTGTTTTATAGTTCAGGCTAGGGTTTCTATACCTGGAACAGACGGGGATGTCAAGCCCTATGGATCTATATACAACTACTCGCGCCCACCAGTTCTTATAACCGGCAGTTACTAGTTACCAAAGCTAAGGGATTTTCGGTTCAAACTCGGTGTATAATTTAGTATATACTTGTATGCATTGCGTTTAAAATAAAGTGTATGTATTCTCAGCCCAAAAATATAGATTGCAAAAGCAATTAAAAAGGAAGCAAATGAAACTCACCTTAGCAGCACATAAAGTTGTTCACCGAAATGTGACCGAAACTCAAAATACCCAAATAACCGTAGATCTCAACCTAGAGAACATATGTTGGTCAATAAATGTTTAACAAGCTATGTCTGGTCATAGTGTATCACAATCCTAATGCTCGAGATCGACATACAAAAGTTATCCAAAGTCATTTCAAAAGGTCAATTTTGACAATAGTTCAACAATACGAGACGTACCTTATATAAGGATTCATTTACTCGGTTAGTAATATTCAAAAATCCAATTTATCAATCTTACAAACAAGTTATTTAAATATTAATTGCAGATTCAAAAGCAATTCCAATTAACGTCAATCATAATTCAGTTGACCATATCTTTTGATTCGTTCATCGAAATTACACGATTTCTAAATGAAAAGTTATTGATTTTTCGCCAGCTTTCCAAAAACATGCATATCATATACCTTTTTATCAGTAATATATGTATTTAATTCGTGATTCATCATAAATTGTTTAACGACGAAATTTAGCATACAAGCATGCATAAATATATATACTCGAGCACTAGACATTGATACACAAATAATATATAAAAGATAAGATATGAATGCTCATGTATCAATATTGTGATTCAATATTGCAGGAAAGTACGTAGACGCAACAGAGATGATAAACACTAGGTTTGACTTGCGAACAGTACCCATGAATATTACCCATAACCTCCATAGCTATAACCCATAGTTTCCTTAGCTCTATCCCTCTTGAAAACCCATTTTGAAATCATTTGGACATCACTCCGTCGTAATATTTCATGTATATTATTATTTTTGTATCGTAAAAATAATAATACTAATACTATTAATAATAAGATTAATAATAATAATCTTAATAATAATAATAATAATAATAATAATAATAATAATAATTAATAAAATAAATACGGAGTAAAATGAATTGAATCAGAAGTAGAAATGGTCGAGCTTTTATAGTGTTGGCCTGAAATTGCCTGCCATGCGATCGCATGGTTTACTAGGCTTCTGGCCATGCGATCGCATGGCCACCTGTCTCCAGCTCACATCTTTTTGTTTCTTTGTTCGTCGACATAATTTTATAATATATATAATATAAATAATTTATATTAATTAATTATATATTATATTATATTCTCGTGTATAGGTGACTTGTAATTTTTATTCCGATGTCTTGTACGTTTACGTTCAACTTATGTCCCGCTTCCGGTTTCCCGAACGCATTTTCGTACGCTTAGAAAACTAGTACTTTTCGTTACGCGACGTGTACCTTTATCAAAAATTAAACTTAATCATTGATAAACTATGTCACTCGAAGTGTAGCTTTAATCAATTAAGTATTTTGGTTATTTGCTTCTATAAATCATCATCTCGTAGTATATACATATACATATATACATTTTCATTTTGAAATAGTGTTTACTGTAGCAAAGTTTTTTTACCGTAGCAAATAGTGATTTTCGAAAACACTGTAGCTTTTCGGGTACTGTAGCAATTCAAAAATACTGTAGCAAATTAGTATTTTACTGGTTCATCTTAAACGTTTTAGTTAACTTATCTAAATATCAATCGAATCAATAATCGAATATTACTATCGTTTACTAAATAACTTGAAATCATATATATATATATATATATATATATATATATATATATATATATATATATATATATATATATATATGCACATTAAGTTATATATATATATATTGTTCGTGAATCTTCGAGAACAGTCAAAGAATAATTGATTACATGAATATAGTTCCAAAACTTTCGTGACTCAACATTACAGACTTTGCTTATCGTGTCGAAAATATTAAATCATTTAAAGATAAAGTTTAAATTTGGTCAAAAGTTTCTGGGTTGTCACACTATTGTAAGGAGAATGGTATTCGGCATCAAAAGACTCCACCAAAGACACCTCAGTTGAATGGCTTAGCAGAGAGGATGAACAGAACTTTGGTTGAGAGAGTTAGATGTTTGCTTTCACATGCAAGGTTGTCCGATTCTTTTGGGGCGAGGCTTTAAATACGGCAGTTCATATTATTAATCTAACCCCTTGTGTACCTTTACGTTTTGATGTTCCTAACAGGGTTTGGAGCGGCAAAGATGTTTCTTACCATCATTTACGAGTCTTTGGATGTAAAGCTTTTGTTCATGTTCCCAAAGATGAAAGGTCAAAGCTTGATATGAAGACTAAGCCATGTGTATTTCTCGGCTATGGTGAAGATGATTTTGGGTACAGGTTATTTGATCCAGTTCAAAAGAAACTTGTACGAAGCCGAGATGTTATTTTTTCAGAAGATCAAATGTTGAAAGATGTTGAGAAGACAGAGTCAGTTCCTCAACATAATGCCGATCTTGTTGATTTAGATCTAGTTACTCCACAACATATTGATTCACATGTTGATGATGATGTTCATGATAATGAACATGGTACTGATGATAATGATGCTCCGGAGCAGGTAGAGATTCCAGTACTAGATATTCCCTCATTTGTCCCACTTAGGCGGTCTACCCGAGACCGTCATCCTTCTGTCAGATATTCTGCTGATGAGTATGTATTACTCACTGATGGGGGAGAACCAGAGTGTTATGCAGAAGCTATGAAAGATGAGCATAAGAAAGAGTGGGGTGAAGCCAGGCAAGATGAGATGAATTCCTTACATGAGAACAATACTTATGAGTTGGTGAAGTTACCTAAAGGCAAGAGAGCTTTGCGAAACAAATGGGTATTAAAAATGAAGACAGATGAGCTTACTTCACAACCAAGGTACAAAGCTAGGTTAGTCGTTAAAGGATTCAGCCAGAAAAAGGGTATTGAGTTTGATGAGATTTTCTCACCGGTTGTGAAGATGGGATCTATTCGAGTGGTTCTTGGGTTAGCTGCTAGTCTTGATCTTGAGGTTGAACAGATGGATGTCAAGACTGCTTTTCTTCACGGTGATTTGGATAAGAAAATCTACATGATGCAACCTGAAGGTTTTCGGGTTAAGGGTAAAGAAAATTATGTTTGTAGACTTCAGAAAAGTCTATATGGGTTGAAGCAAGCACCAAGACAGTGGTATAAGAAGTTTGAGTCGGTTATAGGAAAGCAAGGCTACCGAAAGACAACTTCAGATCATTGTGTTTTCTTTCAGAGGTTTGGTGATGATGATTTCATCATATTGTTGTTATACGTTGATGATATGTTGATTGTTGGTAAAAAAATATTAAAAAAATTGTGCAGTTGAATTGAGAATTGAGCAAGTCTTTTGCTATGAAAGACTTGGGGCCAGCAAAACAGATTCTTGGCATTCGGATTTCTAGAGATAGAGGTGCTAAGACGTTACATATATCATAAGAGCAATACATTGAAAAGGTGCTTAGTAGATTCAACATGGAGAATGCTAAAGTGGTTAGTTCCCCTCTTACTATCAACTTTAAGCTAACAGATAGAGATTGCCCTTCTTCAAAGGAGGATGTTGAGGAGATGGATAAAGTTCCATATGCTTCAGCGGTTGGTAGCTTAATATATGCTATGGTGTGTACTAGACCTGATATAGCTCATGTGGTAGGTGTTGTTAGTCGGTTTATGTCAAATCCGGGTAAGAAGCATTGGGAAGCAGTTAAATGGATTATGAGATACTTACGAGGTACTTCAAAGTTGGGTATCACATTTGGAAATGGAGAGCCGATGCTTGTTGGTTATACAGACTCAGATATGGCAGGAAACAAAGATAACATGAAATCTACTTCTGGATATTTGATGACTTTCGCAGGGAGAGCAGTTTCATGGCAATCAAGGTTGCAAAAGTGTGTTGCATTGTCTACGACCGAGGCTGAATATATGGCAGCAACAGAAGCGTGCAAAGAACTATTGTGGATGAAAAGGTTTCTACAAGGCATTGGGTTTAAGCAATCACGATATGTGGTTCTTTGTGATAATGAGAGTGCGATTCATTTGGCTAGAAATTCTATGTATCATAAGCGGACAAAACATATTGATGTGCGGTATCATTGGATTAGAGAACGTCTTGAAGATGGTTTATTTCAACTTGATAAAGTTCATACCAATGATAATGGTTCCGACATGTTCACAAAGGCTTTAGCAAGTGAGAAGCTCAAGGTATGTTGCTCGATCGCCGGGATGGCGATCCCTTCCTCATAATTGGAAAGGGGGAGATTTGTTGGGTTTAAATTGGTTTCCAATCATGATGAAAGGCCCAAGCCCAACAAATTAGGCCCAAGATGAAGGTTGACCTGGTCAAACATCTAAGGGCATTATTTGAGTCAACTATCCAGCTAATTTCCAGATCAAGAGAGCAGAAAGTTTTCAAGAAAAAGTGTGTGATCTTCAATTTCCGTCTACAGTGACAGCAGTCCAGAAAATCGAAGATCCCCGGAGATCTAACCGTTGGATCTTCATCAAATTTGGGCTGTGTCTTCCTGACATCAGTGCCAAGGTTTTCAACTGTTGAATTCGTCTAAAGAGGTCTGTAGCTCGAGTTATAGCTTCTGGATCAGACTGTAGTTTTTTGGGTGAAATCATTCCTCTTTTGTCTTTAATTGTTTCATATATTTGTTGATTGTTGTAGTTCAAGAGTATGATGATGTTGTATACCTCTAGTTGATCTAGAGAAGGATTATTGTATTGCTCTCTTGTTGATGATAGTGGAATTTAAGTGGCATACGAGTTCCGTGGTTTTTACTCTCGATTTTGAGAGGTTTTTCACGTAAAAAGTCTTGTGTGTATTGTGTGTGCTTGATTATTGCTTAGCTACTGTTTTGCTACTGTTTAGCTACTGATTTGAGTTGGATTTGGTATAGCTTATTTATTAGCATCCTCACCGGTTCATACGGGTCGGGAAAGTATTGGTCAAACGGGTTTGTTTCCGCTTTGTAGATTGTCCGTTGTGATTATTTTCCCATCAGATATACTGTATTTGATTTTTTGTGGAATGTATTTATATGCTCATAAATTTCAAAAGCGAATGGTTGGACATATGATTATATATTTACAAAACAAAGAAAATAATAAATAAAAGCAGATAAAAAGAATATAGCTTATGAAGATTGAACATTAAAAGGTACATTTTGAAAACACTTGGTTTCTTGGATTAAAAACCTGGTGGGATTTTTTACAATGATCAATAGCTGCTTCAATTGAACCTTCAAGCTCTGAGTCGGCACAACTATTCCTCTTTAACTCATAAATTACATTATTAGAATAATTAAATGAAGATGAAGATGAAGAAGATGATGAACCAGAAGCAGAAGTAGATGAACAAGTTGATGATGATGATGATGATGATGTTAATGAAGATGAACATTTTCTCTTAATTGCCCCTGAAAAGGACTTCCTATGGCTGCAATTACTATCAAAAACATCTTCATTCCCCTGCTCTTCAATACCCTCTAAAACATTTGCTAAAGTTGGATATTTTCCTGTTTGAAGTTGCCCAAAACCATTTTTTTTAGTCACTTTTAAGTACTTTTTCAAGAAGTTGTTGTCACACTCTTGTTCAACTTCTTGTTTAACAGATGAGTTCCCATCTGAACCACAACTTGATTTGTTAAACAAAGATTTGAAGTAGCTTCTTGAAGCTTTAAACTTTTGAGTTATTGAAGAATGCTTGATTAACCTAAGTTTCTTGGACCATGGACCATTGTACTTTTTTGGGTGATCACCAATAAATCCTGTTAATTCAGTTGACCATTCAAAGAAATATTCATCTGGGGTGAGTTCAGTACTAACCCTGCAAGATTCAGATGGTGAAATATTGCATGATTGAACCATTGGTGTGGAGAATGTAATGAATTCTTGTTCTTGTTCTTGTTCTTGATTTTGTTTGAATTTAGAATTTTGCAAAAGTGATTTCACCATTTGTACTCTTGGAGGGAGGTGAAGTGGAAGGAGTTTGCCTTTGTAAAAAAGCTCATCAGCTGGTGAATTTGAATGTACATTTGAAGATTCCATTTGAAATTCAAATTCTATGCTTTTTGATGGTGAATTTGCATGTGTTGATGAACTTACTTCCATATCTATGAACTCCTCATCTTCATAGTTGCATGATAAAAGATTTGCAGCCATATTTGGATTACCTAAATGTGTTTGTGTGTGTGCTTTAGGTGTTTTTGAGTCAATATGAGGTTGTGGTGCAATGGTTATGGGATGGGTGTACTCAAAGAGCATCATTTAAAGTGGAGAAGGTGCCAAGTTAGAAACATATGAGATATAAAATGAAAAAATATGTCAGATTTTTGTTATCTTCAAGTAAAGTTTTCTTGAATGCTTCCAAACAAGAAAGTACGGTTAAAAAAACAATTATGGTCCCTTTTACTAGATTGACTAAGCAATGAAAAGATTGCACCTTTTGCTACCTATGTTGTACACTAAAGAGTCGCTCTTTTCATCATGTGAGTGCTTATTGGTGTGAGACTATGATGATTCATTACCTTCACAAAAAGAATGAAGACACATAATTTAATCACAAGGAAGAGAGACATATGCAAGGACTTGACATTATAGCATCACTTTGTTTTGACTAAGACTCAATGTACAAGCTTCTTATGCACAAGTACAATACTTTTTTCCTCATATTGACAAGTCCTCATCAATCTATTTCTAGGTGAACAAGGCTACATGCAACCCATCAAATGTTTAGCAATCATGTGTTCCACATAACAAATTCACACTTGAATTAGAATATTTACACAAACTCAACATAGTAACTATTGACTCATGTACCACTTGTATTTGATTTGATTAATACAGAGTAGTTTAACTTGGCATACTGCATTCCTTCAAGTACATGGTATTTTTGCCGTTGCCAATTTGTCTCTAGCAATTAAAAGTACTCCGTGTCCGTATTTTAAAGCAGATGTACATTTTCCCATACACTTTGGTTTTTAGTATTTTCTATTAAAATTCTATTATTAGGATGTTATTATTAGACTAATTATTTTTTAAAAAAAATCTACGCATGGTGGATGATGTCATAAATCTAAATAATTTTGAATTAAAATTTAATTATTATTATTATTAAATCTTATTAATAATTATTTTAATTATTAAAATTAAATAATTTTGAATTATTTTAATTAATTATTTTGAATTGAGTACGAGAAAGTATAAAAGTTACGCAGAATGAAACCAATTCTAAATTTATATTTTAATTTACACTTTTAAAATAAAATAACAACTAATATTATTTCTTATGATTGGATGTTGATTGTTTATTATGCATTTTCAGTGTTTAATGAAATGTTCAGCTGACGAGTTTCTTAGTCGGACTCCGTGGTTCCACGGGTCATTAAACTAAATGACTTTAACATTTACGTTCACTTAATACCTAAAACATATCATTAAACTGTTTCGTTTAAACAAACTCGTGGTTCCACGGGTCATTTCATTTCATATATTCCTATAATATAGACATCGTAAGAGAGATGGATAAACACTTCATGGGCTTGTTAGTTTTACGTACCTTTCTTTACTTCACTCATTTTCACAAGATTCCAAAGATATATATCATTTTTAAACTTCGAAATATTTGATAGGACCAACCAAAACACATTTTTAAAAGGTTTTTCAGTTCGTAGTAGTCCTTGTTCGGTCTCAGTAGTTTCCTATATTTGTTTATAGCAAGGCGTATGTTTTAATTTGGTAACCTTTAACATGATTTTTTTCATCCAGTTAACAACACTTTCAGATAGGCACCAATATTATTTAAAAGACTTGTCATTAAGAAAACTTTTATGATTACTACCACATACAACAATACAATTAGTAAACACAAGGTTTAAAAGCTATAGGTTTCCATTTTAACCATAAATGGATGAAAGTTATTATAAGTGGCAACATAACATATCTTCAGCTAATAGTAAGGGCTCAAAATACACTCACAATAGTTGATTAGGGTTATTGGGCCAGATCATGAGCCCATAGTCTCATGTTTACTAAGTGGAAACCTTTGCTTGAAACCTTTTGTGTGGGTGTGGTTAGAGACTTAGAGTTGATAAGGGTTATTAGGCCAGACCTTGAGCCCATAACTCTCATTGGAAACCTTTTGCTGAAACTTTTTGTTTGTGTTAACGAGCCGAGTCGTATCCGAACATGGTAGTGCTCGACCTCGTTTTTAATTATTATCTTAGAAAGCTCAAGCATATTAAAGATACTCTCAACATCTTGTTTCGCTCTAAAATTTTAATTAGTATCATATCTAACATGGTTTTATCATACTCTGTACTTCTTTTGCTAGTTACATACTTACATCCTCATTTCTGCAACTAAGCCATTCCAGATTGAAAGATTTTTTTAGTTTGTGCTCCTTTCGTCTCATCAAATCACAACAAAAAACTCATGTGTATTGAAAATATGAGATTTAACACTTTAAGTTATTGCAGAAATTGAAAATTTAATTTTGTTTTTTTTTTATTTATTTATTGTTTTTCAAAGATTCTCTTTGTCCAGAATGTGCGAATATTTTTTAATCAAATGCACGACTAGGCCTAACTGGATTATCAAGTGATCATTTGTGACCTTTGTCTTGGCCACCCTAAGACGTACTGATAATGAATTTGGAAATTTAGGGATGGCGTCCGCGGGTAACGGGCACGGGTTCTATATACCCACGACCTGCCCGTCGGGTTGTTTGTTTGCTCGTTGAGACCCGTTACCCGCCCGCGGGTAAAAAAACTTCGCCCATGCCCGTGACCCACGAATACACATGACCCGTGGGTAGACCCGCGGGTAATAACAATATAGAAGTTCGTAAAATTTCTTTTAGAAAAGTTAGATAATTTTATTAATTATAAATCATCTGTACAAGCTACATGTGTAAAATGACGTTAAAATCAAGTTTTTTACTTATATTTAATATTATAATTTTAATCATTATTGCATTATAAGTAAAATCACTTTTAAATTTGATCATTTTATGTATAAACTCGCGGGTAAATTAAAAAAAAAGTCTCATGAATTAGCGGATCGGGTTTTACCCGTGACGGGTAGTATGTACCCGCGACCCGCCCGCGGGTATAATTTTTTACCCGTACCCGTGCCCGCGGGTAGGATTTCATAATTTTACCCGCCTATCACGGATCGGGTACCCTCGGGTCGCGGGTTTTTTCTCGCCCATTGCCATCCCTATTTGGAATATAACACGATGATTTGGGCAAATAAGATAAGTACTCCGTATTTATCATCAAGTTTCTCAAGGGAACAAACTTAGGGGAAATTGATACAGTTCCACTATAACAAACTTACACTTTGACATGAGATTTCAAAATCATGGTAATATAGTACCTTACTATTGTTGAAACACGTTTATCTTTCACTATAGTAACAACATGAAGGTCCCAATAACTTCTTTTTCCATATTCCCGCCATGTTCTAGTATTAACTACTCCCTATTTTCTCTATCAATATCAATAGTTTTGTCTCAACTTCTAGGACATAACTGTCAACTTCATCATATTTGGTAAGGTGCAAGGTGGTGTCTAAGTGGACGTTTACTCAGGTTACAAGCTGACATGGTTTTTGTATTTCAGTTCTATAATACAACAGGTATTTTTTATGTAAAATAAAACTCCGGATCTCTTTTACTTTTATTTTATTTTGGCGAGAAAACTAAAATTTTATAACAAACTTTATCTCGGAAAGAGAAAAAGAGAAACAAGATACAAGAATCAAACGCGGACATGACTCGAAAACGGGAATCTAACCGTTCTAAAGCTAATTGAACACGAGCCCCGCCGAGAGCCAACAAACAACACGACAAACTAACTACAACAAGAAAAAACACGAAAATAGAAAACAAAACTAACATCAAAGACGATTATTGACTAACAAGACAAATTCAAACCCCACTAACCAATGACCTCGTTGGTGTCGACGCCATTACCCGCACTAGCCTTGAACGAAAGGGTCGCACCGCTTCCGGTCCCGTCACCTATGTAAGTATCCAGATCTCTTTTATGCAATTATAAAAGTAGTAGTATTGTTTATATTAAGAATTTTCATATTTTTATGTTATATCTAAACTATTAAATCTAAGGTAATTAAGTTAGTATATATCCCACGTGTGATAGTTATGTGTTTAATTGTTTATGTAGGTATATACAAGATAAATAAATGTTGTTCATGAAATAAATATGTTAAATAAAAAATCATTGTTATGTATTTATCTCTTTGATGAATTTGTTATAATAGAAGATTTTGTTCGATCACGATGTATTTATCTCAATGTATGTATGTAGTCAATGTTCGATCACGAACAACAGATCATCAGATCTATTCAATTTGTACCTGTAACTATGCTGCTTGTTTCGATCTATTAAATATATATATATTTTCGCCGAAAAAAAAAAGATTTTGTTTATGTATCCAAGCAAAAGGTTCCTATAAATTGACTTGTAATTATAACTCAATTCAACTAACAATCACCATCATAAAAATTAAGAGCTAAAGAACAATCATACGATGAACTTTACTATCTTCATTTCATGGCTTCTTACAACAATAGTATTAGCTCTTTTCATGTTCAACATCTTTCTATTTACACTAATATTGGTGAGGCAGTTGTTCATAGGTGTGCCTAATCTTCCCCCAAGCCCACCAAAACTTCCCATAATTGGAAATTTACACCAATTATTAATAGGCCATAAACCTCGTCATCAGGCCCTTCGGCAACTTTCAAAAAAATATGGTCCCATTATGCAAATCACAATTGGTTCCAAACCTTCCCTTATAATTTCTTCCCCTTCAGCAGCCAAACAAATCTTGACTCAAGATCACATATTCAGTTCACGCCCATTTTCTCGAGCCATCCAACGACTGACATACAACTACGTGGATGATGCATTATCGCCTGAAAGCATCATCGAAAGGAGATGCGCAAGTTGATAGTTTCTGAGTTCTTTAGTCCTAAAAAACGAGATTTTATAGACAAGTATTGACCAAGGAGACTGACAAGATAGTTCGTTCTTTATCCTTACAACCGCCAAACACGTTGGTAGATCCAAACCAAGTGTGCTTGGCAACTATATCAAGGGTTGTTTTCAAGATAGGATTTGGGATGAATTATAAAGAAGAACCTCTAAAAGGTATTTCATGGGAGGTGATGCTTGAAGAAACCACATTGTTATTGAACGGTTCGGTTGGAGATAATTTTCAATGGTTTGGTCGATTTATAGACTACTTAACAGGATGGAATGATAAGAAGGAGAAATCGTTTAGTAATTTTGACGCGTTCATTGAAATGATTATTGATGAACATATTAATAATAGTGCAAGGGAAATAAGTGACCACCATAACGATTTTCTTCATACAATTCTCGAGTTATCTTCCATTAAAAACGTTTCTGCCTATCGATTGACTAAAGAAGACGTGAAAGCGCATCTAATGGTAAAATAGTTATTCTCGTTATAAGTTTACGCGCGTTACCTGTACATAATATTTCCCATTAACTAATTTAAATGAGCTTTCAGATCATACTTACGGATACTGTTGTAAACGGCGTCCGTTACGACGCCCGTTGTGGCGTTTTGGTGACTAAACTGTTTCGACCCCGTCCCGTTTTCTCATAAGCCGGTCAACGGTCAAAAGTCAGGTCAAATGCAGGAAAAATTGGGTCAACGCCGGTTAAAAGTCAGAAATTCTTTTAAAATCGGTCATAAGTCGGTCAAATCAATCAAAATTGACTTAGTTTAGTATTCCATTTTGTATTATTATAACGCTAATAGCAATTATAGGTACAAACTAGTCAACGAAGGTTTTTTAGCTCTAAAATATGTGTAAATATATATTATATATATAAAAGTCAACATTAGTTTTGACCCCGTCTCGGCCCCGTTTTTTCCGTTGCGACGTTTTGAGGTCGCTACCGTTTCGATCCCGTCTCGCATCTTTTTCAACCTTGCTTACAGGGGGAATTGATACCATTGTTAGGACACTGGAGTGGGCAATGACTGAGATAACTAGAAGTACAAGAGTGTTGCATAAGTTGCAAATGGAAATTAGGAAGTATGTGGGACCAGATCGAAAAATTGTGATGACCCGGGAATTTCCGACCAAATTTAAACTTAATCTTTATATGATTTCGATACAATAAGCAAAATATGTAATGTTGAGTCTAGAAAATTTTGAAACGATGTTCATATATTCAATTGACCCTTGACTATTTCGACGATTCACGAACTATTGTCTATAGATATAAATATAAATATAAATATAAGAGTATATATAATACTTCGCATAAATAAAATACACTTTAATTAGTTAGAATTAAAAATGTAAAACAGAATAATTAAGTACAATTAAAATGAATAAATATAAACACGTACATGATATTATTATAAATATATATATATATATATATATATATATATATATATATATATATATATATATATATATATATATATATATATATATATATATATATATATATATATATATATATATATATATATATATATATATATATGATTTCTATAAATAGTTATTATTACGCATGATCTTGTTACAAGTCCTTATCTGTTATTCTCATTTTTCTTTTCTGCTATTCTACTCATGATACTAGTCGACATACATAACATCCTGTACAAATTGATTGCTTCTTCTTTGTACACTAAATCAGTAGACTCCCAACATGTTTAGCAATTACTCAACTCCTCAATTTTTTTTGATTAAACAGATTATACTTTTCTTTTATTTTTCTTTTTCTCCCTGTACGCGTAATTGATGTTGCAAAGACTCGAATTCGTTTAATTCTTAAAAATCTAAAATTGCAGAAAGGTTAGGAATCTCTTATTTAAACTAGCTTTAAAATCTCAGTTTTTAATTTTTAATTTTGATTACGAATTTTGGAGTCAAAGTATTTTACATAAAAAGTCAACCATTGTTCTTGAATCAAATTCAAATTCGTTTTTAAGTTTTAGGTTAAATTGACGATTCCAATAGATTATATGAGTGATTTGAAACTTAATTCATGTTGTAACATTTGTCCAAATCATACTCAAAATCAAAATATTTTTTTTACTGCAACCGTCGAACAGCAGTTTTTTATTATTATTATTTTTTTTGTTAATCAATTTAATCTTTGTTTATGTGTTGGGTATTAACTCCTAAACTAAACTTTGTAATTAGAAATAAGATTTAAAAAGAATATAGGATGATTGGATTTAGTTATGAAGAGGAAGAAGAAGAATGTTAGGAAGCAGAAGGGTACGATTTATAATTTTGGAAACTGATAATAATCAAGTAAATGAGCTAGCTCGACTGGTTAAGCATGTAGAGACTATCCAATAGGTCATGGGTTCGAGTCCCTCAGGGGACAGTATATTTTTTTGGCCGATTTTACTTGAAGGTAGCTCCTTTTTTCATTATTATTATTATTATTATTATTATTATTATTATTATTATTATTATTATTATTATTATTATTATTATTATTATTATTATTATTATTATTATTATTATTATAGATTATTATTGTTATTGTTATTATTGTTATTATTGATGATTGATATTATTATTAAGTATTAGTAGTATTATTAGTATTATTATCATTGCAATTATTATGATTATGAATATTATGAATATTATTATAATTTCTATAAAAATCATAAAATTTATTATTAATTCATTAAAAACTAATACTTGTATCATTTTATAAGTTATCATATTATTATTGGTATCATTACTAGTATTATAATTATTATTAGTATTATATTTGTCATTATAAGTATAATAATCATTATTATTATTATCATTATCTTTATAAGTGTTATTATATACATTATAATGATTATTAGTATTATGTAATTACTAAAATCATTAACATAACTAATACTAACAAAAAAACTAATAATTTTTTTTATATAAAATTATTATCATTATTACTAACATTAAGTATTATCATTATCATATTTATCATTACAAATATTAATTGAGTATTACTATAATAATTATCTTAATAAACAAATGATATATATAAAGATATATTTAATACTTTTAACATAACAAAATTTATATTTTATATACAAAATGAATATATGAGACATATATATATTATTAATATAAAAATGACATAATTAGTAATTTATATATATACAAACTTATTCGATTACGTTATTAATGAATACACAAATGATATAGGTTCGTGAATCCGAGGCCAACCCTGCATTGTTCAGTATCGTCGTATGGATATTTTTACTACAAAATATTGTAGAGTGAGATTCATTTGCCTTTTTTACCCTTTATATTTTTGGGCTGGGAATACATGCGCAATTTTTATAAATGTTTTACGAAATAGACACAAGTAATTGAAATTACATTATATGGGTGAATGATCGAAGCCGAATATGCCCCTTTTGCTTGGTAACCTAAGAATTAGTAAACCGATCTACTAATTGACGCGAATCCTAAAGATAGATCTATTGGGCCTAACGAACCCCATCCAAAGTACCGGATGCTTTAGTACTTCGATGTTGTTTTTATCATGTCCGAAGGATTTCCCGGAATGATAGGAGATATTCTTATATCCATCTTGTTAATGTCGGTTACCAGTTGTTCACCATATGAATGATTATTTTTGTCTCTATGCATGGGACGTATATTTATGAGAAATGAAAATCTTGTGGTCTATTAAAATGATGGAAATGATTATTTATGTTAAACTAATGAACTCATCAACCTTTTGGTTGACACTTTAAAGCATGTTTATTCTCAGGTATGAAAGAAGTCTTCCGCTGTGCAATTGCTCATTTTAAAGATATTACTTGGAGTCATTCATGACATATTTCAAAAGACGTTGCATTCGAGTCGTTGAGTTCATCAAGATTATTAATAAGTCAATTATAGTTAGATATATTATAAAATGGTATGCATGCCGTCAACTTTCGATGTAAATGAAAGATTGTCTTTTCAAAAAAAAAAAAAAAACAACGAATGCAATGTTTGTAAAATGTATCATATAGAGGTCAAGTACCTCGCGATGTAATCAACTGTTGTGAATCGTTTATAATCGATATGGACTTCGTCCGGATGGATTAGGACGGGTCGCTTCAGTTGGTATCAGAGCGGTGGTCTTAGCGAACCAGGTCTTGCATTAGTGTGTCTAACTGATAGTCGTTAGGATGCATTAGTGAGTCTGGACTTTGATCGTGTCTGCATGTCAAAAGTTTTGCTTATCATTTTTGTCAGAAATTATCTGCTTATCATCCTTAGGAAATTACCTGCTCATTATTCTTAGTCTTGACACATCATACTGCAATGATTGCATGAATATTGTATAGACAAAATTCATATCTTAGCGTATCTGCTGATTCATATCTTAGCGTATCTGCTGATTCATATCTTAGCGTATCTGCTGATCCATATCTTAGCGTATTTGTCACTGTAGACTTTATCTGACACGTTTCCTTAATTTTCTCCGTAATTCACGAGATCTTTGGAAGTATGTATAGATATTCTATATATAATTAGAATATCATTCGATATTCGAAAATCATTTCATATCAAAACCCTTTAACTGATCGTGAGAGATGGATCCTACACCTAGCTTGGATTCCATTAGTTCCGGAAGCGATTTTGAGATGTATATTGAAGCAGACTCCGAAGTCAATGAACCAGAAGTGCCTCAACCATTTAGTTATTTTTCTTTCTGGAGGAGATGGGGGTGGGTTCGAGACTTACTCACTCGATGGAGAAATGAAGAAGGCGAGCCCTACTGTGAACCAAACTTACCTTCTAACATCGGAGAAAACGATTTACTCATCGGTGAACCTATGCGCAACATTGTATTCACCATTCTTGCTAAAGTTTTCCACCTCGAAGGTCGCATTACTGCAATCTCATAAAATATTCAACCTCTACTTCCGAATACCAATCGAAGGGGAATATTAGAAGAAGTTAGGGAACTTCGAATTGATAATCAAGATCTATCGAATCAGATGAGTGGATGGATAGAAATGATAGAGGGTAGGATAGAAAACATGACAAGAATGGTGCGTGATCTATAAGCTATACTTACTACACCAACATCATCACCAATCTCAGCACCAACAACACTTGTAGCACCGACAGCAACAGTACCACCATCAGCAGCACCAGCAGCATAACCAGTACCAACAACAACAACATCCTCACACGTCTCAACCTCGCAATCTATACCTCAAGCATAATCATCGTTCTACGAATCGTTCTACATAAACTATCTTCGTCCTTCATGGCGATTATGTAATCTCTAATGTTTTAGAGATTATGTACTCTAGTTCTAGCCGTAAATCTAACGAGTTTAATATCACATTGACTCATTAAATCCATGATTACGTCTGAAGAAAATATATATGTAAATATATTGTTTCATAAAGATTGTAATTAAAAATTCTTTCGTACAAACTGTTAATGGTGAAAATATTTTAACGGGTAGGTAATACCCGAGGAATATTTAGATTTCACATTAATAAGTTACACTGTATATTTTTTCAAATCTAATTCAACAGTCATTTACTATCCTATTTACAACCACCGATATACGTATCCGTTCACCGCAGAATAACCCTTTTCATTCAATTTCATATTTGGATTTTGACCTATCAGAATCCAACAAGTGGCATAATGAAGAAACATTTGACAAAAATAAAATTTGTTAGAAACAAACAAATTAACTATGAGAAATTTTGTTAAGAATCCACGCTAACAAAATCCTAGCTAACTGTTCCTAGCTAACTGATTACATTTTATTTATCGCAATTTAATTATCGCAATTTTGTTTATCGTCATTTAATTTCTGTTATTTACTTTACGCACTTTATTTATCGTCATTTATTTTCTGTTATTTATTTTACGCACTTTAAATATCGGAACACGTATACAAGGTTTTGACATATCATATCGACGCATCTATATATATTATTTGGAATCACCATAGACACTCTATATGCAGTAATGATCGAGTTCTCTATACAGGGTTGAGGTTGATTCTACAATAATATATATAGTTTGAGTTGTGATCGAGTCTGAGACATGTACACGGGTCACGATACGTATTAATTAATTAGAATATTGTATATTAAACTATATATGAATTATTGAGTTAGTGACTGTGGACTGCTAACTATGGACTACCAAGATTGGATAATTAAAATGAATTAAAATATTGATTATAACATATGAAACTAAATAATTCTTCAAGTTTGCCACTTGATTTCATCTTAAACCTCCTTTGAATCTTGACGATTACAATCCGCGTTCAAACCTTTCATGATTCTTGAAAACACCTCAATCGGGAGAATGAACCAACCGCACTTCATCTATGGAAGGAAAGATTTATGCATATAGTATTGCACCTGAAAAACTCTCGGAAACTGAGTAAACGTTTGATGTGCTAATTCCTTTAGCGATACTATTACCGAAAATAACTTTGCAATCTCTTTCCAAATTAGCCAATTTTGTAACAGCTCCAACAAGTCAACTTCGACTTTTCATTCGAAACAACCTTATTATAACCTTGATATATATGCGTGCTCTATTATTGTTACCTGGGAACCTTTTATATTTCACCATATTACCAGCAGACGTACCAGCAACCTCGTTGCTTTTCGGCTTAAATCTCTCTGATAAATCATTATATTACATTTATTCATTGAAACCTTATCATATACTCATCCGCATCTTGTAACGAGAACTGGCATATCAATTACCAGGAATCAGCAATCAGTACTTTGAAAACTCACCGCATATCTACATCAACAGTTATATGTATAACATTTATCTCTTAGAATTATGATTTTTCATTCCTAAATTCTGAAAAGCACCGAGTCTGCAAATTAATACATTGAACTTTGAAAAAGCTGAATGAAGCAGCAGAAACTGTAGGCAACCGTAAATGACATTAATCGTCGGAAGTTTGATGATAAAGAATAGTATGTTGGAAGAGCTCAGAAAAGTTGTAACTGGAAAACGGATTGAGCTAACCACGAAGGAGACCAAGGACAAATACAAGAACCATACCCTATATTCAAAGAATCCAAGTAATTCTGGATCCGTTGAAATCTTTAGTGAATATCTTGTTCCAAAATCATGTTAAAATCTTGCGAAAAATCTTGCGAAAAATCTTTCTTCATCAATCATCGAACTTAGAAATTCCAAAATATCATCATAAATATCTTCGATATTTCTGAAGATATTTTCATAAACATTCTCGTCCGAAATTATTTATCTCTTCGTGCTATCTATATTACATCATAAAGGAAACTACTTTAGTTTCTAAATTTCTTTAAAAATCGAGTTTGAATTATGAATGATTTTGAAGTAGTGTTGGAAATTGATGCATGAGTTAGTATAATATAATGACACTTGATAAACGTGATTATATTACAGTAAGTCATGCTGAGTTTCTAATGAAACATGATGATTCACAGACCACAACGTCATCATGTGCCATGTTACACGACTCGTTCGATCCGTTCAACCTTCAAACATATCAAGAAAATATATTCTTGATAATTCTATTCTCAGTGATTCTAGTAATTTGACAAATCAAACCATGATATTACGTTCTTTCTTATTTAGAACATTAAGTTCATTCGAAACTCCATACTTACGAATTTTGGACCGTTACTCGCTTTACTAGAGATCGAGAGGATAATAAAAAGGCAAAGAGCTCCAAAATATAAGAGAAAATATAAAGCCCAATAACAACACGAAGGTTACAAACTACGGATATTAATACGAATAGCAATATAAAGAAACAATATAATTAAGAATAGTATCACCCCAAGGTAATAATAGAAGTAAACAGATTTTTCTGGTGGAAGATTGAAAAGAAGGATACAGAAGTGATAATGAGAAAAATATCAAGGATTAGAACGGGATTAAGCATTTTCACAATCATTTGGATGTAACAAATAAGAAAGAAAGTATAGGAATGGTGAGAATAATGGAATGGAAGAGTTTAATTTATAAGAAAAATATCAGACAGAGCAATCGAGGCAGATCATCGTATTTAATTATAGAGATCTTAATTTCCTTACTCGCCGAAGAATCAAATCTTTTAGATTTCGAAGATTTTCTTTAAATCCCTTGAATTTCGGAATTCAACCAAGATGACGTCAAAAGTTAAGACGAACCTTATTTTCTAAATTCAACCCTGACTACGTCAAAAGCTAAATCTTTACTTCCTTACTTCACTCTTTTGTGATAACTTCATTCGTACTCTTCGAATAATTTAATTATTTTTATCCATATTACTCACTGATGATAAAACTCAATTTATCAACTCATATTCGTTATGAAAACATTTTTTATTGTTAGCCATGACCACCTCACTCAAATTTCGGGACGAAATTTCTTTAACGGGTAGGTACTGTGATGACCCGGGAATTTCTGACCAAATTTAAACTTAATCTTTATATGATTTCGATACAATAAGCAAAGTATGTAATGTTGAGTCTAGAAAATTTTGAAACGATGTTCATATATTCAATTGACCCTTGACTATTTCGACGATTCACGAACTATTGTCTGTAGATATAAATATAAATATAAGAGTATATATAATACTTCGCATAAATAAAATACACTTTAATTAGTTAGAATTAAAAATGTAAAACAGAATAATTAAGTACAATTAAAATGAATAAATATAAACACGTACATGATATTATATATATATATATATATATATATATATATATATATATATATATGATTTCTATAAATAGTTATTATTATATTGTAAAGTATAAATACTAAACATTCAATATATATATATATATATATATATATATATATATATATATATATATATATATATATATATTATAGTTATTAAATATTACATAATTAATAAATTGTAACATTAATATTTAATTACAAGTTAAAATATAATTGTGATAATAATATTATTATCATTACTTTCATTATCATTAATATTTGTATTATTAATATTATTAATATTATTACTCATACTATTATTAGATCCATTATTATTAGTATTAGTATTAGTATTTTATAAATATTAATATTATTACTACTATAATTACTATTAATATTAGTATTACTAATATTATTATATAATATATATATAGAAACGAAATCTGCTACATGTAATCTATTAGATTTTTATTTCCATTAATAATATTATTATTTATGTAATTGTTATTATCATTATTATTATTTATTAATTATTAATATATTTATAATTTATAAAATATAGATATAATGACAGATATTACGCATGATCTTGTTACAAGTCCTTATATGTTATTCTCATTTTTCTTTTCTGCTATTCTACTCGTGATACTAGTCGACACACATAACATCCCGTACAAATTGATTGCTTCTTCTTTGTGCACTAAATCAGTAGACTCCCAACATGTTTAGCAATTACTCAACTCCTCAATTTTTTTGATTAAACAGATTATACTTTTCTTTTATTTTTATTTTTCTCCCTGTACGCGTAATTGATGTTGCAAACACTCGAATTCGTTTCATTCTTAAAAATCTAAACTTGCAGAAAGGTTAGGAATCTCTTATTTAAACTAGCTGTAAAATCTCAGTTTTTAATTTCTTATTTTGATTACGAATTTTGGAGTCAAAGTATTTTACATAAAAAGTCAACCATTGTTCTTGAATCAAATTCAAATTCGTTTTTAAGTTTTAGGTTAAATTGACGATTCCAATAGATTATATGAGTGATTTGAAACTTAATTCATGTTGTAACATTTGTCCAAATCGTACTCAAAATCAAAATCAAAATATTTTTTTTACTGCAACCGTCGAACAGCAGTTTTTTTTTTATTTTTTTTTGTTAATCAATTTAATCTTTGTTTATGTGTTAGGTATTAACTCCTAAACTAAACTTTGTAATTAGAAATAAGATTTAAAAAGAATATAGGATGATTGGATTTAGTTATGAAGAGGAAGAAGAAGAATATTAGGAAGCAGAAGGGTACGATTTATAATTTTGGAAACTGATAATAATCAAATAAATGAGCTAGCTCGACTGGTTAAGCATGTAGAGACTATCCAAGAGGTCATGGGTTCGAGTCCCTCAGGGGACAGTATATTTTTTTGGCCGATTTTACTTGAAGGTAGCTCCTTTTTTCATTATTATTATTATTATTATTATTATTATTATTATTATTATTATTATTATTATTATTATTATTATTATTATTATTATTATTATTATTATTATTATTATTATTATTATTAGTATTATTATTATTATTGTTATTACTATTATTATTATTATTATTATTATTATTATTATTATTATTATAGATTATTATTGTTATTGTTATTATTGTTATTATTGATTGATTGATATTATTATTAAGTATTAGTAGTATTATTAGTATTATTATCATTGTTATTATTATGATTATGAATATTATGAATATTATTATAATTTCTATAAAAATCATAAAATTTATTATTAATTCATTAAAAACTAATACTTGTATCATTTTATAAGTTATCATATTATTATTGGTATCATTACTAGTATTATAATTATTATTAGTATTATAATTGTCATTATAATTATAATAATCATTATTATTATTATCATTATCTTTATAAGTGTTATTATATACATTATAATGATTATTAGTATTATGTAATTACTAAAATCATTAACATAACTAATACTAACAGAAAAACTAATAATTTTTTTTTATATAAAATTATTATCATTATTACTAATATTAAGTATTATCATTATCATATTTATCATTACAAATATTAATTGAGTATTACTATAATAATTATCTTAATAAACAAATGATATATATAAAGATATATTTAATACTTATAACATAACAAAATTTATATTTTATATACAAAATGAATATATGAGACATATATATGTTATTAATATAAAAATGACATAATTAGTAATTTATATATATACAAACTTATTCGATTACGTTATTAATGAATACATAAATGATATAGGTTCGTGAATCCGAGGCCAACCCTGCATTGTTCAGTATCGTCGTATGGATATTTTTACTACAAAATATTGTATAGTGAGTTTCATTTGCCTTTTTTACCCTTTATATTTTTGGGCTGAGAATACATGCGCAATTTTTATAAATGTTTTAAGAAATAGACACAAGTAATTGAAACTACATTATATGGGTGAATGATCGAAGCCGAATATGCCCCTTTTGCTTGGTAACCTAAGAATTAGTAAACCGATCTACTAATTGACGCGAATCCTAAAGATAGATCTATTGGGCCTAACGAACCCCATCCAAAGTACCGGATACTTTAGTACTTCGATGTTGTTTTTATCATGTCCGAAGGATTTCCCGAAATGATAGGGGATATTCTTATATGCATCTTGTTAATGTCGGTTACCAGCTGTTCACCATATGAATGATTATTTTTGTCTCTATGCCTGGGATGTATATTTATGAGAAATGAAAATCTTGTGGTCTATTAAAATGATGGAAATGATTATTTATGTTAAACTAATGAACTCACCAACCTTTTGATTGACACTTTAAAGCATGTTTATTCTCAGGTATAAAAGAAGTCTTCCGCTGTGCAATTGCTCATTTTAAAGATATTACTTGGAGTCATTCATGACATATTTCAAAAGACGTTGCATTTGAGTCATTGAGTTCATCAAGATTATTAATAAGTCAATTATAGTTAGATATATTATAAAATGGTATGCATGACGTCAACTTTCGATGTAAATGAAAGATTGTCTTTTCAAAAAAAAAAAAAAAAAACGAATGCAATGTTTGTAAAATGTATCATATAGAGGTCAAGTACCTCGCGATGTAATCAATTGTTGTGAATCATTTATAATCGATATGGACTTCGTCCAGATGGATTAGGACGGGTCGCTTCAAAAATAACAGAACAAGATATCACAAAAATGGCATACTTAAAAATGGTGGTGAAAGAGACATTCAGATTGCACCCACCTGCTGTGTTATTGGTTCCGCGTAAAAGCGTAATGTGACGATCGCTCCAAATTCACTTTGGATGAATACATCATTCATTGATTTCATAGTGAGGTTTTGACCTCTATATGATACATTTTGTAAACATTGCATTCTTTTAAAAAGGCACACCATAAATGAATATATAAATCCAAGGTTTTTGAAGTCTGATGATTTTTACGTATAGACAATTACCTTATATAATAGTTTACAATACTACATCCGTTGACAATGCAGTCAAAATAAGATACACGGTGATGATTTTGTGAATGCAAAGTTTTCTTGAATAAAGCATGTATGACTCCATGCACATAGCTTATATAACGTATAAGCGAACAGCGGAAGACTTCTAGAAACCTGAGAATAAACATGCTTAAAAGTGTCAACACAAAGGTTGGTGAGTTCATAGTTTTAATGTTGCACATAAATCGTATGTAAAGATGGATCACAAGATTTCAGTTGTTTCATCCAGAAATGTTTATCAAATGATTCTACGTAACAGAGCACCCTGGTAACTAAACTTTAACGTTATAATGATAATTACCCCATTCGTTTTAATACACGCAAACCAACGTGTCATAAACTCAAATAACATACGTCTGTTAAAAGACTAGCGCTCTAGCTCAGACGGGGATGGCAAGCCCTATGGATCCATATACTATTATTCGCGCCCACCAGTCCACATTCTATGTACTGGCAGCTACTAGTTACCAAAGCTAAGGGATTTTCGGTTCAAACTCAGTGTAGAATTAAGTATGTACTTGTATCCATTGCGTTTAAATATATTGCATGTATTCTCCAACCAAAAATATAGATTGCAAAAGCAATTAAAAAGGGAGCAAATGAAACTCACCTTAGCAGCACATAAGGTCATTTACCAAAAAGTGACCGAAACTCGGAATGCAAAATTAACCGTAGATCTCAACCTATAGAACATATGTTGATCAATACATGTCTAATAAGCTAGGTTGGGTCATTGTGTATCACAATCCTAATGCTCGAGATTGACATACAAAAGTTATCAAAAGTCATTTCAAAAAGTCAACCTGACCCAATATGATCTTTTAAAATCTATACTATAGTTTGAATGATCATGGTAATCGAAAATAGTTTAACATTTCACATGGTTTCCCAATTCTTGAATAATTAGACTATAGTTTTATAAAGCTTTAAAATATGATAAAACAGTCAATTTTGACAATTGTTCAACAAATCGAGACGTGCCTTATATAGAAATTCATTACTCGATTAGTAATATTTGAAAATCCAAATTATCAATCTTATAAACAAGTTGTTTAAATATCAATTGCAGATTCAAAAGCAATTTCAATTAATGTTAATCATAATTCAGTTGTCCATATCTTTTAATTCGTTCATCGAAATTACGCGATCTCTAAATGAAAAGTTATTGATTTTTCGCCAGCTTTCCAAAAACATGCATATCATATACCTTATATCAGTAATATATGTATTAAATTTGTGATCTATCATAAACTATTTAACGACAAAATTAATCGTACTAGCATGCATAATCCTATATACTCGAGCACTAGTCAGGGATACACTATTAATATATAATAGATAAGATATAAATGCTTACGTATCAATATTTTAATTCAATATTGTAGGAAAGTACGTAGACGCAACGGAGATGATAAATACTAGTTTGACTCACGAGCAAAACCCTTGAACATTACCCAAAACCTCCTTAGTAATAACCCATAGTTTCTTTAGCTCTATCCCGCTTGAAAACCCATTTTGAAAGTGACACGCTCATGACCTCGTCGTAGTATTTTAAGTGATATAATTAGTAATAATAATAATACTACTACTAATAATAAAATAAATAATAATAATAATCTTAATAATAATAATATTATTATTAATATAAATAATAAATAATAATAATATTACAGAGGGAGTAGTATATGTGTAAAAAAAACTCGAGCAGAAACTGGCCTTTTATAGGCAACTTTTTGGAATCTGATGCCCATGCGATCACATGGGTTTTTAGTGTATTTGCCATGCGATCGCATGGCCGCCTGATCCAGCTCAAAATATTTTTGTTTTCTTGTTTGTCGACATATTATTATATAATATATATAATATATATATTTTAAATAATTAATTATATATTATATTAAATTCATGTGTATAGTTGACTTGTAATTTTTGTTCCGATGACTCGTACGTTGTCACTCGACTTATGTCCCGGTTCCGGTTTCTCGAACGCATTTTCGTACACTTAGAAAACTCGCAATTTACGTTTTGTAACTCGTACCTTTGTCAAAATATAGTCTTAAATTATCAATAAACTATATCATTCAAAGTGTATCTTAAACTTTCGAGTGTTTTGGTCATTTACTTTTATAAATCATTGTCTCGCTATTTGTTAATATATATATAATAACAAATCATTTTATGACCAAGTTAATATATATTTTCAACATTCATAAACACGTTTTAAATATACGTCGCAAGTTATTCATATAATTAATATTCCAACTTATCATATATATTCAAATAAATATTTAAACCAATAAGTTTAATGTACGGTATCAAACAATTAATACATTGTTACGTTTTCAAGTTATAGTATATATATATGTATCTATATACATATAATTGTTCGCGAATCGTCAAGAACAACCGAAAGGTATTTGAATATATGAAAGTAGTTCAAAAATTTTGAAATTTAGTTTTACAGACTTTACTTATCGTGTCGGAAATGTTAATCATACAAAGATTAAGTTTAAATTTGGTCAGAAATTTCTGGGTCATCACAGTACCTACCCGTTAAAGAAATTTCGTCCCGAAATTTGAGTGAGGTCGTCATGACTAACAATAAAAATGTTTTCATAACGTATATGTGTTGATAAATTGAGTTTTATCACCGTTGAATAATATGGATAAAATAATCCGATTATTCGAAGCGTATGAGAGAAGTTATCGTAAAAGAGTGAAATGAAGAATAGAGATTCGTTTTAACTCTTGACATATTAACGATTGATTTCCGTAATTTAAGGAATAGAAAATCTTCATAATCTAAATAAGATTTGATTCTTCGGAATTTAAGGAAATTAAGATTTCTTTTGATTAAATGCGTAATTTTCCTTGATTGCTATGCTTGATATTTCGCTATAAATTGACCTCTTCCATTTCATTATTTTCATCACTCTTACATCTTCTTCCTCATTTTCTATTTTCAAAAGATTGTGAAAAATCCTTCATCCAGTTCTGATTCTTGATATACTCCTAACTTTCATATCTGTCATTCTTCTTTTTCATCTACCACCGGAGGAATCTGCTTACTTCTACTTTGCCCTTGGGGTTATAGTGCTTTTAATTCTCCCGTGTCTTTATGTTGCGATAAACATTGATATACACGGTTTGTAATTTATGTGTTGTTATCGGGCTTTATATTCTCCCTTATATTTCAAAGTTCCTGCTTCTGTCTTCTAAAATTATTGTCATCCCCAGTTAATGCTTTCTTTTATTTGCTGCGATTTATACCCCAATTTCTATTTTGGAGTTTTGTCCCTTCGTTTCTTCTTCTTGTGACTAAGCATTACTTGTAATGGTCCAGAATTCGCAGATATGAATCTCGGAATGAACATTGTTAATATTCTAAGAAGAAAATGGTAATGGCACGATCTTGATTTGTTAAATTACCAGAATATCCCGGAAAAAGGCCGAATCATCAAGAAAAATATTTTCTTGAGAGGTTAAGTAGGATACAAGAGTCGTGTAACATGGCACATGATGACGTTATGATCTGTGAATCATCACATTCCATTTAGAAACTCAGCATAACTTATTGTAATATAATCACGTTGATCAAGTGTCATTATACTATACTAACTCATGCTTCAGCTCCTAACACCACTTCAAAAATATTCATATTTTAAACTCGAAGGTTTCAGAATTTAGAAACTAAAATAGTTTCTTTTATGATGTAATACAGATATCATAAGGAGAAAATTGATTTTCGATAAGAATGATTATGGAATTATCTCCAGAAATATGGAGGATATTTATAATGAAAGATACGATGATATCTTAGAATTTCTAATATCAGAGGATGATGAAGAATATTGTCTGCAAGAGTTTAGATTCGGAAGTAAGGTATTCGTTAATGGCTTCAGCAAATACTGAATCATTTGGATTCTTGAAAGGCAGGTTTCGTCCTTATGATTTATCCACAGCCTCCTTCATACTTTGCTCAATCCGTTTTTCAGTTCCAAACCTTTTCTTTTTCTGAGCTTTGCCAACATACTATTCTTTATCATCAAAATTTTTACTGTTAAGGTCGTTTACAGTTTTTGCTGCTTCATCAATACTTTTTAAAATTTTGAGAACTAGTTCGCAGTTTAGGGTGTTTTTCAGAAACTTCACATTCGGAGTCTGTAAGTCTTGGAGGTAAACGTTATATGTATATATATAACTGTTGGCGTAAAATTACTACGAAATTCAAAATATTGATTGCTAATTCCCAGTAGTTGGTATGACAATTGTTGTTACAAGTTGTAGATGAGTACTTGATATAGTTTTAATGAATAAGTATTGTGATTTTTCGGAGAGGCTTAAAGATCAATGAAGTTGTTGATAAGTTTATTGCTAATGTGGCGAGATATGAAAGATTCCCCGGTAACAATGATGAAGGGGTAATCGTTAAAATAAGGCTTATTCGAATGAACAATTGAAGGTAATTTGCTAAAGTAGTGACAAAACTGTCTATTTTGAAAAGGGATTGAAAAGTTATTTTAGCTAATAAATGCCAAAGGGTCTGACACGGATACGTGTTAAACTATGACTTTGATTTCGAGGGTTCTTCAGGTACAAGACTGCGGTTAACATGTGGTTGGATCATCATCTCGATGATTCATTATTTGAAGTGTCTTCAGGAATTTTGAGGAATTTGAACATAGATTGTAATCATTAATATTCATATGATGTTCTAGGAATTTGAATGATACAAATACTTTTCTGGGTTCTATGATGTTCTAGTACAGTTTTGAAGTCAAAGTATAGCTTCAAAAGATGTAGGAATCTAAGAATGATGTCTTTTGTTAAATCTTGACTTGGATTTTGATTTGTCAAAATCAAAATATGTAATCAAATTTGGATGAGGATGGTTGCTTTGATTTTTATAAAGGAATATATATTGTTGTGAAAGTAGTGAGTATAGTTGATGATTTGTTGAATCAGAATCGAAGAATGTAACATATTAATTGTGAATTTATATATCTCTCGGGTATTACCTACCCGTTAAAATATTCTCACCATTAACAGTTTATACAAAAGAATTTTCTTAATTACAATCTTTATGAAAATATACCTACATATATATTTTCCTTAGATGTAATCATGGATTTAATGAGTTAACATAATATTAATCTCATCTGGTTTTCGACTAGGACTAGAATATATAATCTCTAAAACTTTTAGAAACTACATATTCTCTGTAAAATATTTCTTCGATGAAGTTATGAATCAATACTTCATCGTTTGTTGTTGTTGGTATTCCTTGGTATCTATGGTGCGTATGACGTTGATGTTCGAGGTACAGATTGTGATATTGAGGTGTGCGATGCGGATGTTGTTGTTGGTGGTGGTGATGGTACTGTTGGTGTTACTGATGGTGGTATTGTTGCTGCCGATGCTGCCGCTAGTGTTTGTAACCTTTGCACCATATTCTCTAAAGCCACTACCCGAGCGCAAAGCTCGTTGACTTCTTCTATTACATCGGGGTGATTGTCGGTTTGGACGAGCGGATGAATAAGATCTAGAATTTGAGATAATATATAATCATAACGAGATACTCTGGAAATGAGGGAGAAAATGGTGCTTCGTATAGGTTCGCCGGTAAGTGCTTCAGGTTCTTCGCCAAGAGGGCAATGTGGTGGATGGAAGGGATCACCTTCTTCTTGTCTCCAATGACTAAGTAGGCTACAAACTCATCCCCAATTCATCTAGAATAGATGATGGCTAATTGGTTGATCCATTCCGATTACACTGTCTTCGGAGTTCAGGTGAATATCCATATCGGAATAGCTGTCGGAATCTAAGGAATTTGAACTAGATACGTGATCCATCTTGTATAATTAGAGAATTGATTTTTGATATGAAATAGATTATAGAATTTAGATTGGTACTCTTCAATACATAATTTACATATGTATATATAATACCAAAATCCCGTAAATTACGAAAAAAATTTCGGAAAATGTCAGGAAAAGTTTACAGTAACAGATATGCTAAGATATGAATTTTGTCGGTACACTATCTATGCAGTAAATGCAGTAAGACGTGTCTAGACTTAGGAATGATAAGCAGATAATTTCTAACAACAAATGATAAGTAAAACTCGGTAAAAACAGATACGGTCATAGTCCAGACTCACTAATGCATCCTTACAATTACCAGTTAAACACACTAATGCAAATCCTGGTTCCCTATGGCCTCAAGCTCTGATACCAACTGTGATGATCGCTCCAAATTCACTTTGGACGAATACATCATTCATTGATTTCATAGTCAGGTTTTGACCTCTATATGATACGTTTTGTAAACATTGCATTCTTTTAAAAAGGCACACCATAAATGAATATATAAATCCAAGGTTTTTGACGTCTGATGATTTCTACGTATAGACAATTAACGTATATAATAGTTTACAATACTACATCCGTTGACAATGCAGTCAAAATAAGATACACGGTGATGATTTTGTGAATGCAAAGTTTTCTTGAATAAAGCATGTATGACTCCATGCACATAGCTTATATAACGTATAAGCGAACAGCGGAAGACTTCTAGAAACCTGAGAATAAACATGCTTAAAAGTGTCAACACAAAGGTTGGTGAGTTCATAGTTTTAATGTTGCACATAAATCGTATGTAAAGGTGGATCACAAGATTTCAGTTGTTTCATCCAAAAACGTTTATCAAATGATTCTACGTAACAGAGCACCCTAGTAACTAAACTTTAACGTTATAATGATAATTACCCCATTCGTTTTAATACACGCAAACCAACGTGTCATAAACTCAAATAACATACGTCCGTTAAAAGGCTAGCGCTCTAGCTCAGACGGGGATGTCAAGCCCTATGGATCCATATACTATTATTCGCGCCCACCGGTCCACATCCTATGTACTGGCAGCTACTAGTTACCAAAGCTAAGGGATTTTCAGTTCAAACTCAGTGTAGAATTAAGTATGTACTTGTATCCATTGCGTTTAAATATATTGCATGTATTCTCAGCCCAAAAATATAGATTGCAAAAGCAATTAAAAAGGGAGCAAATGAAACTCACCTTAGCAGCACATAAGGTCATTTACCAAAAAGTGACCGAAACTCGGAATGCAAAATTAACCGTAGATCTCAACCTATAGAACATATGTTGATCAATACATGTCTAATAAGCTAGGTTGGGTCATAGTGTATCACAATCCTAATGCTCGAGATTGACATACAAAAGTTATCAAAAGTCATTTCAAAAAGTCAACCTGACCCAATATGATCTTTTAAAATCTATACTATAGTTTGAACGATCATGGTAATCGAAAATAGTTTAACATTTCACATGGTTTCCCAATTCTTGAATAATTAGACTATAGTTTTATAAAGCTTTAAAATATGATAAAACAGTCAATTTTGACAATTGTTCAACAAATCGAGACGTGCCTTATATAGGAATTCATTTCTCGATTAGTAATATTTGAAAATCTAAATTATCAATCTTATAAACAAGTTGTTTAAATATCAATTGCAGATTCAAAAGCAATTTCAATTAATGTTAATCATAATTTAGTTGTCCATATCTTTTAATTCATTCATCGAAATTACGCGATCTCTAAATGAAAAGTTATTGATTTTTCGCCAGCTTTCCAAAAACATGCATATCATATACCTTATATCAGTAATATATGTATTAAATTCATGATCTATCATAAACTATTTAACGACAAAATTTCTATCATAATCTATTTAACGACAAAATTAATCGTACTAGCATGCATAATCCTATATACTCGAGCACTAGTCAGGGATACACTATTAATATATAATAGATAATATATAAATGCTTACGTATCAATATTGTGATTCAATATTGTAGAAAAGTACGTAGACGCAACGGAGATGATAAATACTAGTTTGACTCACGAGCAAAACCCTTGAACAATACCTAAAACCTCCTTAGTAATAACCCATAGTTTCCTTAGCTCTATCCCGCTTGAAAACCCATTTTGAAAGTGACACGCTCATGACCTCGTCGTAGTATTTTAAGTGATATAATTACTCGTCGTAGTATTTTAAGTGATATAATTAGTAATAATAATAATACTACTAATAATAATAAAATAAATAATAATAATAATCTTAATAATAATAATAATAATAATAATTAATAATAATAATAATAATAATAATAATAATAATAATAATAATATTAATATAAATAATAAATAATAATAATATTACAGAGGGAGTAGTATATGTGTAAAAAAAAACTCGAGCAGAAACTGGCCTTTTATAAGCAACTTTTTGGAATCTGATGCCCATGCGATCGCATGGGTTTTTAGTGTATTTGACATGCGATCGCATGGCCGCCTGATCCAGCTCAAAATGTTTTTGTTTTCTTGTTTGTCGACATATTATTATATAATATATATAATATATATAATTTAAATAATTAATTATATATTATATTAAATTCATGTGCATAGTTGACTTGTAATTTTCGTTCCGATGACTCGTACGTTGTCACTCGACTTATGTCCCGGTTCCGGTTTCTCGAACGCATTTTCGTACGCTTAGAAAACTCGCAATTTACGTTTTGTGACTCGTACCTTTGTCAAAATATAGTCTTAAATTATCAATAAACTATATCATTCAAAGTGTATCTTAAACTTTCGAGTGTTTTGGTCATTTACTTCTATAAATCATTGTCTCGCTATTTGTTAATATATATATAATAACAAATCATTTTATGACCAAGTTAATATATATTTTCAACATTCATAAACACGTTTTAAATATACGTCGCAAGTTATTCATATAATTAATATTCCAACTTATCATATATATTCAAATAAATATTTAAACCAATAAGTTTAATGTATAGTATCAAACAATTAATACATTGTTACGTTTTCAAGTTATAGTATATATATATATGTATCTATATACATATAATTGTTCGCGAATCGTCAAGAACAACCGAAAGGTATTTGAATATATGAAAGTAGTTCAAAAATTTTGAGATTTAGTTTTACAGACTTTGCTTATCGTGTCGGAAATGTTAATCATACAAAGATTAAGTTTAAATTTGGTCAGAAATTTATGGGTCATCACACGTAAGCCAATGGCAGATCAATAGATATGACATCTTACCTGAGACCACCGTTTTAATCAACGCGTGGGGGATGGGAAGGGATGCAAACACTTGGGGGGATAACGCATGCTACTTTTATCCAGAAAGGTTTGAGAATGTTGATGTTGATTACAACAGAGGTGGTAATTATCAGTTGATTCCGTTTGGAGGGGGACATAGGGGTTGCTCAGCAATGAACACAGCTCCAGAGAATATCGAGTTTGTGATAGCGAATCTTCTTTACTATTTCAATTGGGAAGTTCCTTATGGAATGAAGAACGAAGATTTGGACATGGAAGAACGTGGTTGACTCTCCAAAAAAAACTACCTCTCTGCCTTGTGCCTAAGAAGCATGATTGGGCTAACTAGTGTGTTTACGATCGGAGCTTAGATGAGTATCAAAAAGTTTGAGTCCAGCTCGATCCCCACTTGAATAAAGTTTAATAATTGTGTTCCAGCTCGAGCTCAGAGTACTTATCAATTATCATGATGCTTGTTTAGTTATTTGATATTTTCTTGTTTAAATCCTTTATGTCGAGCTAGATAAATAAACTTGTTTGATAAGGCTACCCGACCTCTCACATTGTTATGATTAGACATATTAAGTTATGTTAGGCCCAAGTTCGATAAGTATTGTGGGCTTGGACGATTAGCTTAGGCCAAAATTCAATTGTGGACTTGGGTCCATTATAGTGATTAGAGTTTTGTTTATGGTTTTATGATATCCTATGTAATCCATAAATTACATATAAATAGACTATGAATAAAACATAATACTTGTGGAGTTTTTTTTATTATTCGGCAGTTATTGGTGGTAAAAGGTTAATAATCAGCAATTCATACCGACTTATAATCAGATGTCAATTCTATAATGTGAGGGATATACCTAACTCGGTGGTTGCGACTATGAGGTGCCTTGAATTTCAGAGCCCATTCGGCTTTTTGATGACAAGATGTCCCTACCCATTACCAACCGAATTACGCGACATGACTTTCTATGTTGTTTAATATTTATAACTGAGATAATGGGTCCAGTTTCTACATATTAGCACGAAGGTAAACAGGTTATGAAAAATGGTACTATACATAGTTCCTATTTAGTTTTCATAGGCATGATACAACTGACAATTTTCAAGAAAGGGTTAATGGTTGGTGACTCTCAGCGAATATATGACACTTTTGTAGGGAATGCTCTTTAGCATGGCACCACTGATAATTTTCAAGAAAGGGTTTCGAGCCAGTAAAATTCTCTTAATTTGACTGAAAGTATTTCCAAGTGTAGAAATAATCCAAGAATTTTTGGAATTTGCATCATTAGGGATAGTATGAGAGGGCATTATGGTGACGAACTTGTAATCGGCCGCAAAAGAGAAAAAAATTGAATAGGTTTGCGATCTGTGTTACCATATAGTAGGTATAAAATTTAACCTTAATCTTGTTAATGAGGAAAACAATACAACTTATAGAGTTTAGGAGTTGTACATGTATTGCAATAGCGTTTATTTGCCTCTTAATTATATTGTTTAGCATTGAATTTTGAACCATTCAGTATTTGATGCATTTTTTTTGTTTGACATCTGAATGATAAATGATGATGAAATCATTCAACAAAGTTTGTTGAACCATACATAGTTGATTTACTCTTTTAACCATTCAGCATATCAATTTTAGTAGACAAAATTTCATTCCTCGTCCCTGAACTTTACATCGATTTTGACTCCCTGTCCTTTTTCTTTTTTTTGTGCATTCCTCGTCCCTAAACTATGAAAAGAGTACATCCCTCGTCCTCCCGTCTAATTTATGTCAAAACCTGCCATTACCCCTTATCACGTGCATGTCATGTGAGGGTATTTTTGCCATTGTTTTTTCTTCTTCTATCATAAAGACCCCCAATTCTTTCACATCCAAAAACACATATTCATATATCTTCATCATCAATCATCATCGATCCTTCATCTTTAACACAAACTTCTTCATATCATCATCTATTTCGATCTTCATCATCATCAATCTAACAACATTAACAATTCAGATTCATAAAGAAGCTGCTACAATACTCGTGTTCATCATTAATCGATTTGGTCTCCGGAACAATTTAGCTAATCTCACATCGAATTGAAGAAAGATTCTGATTCCTAATCACTTCTTGAAGCTACGAAATACTTCGAATCAGATTGTGATTCAACGAATTTGTCCAGATCTCAAATTCAAAGATGAATTCATCTCGGTCAAACTTCCAATTCGAATGAATCATTGAGTTTCAGATCATTCTGTTAACTTTTGAGGATTCAAAGGAAGATTCTAAACGTTTTTCATGTAGTAATCGAGGTCTAAGAACAACTAGATAACGAAATTTGATTTTGTGTTCATATGTTGAGACACGCCACTGTTCATCATTGATTTTGTGTTCCAGATCTGTTCTTCATCTGAATCTTCACACCGCGATTCTGCTCGTAGCCATCTATTTGATTCCACCACCCTTAGGTTATCATCCGTTTTTAAATCTGGGGGTTTTTTTTTTTAATAGAAGTGGGTTTTTTTAGATCTGTGTGTTTTTCCTAATAAAAGTTGATCCGAGTGTTCTAATGGATTTGTGAGTGTTCTTCTATTATGGTATATTCTAACGGTATTTGAGTGTTCCTTTTAGTTTGATTCTCATTTACAGCTTTGTTCATTCATCGACTCATATAGGAAGTTAAAGTTTGTTCAAGAAGAAATAGTGAGATGAAATTGACTGAAGCTAAATAAATTATTTACTGTATGTTTTAATTTCATAGTCATTTAAATTAGATGTGAAAATATGGGTTTTTTTTAGTTTAGAACTGAAAAAATAAAGATGATGAAGATGATGAAAATGGGGTTTTTATGATAGAAGAAGAAAAAACAATGACAAAAATACCCTCACATGACATGCACGTGATAAGGGGTAACGACAGGTTTTGACAGAAATTAGACGGGGGGACGAGGGATGTACTCTTTTCATAGTTTAGGGACGAGGAATGCACAAAAAAAAAAAGGACAGGGAGTCAAAATCGACGTAAAGTTTAGAGACGAGGAATGAAATTTTGTCATTTTAGTATTAGTATTAGTATTAGTATTAGTATTAGTATCTTAGTTAAATCAATCTAAAACATTTATCAAACAATTCTATTCTTTTATTTATTCATTTAGAAGGTTAATACATTGATTTTACATTATTCACAGAGTTATTCAGAATGATTATCAAACATGTTATTGTCATTCTTAACCATATTTAATTAGACCTTTGAATCATTCAGGTCTTAACCATTCAACACCTAATCGTTATATTTTGTCTAACACGTTGTAACTAACTTTAGCTATTTACATGGAAGATACACGTTTTAATATAAACAAGATGATAATCCTTATCACTTAAATTATTAATGCTAACCTTATGAGCATGAGCCTTTGGTGTATCTCCATTATCAGCTATCTCTTTTTAAGTAAAAGTAACTAGCCTACAACGTAGTCGAACAGGGGAAACGGATTCTTTTATAACCTGCAGTAACAAAGATCGACAATGTATCAACAAAATTTATAATCAGTATATATCTAGCTTGTAACTGTTGTAAGAGTACTACTCCAAAACAATACTGCTTTTTCATCAATATTGCAGCACAGTTTCAAGTTTATAAAGAGTGCGAAATAGGCTACTGTTAACAATTAAAAAAATATGCTACGCCATAACAAGTGCCACAACTTTTTGTGCTTTTACAATTAGGGGGAATTTATGGAGTGTTGATCGATGTAAATGTCTTGAATGTCATGTAGTTGAACATATGCATGGCCGCAACACATTCATCACATATTGCCGACAGATATGTTGGTTATTAATAACAACCATACCTCTAACGTTGCATTGCTTGTTGCATCCGAGGAACTTCAGTCAGGGAGGCTCGGAGGGGGAACAAAGTGATCAACCGCTCATGGCCCAGAATTTTCAGGAGCCCAATTATTTTATATATGACATAATCGGAGATTTAAGAAACATGTGAACTAGGGAAACACAAGTGAAGCAACGAAGGCAAAGCATAATAGGCCTAAAACAACAATCAAATGCCAAGTAAAAGAAATCAAAGTCTACTAGCATTCTATCAAGGCCGAAAGAACCATTTTAGATAGTTATATTATTCGTTAGGATCTAAGGACCTTTTTCACTTCGTTCTAGGCCCTTAAATTCTCGGGACTGACCCTGACTTCCATCACCTATTGCTCTTCTATTGTTCTTGTCTTTTCAATTAGCTCTTTTATAATTAGCATTGCTTTTACTAAAAAAAGAAAAATAATAATATTTTTTTGTCATTTTTTTTACTATTAATTTAATTTAACTAAGTTAATATATATCCCATGTGTAACAGTTGTCTGTTTGATTGTTTATGTAGGTAGGTACAAGTAAAATAAATGTTTTTCATGAAATAAATATATTAAATAAAAAATTACTAACATGAGTCATTGTTATGAATCGATAGAATAAATAATTTTGTTTCTATATCCATGGAAAGGGTTCCTATAAATTGACTTATAATTATAACTCAATTCAACTAATAATAATAACAATCATAAAAAATTAACAGCTAAAAACAATCATATGAAAAACTTTACTATCTTCATTTCATGGCTTCTTAGAACACTAGTATTAGCTATTTTCATGTTCAACATCTATCTATTTTTACTCTAAAATTGGCGAGGCAATTGGTCATGGATGTGCCTAATCTTCCCAAAGCCCACCAAAACTTCCTATAATTAGAAATTTACACCAATTATTAATAGATAGCAAACCTCGTCATCAGGCCCTTTGGCAACTTTCAAAAAAATATGGGCCCATTATGCAAATCCATGTTGGTTCTGTAGATCCGTTTAAGGATCATAAACAACATTATACGAGCTAGATCAAAGACGGAAGAGATAAAAACACGATGAATCAAAGTAAATCATTATAATTGAATAAACGTTACACTTACATTAATGATTAAACAGAGAAACATCGGTGGCCAGGGGAGATCGAGCATGATCTCCCCTATGCACATGATCGCCAAACGGCTCTCCCAATTAGGGTTACTCTTTTATCTCATCACCCTAATGAAAGCATTTAACTGATATAAATAGGCAAACTAGACATTAACCCTAATGGGCCTCATTCATACGAATGGGCCTCAGAATATTATGGCCCAACAGTTACATATGCTCCTGTAACATAACAATTTCATGCGTATACACTAACTAGGTGCACAATGTAATAATAAACGTTATTCGCCCAGCGACGGCTATACAGATATGCATCAACAACTTCCAAATCTTCCCTTATAATTTCTTCCCCTTCTACAGCCGAACAGATCTTGAAAACTCATGATCACATATTTTGTTCGCGCCCATTTTCTCGTGCCATCCAGCGACTAACGTACAACTACGCGGACGTTGCCTTCTCGCCTGAAAGCAATCATCGAAAGTATATGCGCAAGTTATTGGTTTCTGAATTCTTTAGTCCCAAGAAAACAAGATTTTATAGACAAGTATTGACCAAGGAGACTAACAATATGGTTCATTATTTATCGTTAAGACCACTAAACACTTCAGTCGATCTAAACCAAGCATTTTTGGCGATTATTTCAGGGGTGGTGTGCAAGGTGCCATTCGAGATAAATTATAAAAGAGAACCTTTAAAAGGTATTTCATGGGAGGTGATGCTTGAAGAAGCCATATTGTTATTGAACGGTTCGGTTGGAGATAATTTTCAATGGCTTGGGTGGTTTATAGATTACTTCACCGGATGGAACGAGAAGCTGGAGAAATCGTTTAGTAATGTTGATGCTTTCATTGAAATGATTATCGATGAACATATTAATCATAGTGCAACGGAAATAAGCGACCATGATAACGATTTTCTTCATACTATATATGAGTTATCTTCCATTAAGAATGTTTCTAACTATCGATTGACTAAAGAAGACGTAAAAGCACATTTAATGGTAAACTATTTATCAGACGCAGTATTGCTTCTGGGTCAACTATAGCACAACTAGATCTTCTTATCTATTTTAATTTAATTTAATTCTTGTTTTTGGCTAAAAAAATATGTTTACGTGTTAGCTGTATATATTGTTTTCCTATTAACTAATGTAAATGAGCTTTCAGATCATACTTACAGGGGGAATCGATACGACTGTTCGGACGCTGGAATGGGCAATGACTGAGATAGCTAGAAGTACAAGAGTGTTGCATAAGTTGCACATGGAAATTAGGAACTGTGTGGGAGTAGACTGGAAAATAACAGAACAAGATATCACAAAAATGTCATACTTGAAAATGGTGGTGAAAGAGACGTTAAGATTGCACCCACCGGCAGTGTTATTGATACCACATAAAAGCATGAGCCAATGTCAGATTGATGGATATGACGTCTTACCTGAGATGACTGTTTTAATCAACGCATGGGGGATGGGAAGAGATACAAACACTTGGGGGATAATTCAGGCGAGTTTTATCCCGAAAGGTTTGAGAATGTTGATGTTGATTACAACAGAGGTAGTAATTATCAGTTGATTCCGTTTGGAGGGGGACGAAGGGTCTGCCCTGCAATGAATACAGCTCTAGAGAATATCGAGTTTGTAATAGCTAATCTTCTTTACTATTTTGATTGGAAAGTTCCTAATGGAATGAAGAACAAAGATTTGGATATGGAAGAGCGTGGTACACTAACTGTCCGAAAGAAACTACCTCTCTGCCTTGTGCCAATAAAGCATAATTGGGCCAATTAGCCTGTTTACGATACGAGCTCAGTTGAGTATCACAGAAACTTAAGTCCGGCTTGATCCACACTTAAATAAAGTTTGATAATTGTGTTTCTACTCTTGCTCGGATTATTTGTCATGAGCTTGATGTTCGTTTAGTTATTTGAACTAGATCCGAATCGGCCTGCGCAATGCGGAGGGACATTTCGGGTTGCGTATTCATATTTAACGTAGCGTTGTATGTGTGTACAGAGTTAAAACGCGTTGCTATTGGTGTGTTTGGATACATGTGGGTGGTACCCAGTATACCTAATTGCCTGCGCGTTATTAACGCCGATAATATTGCGTTAAAAAGGGGGACGGAACCATTAATATGATGTAGTTATTTTGAGTTGTTTATTATACGTGTATATGTATGTATGAAAGATAACCCGAAATATTTATCGTTTTTTTAGAAAAACGTCTGTTTAGCATATAGTTAGTCGCGTTGTGTTCGTAAAATTATTCCGAGTTGAACGGTGATGTCGAAAAAATTTAACTCACAGCAGTCGAGAAGATACGGTCCGTTAAAAATTTGGGTGGAGTTTATTTAAGTGTTTTCATAAAATAATAAATTTATATTTTGTACCCTTGAAAAGTTGACACGTTTAATATTCTTTGGGGGGGCTTTTGTAAGTTTGTTGGCTATTGACGTTTGAGAAACTGGTAGAGCCAAAAACGACGTGAATTCCCGCTCTTTTTAGTATATATAGAGTTAATTATTCTTTTTTAACATCCTTTCTTAATGTCGAGCTGGATAAACTTGTTTAAAGTTGACTCGCACTCTCATTTCGATTTTGTTGGCAAAAGGTTGATAACTGGCAATTTACACCGACGCACAATTGGCTGCCAGCTCTATAATGTGGGGCATACCTCACTCACTCATCACTTTTGATTATGTGAGTGTTAGATCTTGAGCTCCTAGCCTTCTACTTTGTGATAGCAAGAGACTCTCATCCATTACCAACTATGCTACATGTACGAACTCTCATGTTTAACAGTTATACTTGAGATACTGGGTTTGATTCCTACTTTTTTAGTACGAGATTCAATCAGACTTCTCTTATCTCTGTTTCTAAATATAATTATATCAATATCAAATACAACATTTTCAACCAAATTTGATTATAAATTATTATGTATTAATGCAAAGCAAGTTAAGATGAAAGAGACATTGTCGATCACTGATTTTTCACCCAGTCATGATTTATTTACAAAAGAACAAATAATAAAGTATATAGCGATTACTATAGAAGTACAACTGATACATGAATTGTCTGTCATGATTTAAAATTAATGCAATTCACTTTCATCGGAGTGTGATTTACTTCAATTCGGGGATTAGTCAAATCAATTTTGACCTTTAAAACATTAATATTAATATTTTATGCATAATATGTTAACATATTTCAAACATTAATAACCCCATATATTTACACACTAATAATATTAGTCTAAGCAATTTTTAAGATCACACAACTTATAACTAAAAGATGAATAAAATCAACACAAGTAGGGATGTAAACAAGTCAAGTCAAGGCCGAGCTCGATTAAGCAAGCTCTGCTCATTTAACATTCAAAGAGGTCGAGCTTAGATCGAGTTCAACGTGTGTGTGTGTGTGTGTGTATATATATATATATATATATATATATATATATATATATATATATATATATATATATATATATATAATGATTAAATTTATATAATTATGTACAGTAATATAAGGAGCTCTAAATATATTCAAGTTTGAATTTGTTTACTAAACGATCTTCAATATATATTCAAGTTCGGGTTCTCATTGTTGGACCAATCTTGACATAAAGTAATAGTTAGAGGTTTATTTTGTGAAATTATATCTCAAATGGATTTGAGGAGGTGGAACGTGTGAACGGAGAACAAGTGGGCTAGCCGTCATTGTTTTCAATTTTACTTCTTCCTTGATTACTTCTAATTTATTCTAGACTTGATTATCCTAGATTATTCTAGACTTACTTAATGGACAAGGTTAATCAACTATAAATAGGGATAGTTGCTCTATGTAATAAGAGAATTGTATTAAGAGTTTTTCTATAATTGGAGAAAGATTTCCAATACGTTCTTGTTCTTAAATTATACTATTCTGTTTTATAATTTGGTACCAATTTCTTCAATTGGTAGCAGAGCTAAGTTACAAAAGGGATCGTGTTGTTGATCAAAAGGACTAGATCAATCACCAGATTTTAAGACAGAAAAAATACGAGCATCGATCGAAGACCAGATTCATGGGGGATATTATCAATACCTCGACTGCAATCAAGGATACCAACCATCTTACTTTCCAGTGCCCTATCCTAACTGCGGCCAATTATCCCATCTGGTCGCTCAGGATCAAAGCAATTTTTAAGGCACATGGAATCTGAGAATCAATTGAACCTGGAACTGATGTCGATCAGAAAAAGGATAATTCTGTAATCGCTTATCTGTATCAGTATTTACCTGAAGACTTGATTCTTCAAGTTGCAGGCTGCACCCATGCAAAGAAAATCTGGGATGCAATCAAGACCCGTCACCTTGGAGTTGAACGAGTAATGGAGGCTAGGCTTCAAACTCTTAAAGCTGAATTTGAAGCAGCGCGGATGAAAGATAGTGAAAAAATTGATGATTTTGCAGCAAAACTTTCTGGAATTGCCTCAAAATCAGCTGCACTTGAACCATCATTGAGGAAACCACGTTGGTGAGAAAAATATTAACTGCCATACCAGAAAAATTCTTAAATATGGCAGCCACTATCGAACAACTGGTTGATCTCAAAACGGTGAAATTCAAAGAAGTGGTGGGTAGGTTAAAAGCTTATGAAGAACGAACCAGTCTAAAGACTACAAATAACAGCCATGACCAACTTCCATTGTCCTATGAAGAATGGGACTCGAGAAAGAAAAGGGAAACCAGCTTTGTTTAAGGTCGAGGGAATGGCTAAGACACCCGAGATAGGGGCCGAGGTCGTGGACAATTTGGTGGTCGAGGAAGGGGTTCGGTCCGCAGACAAAACTCTCCTGCTGGAAGACAAATAACCGAAAGTTTAATTAAAGATCGATCCAAGCTGCAGTGTTTTTGATGTGATGCATTTGGACACTTCTCATCCAATTGTCCAACACGAAAGAAAGGAGAACAAGCAAATTTGACTCAAGCTAGATCAACCGAACTACCAGTGGCTAATGATGACAGGCCTGCACTATTGATGTATGTGGCCAATCAAAGAAACGAGAAGGAAATGATTCATTTAAGTGAAAAGAAGGTTTTTCCAGCAAAGTACGAGTCACATGATGGTAGAAAAAACATGTGGTACTTAGATACTGGAGCAACAAACCATATGACAGGAAACAAAGGGCTGTTTTCAAAACTTGATACAGATATTGGTGGTACGGTGAGGTTTGGGGACAACTCGTGTGTAGATATAGAAGGAAGAGGATCTATTCTTTTAACATGTAAGAATGGTGAACAACATTTGTTGACCGACAAACTTTATATCCCATACTTAAAGACTAACATATTTAGTCTTGGGCAAGCTGAAGAAGGGGGTTGTGTAATCTTGATCAAACATGGTTTCTTGTATATGTTTGAGGTAGATGGATCACTTCTAATGAAGGTTCAAAGGTGTGACGACCTCCAGATAGGGCCTGGAAGAATAACGTCACTAAATATATCAAATCACAATTGTATAAACGAGAACGACTCTATATGAGACGTTTTATTGAGTTTTGCAGCGGAAGATAAATAGATTACATTGTATTTAATGAACAATGCATTAAATGTCTTTAATTGGTATGATATGTAATGAAGACTCCAAACATGGCAAGCAATCATCATCATAACAACAGATATACAGCGGAAGCAATATTTAAGTACCTGAGAATAAACATGCTTAAAAAGTCAACACTAGGTTGAGTGAGTTCATAGGTTTATCATAAATAATAATTTCAATAATAGTGTTAGACCACAAGATTTTTGTTCATAAGCTTGGTCTCGCAGGGACCAATTAGTAGATCACGCAGATCCAAAAGTTGTTCATAAGCTTGGTCTCACATGGACCAATTAGTAGATCACGCAGATCTAAAAGTTGTTCATAAGCTTGGTCTCGCAGGGACCAATTAGTAGATCACACAGATCCAAAAGTTGTTCAAAGTTTTCCTCAAAGACAAGTTGTGTTTATACTTGTCGGTTAGGGACTTAGTCGGACATATCCGGGTATAGCACAGTTTAGCAGTTGGTACTTGTGTCTAGCGTGTAAAATAGCTATAAAAGTTGTGCATGTATTCTCAGCCCAAAAATGTATATAAAGTTTAAAAGGGAACTATAAACTCACGATACTGTAGGATATTTCGTTGTAATTACGAGTATGATGGCACGAACAAGTGCAGAGTTGTCCTCGGATTCACGAACCTATATCAGTTTTATATATATTAAAACATATAATGAACATATAATGGTAATCAAACCAGTATTTTTATTATTTATATCTGTTATTGCTTATTTATATTAATAATATATTTGCTATTTTAAATGTTATATAGGTATATGTTATATGAATATTTATTTTATATATTTTAAACACATAGTATTTGTTATAATAATATCAATATAATTATGTAATATATATTAAATATATTTTTAATGTAAATATCAATTGATTGTTAAAGTAATAATTTTAATAGTACTAAAATGATTGTACTGATAATATTAATAATTCAATTTAAATTGTAGCTTAAGTATTTTCTAAAATCTTTATATTTGTAATAATAATAATAATGTTAATATGATAATAAAAATGATAGTACTCATAATAATAACTGTAATGATAGTACTTAATACTAAATTTGAATGTTATAATGATAGTAATGATAATTTTTGTAATAATGATAATAACGATAGTAATAATAATAATTTCAATAAAGATGGTAATTTTTGATAAAAATGATAAGATAAAATAATACTTTTAATTATAATCATGTTTTTAATATTAATGTTAATAATAACTTTAATATTAGTAATAATAATAATAGTACCAATAATTAATAATAATAATAATAATAATAATAATAATAATAATAATATTGGTAAAAATGATAATAATTAGTAATAATAATACTAATACTTAATAACAATAATGATAATAATAATAATTTTAATCATATTGATATTACTAATAATAACCTTAATGATATTAATAATAATACTTTTAATGATGTTAATAGTAATAATAATAATAATAATAATAATAATAATAATAATAATAATAATAATAATAATAATAGTAGTAGTAGTAACAACAACAACAATAATAATAATAATAATAATAATAATAATAATAATAATAATAATAATAATAATAATAATAATAATAATAATAATTTTTTTTTAAAAAGAAACTACCTTTCAAAAACCTGTATAAAAAGAATTGCCCCGAACCGGGCTCAAACCCGTGACCTTACGCTCACTCGCTAACACCCTTAACCAATGCTCCATTTCTATTTTTCTATTTTAATCTATTTCTACATATATATATATATATATATATATATATATATATATATATATATATATATATATATATATATATATATATATATATATATATATATATATATATATATATATATATATATATATAACACCTATTTGTTTATCTTCTTCTTCTTCTTCCCAAATTCAAGTCGACAGAAATCCATAACCATGAATTATAGGTTTAGTTTGGATTTGCAAATGAAACAGAATGACCACGATTTTATTGCTTAATCAACAGAAAAAAATCAAGCAGCAGCAGCAATGACAGTTACAAAGAACACGGATGAACTCCAAATGGGTTTTCGAATTTTAGATCGTTTTGGATGGAAATTACAACATGAAATTTGTTTTAAATCATTTAAGGAACCTTTTTAAATCATCAATTTAACTGAAACATTAAAAATGAACTCGAATTTCTTGATTTAATAATCGTTTGACTTTTTACAAATAAGCTTTGACTTCGAAATTAAGACTCGATACATAAAATTGAGACTTGAATCTTTGCAGGAAGTTTTTTTACACCATTACTAACAACTCTGCATTTTTACATTTTGATGATTCATTCGAAATCGAGTTTTGATAAATAAATAATGAAACAGAGGTCGAGCAAATTTTATTTTTCTGTATAAATAAAAAAAATTGTATCTGATAATGATGGTGAGTGATGGAATGAATTTGTTTCCAATATGTAGGATAGATTTGTTTATAGCAGTTGAGGATGTCGACATTCAAGCACACATAAGAAGAAAAATAGAAAAGCTCGATCACGATTTTAATTAAAAAATTAAATGCAGATAAATAAAAAATATAAAGGTTGATAGGATTAGTTAAAAAAAATGCAAGCAGACCACGATATAAAAAAAAAATTAAAAGTAGATAACCTAATTTAGGTATATGTCTATTCTTTTAATTTATTCAATATTAATAATTAATAATTATATTAATAATAATAATATTAATAATAATAATTATTATATTAATAATAATAATAATGTTTATAAATGATAAATAATAAAAATAATGATAATAATATTAATAATACTAAAATGGTAGAAATAATAATAATAATAAGTATTAGTACTACTTATAATAATAATACTACTTAATAACAATACTAGTTAATAATAATACTAGTAATGATAATAATGTTAGTAATGACAATAATGATAATGATAATAATAATAATTAATATCAAGTTTAATAATGATATTAATAATATGTTAATAATAATAATAATAATAATAATAATAACAAAATATAATTTTAATAAAAATGTTAAATTATCAATATTAATAATGATAACTATATAATGTTAATAATATTAGTAATTATATTAATGATAATGATAATTATTAATAATAATAATTATAATACTGATAATAATAATGATTGTAAATGATGTATATACATATATATCTACATATCTTTTTATAACCGGTTGTTCGTGAATCGTCGGAATTAGTCGAGGTTAGATGAAATCATGTAAAGAATTTGTTAAAATTTTATTGGAAATTTTCGGGTTGTTATAGTACCTACCCGTTAAAAGAAATTTCATCCCGAAATTTAGTTGTTGCCATCAATCGGCGTTGTTCGTACATAGACGAGGATATTTACATTTTATTTGGTCTTCATGTTCCCAGGTATACTCGGGGCCTTGCGTGAATTCCAACTAATAGAATATTGTTTTGTTTCAAGAGTTTAAATCATACGAACCATAAATTCTACAGGTTCTTTGATGAAGTGCATTTTATTATTAATGCAGAGGTTATCTAAAGGATTAACAAGAGTGTCATTTGACTAGGTTATCCTCAAAAGGAATGATGATGCTATATAAGCATTTCAGTAAACTGAACACATGAATGTGTTATGAATAATAGTGAGCTTATTTAAAACTTTGAGCGTTTATGCCACAATATTAGGGCAGACAAAACAGAGAGGAGTTCATGAAAATCATAGTCATGAAATTTGATAGAGATCGTCATTGTTTACAACAAGAATGATGAATATGGGTTGGAAAATAGAGTTTTATCTCCTTTTGAATAATTCGGATAAAATGATTCGATTATAGGAAGAGTATAAACGAAGCTATCGTAAAAGAGTGAATGAGAAAATTAAATGTTCGCCTTATCTTTTGACGTAGTCACGATTGATTTTCAGAATTCAAGGAATTAAAGGAAATCTTCGTAATCTATAAGATTTGATTCTCCGGTAATTAAGGAAATTAGGATTTCCTTTAATTAAGTGCGGTGAATTTCCTCGATTGCTGTGTCTGAAATTTCACTATAAATTAGCTTCTTCCGTTTCATTATCTTTACCACTTCTATATTTTCTTCCTCAATTCATTTATCCAAAAGAGTTGTTAATATGCTCAATCCCGTATTGATACTTGTTATTATATTGATCATATATGCAGTCATTCTTCTTTTTCATTTACCACCAGAGGAATCTGTTTACTTCTACTATGCTCTTGGTTTTATAGTGTTTTTAGTTCTCCCGTGTCTTTATATTGCTATACGCATTGATATACACGGTTTGTAATTTCGGTGTCGTTATCGGGCTTTGTATTTTTCCTTATATGTCAAAGCTTCATGCCTTTTCAAAGTAAGTAATGGTCCAGAATTCGTAGGTATGAAGTTTCAAATGATCATAATGTTCTAAGTAGAAAGGAACGTAATATCACGATTTGATTTGTTAAATTACTATAATTACTGAGAATATAACTATCAAGAATGTATTTTCTTGATATGTTCAGAGGTTAAGTAGAATGTAAGAGTCGTGTAACATGGCAAATGATGATTATAAAGTCTATGAATCATCATCTTCCATTAAAAATTTAGCATGACTTACTGTAATATAATCACGTTGGCCTGACGTCATTATATTATACTAACTCATGCTTCAATTCTTAACACTTCTTCAAAACATTTATAATTTAAACTTGAATTTTAGAGAATATAGAAACTAAAACAGTTTCCTTTATGATGTAATAAGGATATCGCAAAGAGATAATTAATTGCGGACAAGAATCGTTATGAAGATATCTTCAGAAATATAGAGGATATTTATAACGAAAGATACGATGATATCTTTAGAATTTCTAAGATCGAATGATAATGAGGAAAATTCTTCTGTAAGGATTTAGAATGCGTAAGGAGATTATTTGTCTTCTCTAATTTCCATCAGAAATCGAATCATCTGGATTCCTTGAGTATAGGTTTAGTCCTTGTGATTTGTCCACAGCCTCCTTCATAGTTAGCTCAATCCGTTTTTCAGTTCCAAATCTGAGCTTTTCCAATACGTCATTCTTTATCATCAAACTTTTGGCCATTAAGATCATCTATAGCTTTTGCTGCTTCGTCAGCATTCTCAAGGTTAACGAATCTGAATCATTGATTATCAATCCGAGATGGTTTAAAGATATTTTATTTTTAGATGATTAAACGCTGATTGTAATCGTCAACGGATCTAATGGTTGACGAATAGGTGTTGTTGATTGCAAAAGTAATGAATGATAATTTCGGTGGTTTGATGTGATAATTCATCATAGAATACGAATGAATATAATTCATGAATGTAGTGATCTTTAGGAAGATAACACCTGCTAAAGCTTTACTTGAATTCTGATATGTCAAAATCAGAATATGTAATTGAATTTGTATGAGAATGGTTGTTCTTTAGTGAACGGATACATATATCTTGTGATTGTAAGTAGTATATTTACTGACTACTGAATCAGAATTGAAGAATGTACAATGTAACATATTAATGTGAGATATAAATATTTCTCGGGTTTTACCTACCCGTTAAAATATTTTCACAATTAACATTTTGTACAAAAGGATTTTTTTTATTACCATCATTATGAAGATATACGTTCATATATATATATATTCTTCAGATGTAATCATGGTTTTAATGAGTTAATATAATATTAAACTCATTTGATTTGCGGTTGAAACGGGAATAAATAATCTCCAAAACTTGAGAGTACATAATATTTCTTTAATGAAGTTATGAATCAATACTTCATCGTTCATTGTTATTGATATACCTCGGTATATGATGTTGGTGCTCGTGAAATCCTTGTGAAATTCACAAGACACGAATAATATTTTTCTAAAAAGTTTCGATTTTATCGAAAATGGAATTATACAATCAATCATGTATTTGAGTAATACACTTGGTTTATTATGAAATGGAGTTTATTGTGCTGAAGCAGTGATTAACGATTGTTAAGTTATTAACAAAAGATGTACATCATAGCATATTAGTGATATGAATTAACCAAGTAGTACATACTAGTTAAGATTCACACGTAATAGCTTAGTATGAAAAGATTTATTATTGTTCCAAACCATATATATAAAGTATACATATATAATTCTTCAGGAAGAATGAGTCAATACATGTTAACTCATTATTACTAATATTCCCTGGTATCTAGGGGCGTATGATGTTAATGTTTGAGGTACTGAGTGTGATGTTGAGGCGTGGGATGCGGATGTTGTTGTTGGTACTGTTGCTGTTGGTGGTGATGCTGATGGTACTGGTGGTGCTGGTTATGCTGCTGGTGCTGCTGCTGCTTGTAGATATTGCACCATATTCTCCAGAGCCACCACTCGAGCGCGAAGCTCGTTAACTTCTTCTATTATACTGGGATGATTGGCGGTTCGGACAAGGGGACGAATAAGATCTAGAATTCTAGATATTATATAATCGTGGTGAGCTGTTCTGGAAATGAGGGTGAAAATGGTGTTCCGGATTGGTTCGCCGGTAAGTGCCTCAGGTTCTTCGCCAATAGGGCAATGTGGTGGGTGAAAAGGATCACCTTCTTCACTTCTCCATTGGTTGAGTCGACTATGAACCCATCCCCAATTCATCCAGAAAAGGTGATGACTAATTGGTTGGTTCATTCCAGTTACGCTGCCATTGGAGTTCGAGGAATCAAGTGAGTAATCCATATTATGTGATTGAATAAAGGGTTTTCGATATGAGATGAGTTGTTGAATACTGAATGATATATTTGTCTCCTTGAATATGTATATATAGCAAAAGATTTCCGTAATTTACGGAGAAAATTTAGGAAAAATGTTAGACAAAGTCTATTGAGATAGATATGATAAGATATGATAAGATATGATTTGTCTATACTCCAATAATGGCAGTATGACGTGTCGAGATCATAAAATGATAAGTATGTAATCTAATAATCTTTCGATTAAAGACTTTCAATTCGTATACTGTGATAACCCAATGACATTTTCCGGTTCGCAAACCGATGCATATGGGCATAAGGCATATAGGTACGTGATATATAACAGGGAGTTATATACGTTTGAGTATGAATAGTAACAATTATAGGAGTTTCAAAAATCATGGATAATATTTCATGTAATACATATGCAATACACAAAACCATGATAGATGACATAGGAATGTCAAGAACTTCAGAAATCATGGTGTCGCATTTAAATGCGGTGGCGTAATTGGATAATACTTAGGAAAGTTCTTAGATTGACTTTGCATTCTAAGATAAGTAAAGTTTCTAAGGTATAGTGTAGCATTTAACAGTTAAAGGCAACAATTAAAGGTACTATGGTCAAGGAAAGTTGTAGTCCTACATTTCTAAGGTACCTAATTATATAAGGCACACATAAAATGCAATCCTGGTTCTTTACAACAACCTGCTCTGATACCAATCTCTGACGACCTCCAGGTAAGGCCTGTAAGAATAACGTCACTAGTTATATCAAATCACAATTGTATAAACGAGAACGAATCTATATGAGACGTTTTATTGAGTTTTGCAGCGGAAGATAAATAGATTACATTGTATTTAATGAACAATGCATTAAATGTCTTTAACTGGTATGATATGTAATGAAGTCTCCAAGCATGGCAAGCAATCATCATCAAAACGGCAGATATACAGCGGAAGCAATATTTAAGTACCTAAAAATAAACATGCTTAAAAAGTCAACACTAGGTTGAGTGAGTTCATAGGTTTGTCATAAATAATAATTTCAATAATAGTGTTAGACCACAAGATTTTTGTTCATACGCTTGGTCTCGCAGGGACCAATTAGTAGATCACGCAGATCCAAAAGTTGTTCATAAGCTTGGTCTCGCAGGGACCAATTAGTAGATCACGCAGATCCAAAAGTTATTCATAAGCTTGGTCTCACATGGACCAATTAGTAGATCACGTAGATCCAAAAGTTATTCATAAGCTTGGTCTCACAGGGACCAATTAGTAGATTACGCAGATCCAAAAGTTGTTCATAAGCTTGGTCTCACATGGACCAATTAGTAGATCACGCATATCCAAAAGTTGTTCATATGCTTGGTCTCACAGGGACCAATTAGTAGATCACGCAGATCCAAAAGTTGTTCAAAGTTTGCCCCAAAGACAAGTTGTGTTTATACTTGTCGGTTAGGGACTTAGTCGGACATAGCTGGGTATAGCATAGTTTAGCAGTTGGTACTTGTGTCTAGCGTGTAAAACAGTTATAAAAGTTGTGCATGTATTCTCAGCCCAAAAATGTATATAAAGTTTAAAAGGGAACTATAAAGTCACGATACTGTAGGATATTTCGTAGTAATTACGAGTATGATGGCACTGAACAAGTGCAGAGTTGTTCTCAGATTCACGAACCTATATCAGTTTTATATATATTAAAACATATAATGAATATATAATGGTAATCAAACCAGTATTTTTATTATTTATATCTGTTATTGCTTATTTATATTAATAATATATTTGTTATTTTAAATGTTATATAGGTATATGTTATATGAATATTTATTTTATATATTTTAAACACATAGTATTTGTTATAATAATATCAATATAGTTATGTAATATATATTAAATATATTTTTAATGTAAATATCAATTGATTGTTAAAGTAATAATTTTAATAGTACTAAAATGATTGTACTGATAATATTAATAATTCAATTTAAATTGTAGCTTAAGTATTTTCTAAAATCTTTATATTTGTAATAATAATAATAATGTTAATATGATAATAAAAATGATAGTACTCATAATAATATGAAGGGACCCGTTCATATCGATTATAAACGATTCACAATAGTTGATTACATCGCGAGGTACTTGACCTCTATATGAAACATTTTACAAACATTGCATTCGTTTTTAAAAGACAAACTTTCATTTAATCGAAAGTTGATAAGCATGCATACCATTTCATAATATCTAAACTATAAATGACTTGATAATATTCTTGATGAACTCAATGACTCGAATGCAACGTCTTTTGAATTATGTCATGAATGACTCCAATTAATATCTCTAAGATGAGCAAATGCACAGCGGAAGATTTCTTTCGTACCTGAGAATAAACATGCTTTCAAGTGTCAACCAAAAAGGTTGGTGAGTTCATTAGTTTAACATAAATAATCATTTCCATCATTTTAATAGACCACAAGATTTTCATTTTCGGTTCTTATAAATATACGTCCCATGCATAAAGACAAAAATCATTCATATGGATTGAACACCTGGTAGCCGACATTAACAAGATGCATATAGAATATCCCCATCATTCCGGGACACCCATCGGACATGATAATTTCGAAGTACTAAAGCATTCCAAATTCCAGAATGGGGCTTGTTGGGCCCGATAGATCTATCTTTAGGATTCGCGTCAATTTGGGGGTCTGTTCCCAAATTCTTAGGCTACCAAGCTAAAAGGGGCATATTCGGCTTCGATCATTCAACCATTTAATGTCGTTTCGATTACTTGTGTCTATTTCGTAAAACATTTATAAAAGCAGCGTATTATTCTCAGTCCCAAAAATATATATTGCAAAAGCATTTAAAAAGGGAGCAAATGAAACTCACTATATTGTATTTTGTAGTAAAAATACATATGACTTCATTGAACAAGTGTAGGGTTTATCTCGGATTCACGAACCTATATTATTCATATATATATATTAACACATATATTTGTATCTGAACAAATTTATATATTATATCTTAAGTTTTATATCTTATATATTGAATAGATAATTTTTTTATAGTTTTATATATAATTAATATTATATAAAAAAATCAATGATTTGTTATATGTAAAATTTTATATAAACAATTTTTAATATATATAATTATATGTAATATTATGATAGTTGTAATAAATATACTTTTATATAGAAAATATTTAATTGTAATAATACTATTGTTAATATGAAAATATTAATAATAATGATAATAATAATAATAATAATAATAATAATAATAATAATAATAATAATAATATTGATAATAATAATAATCTTGATGATAATTTTAATGATAATGATAACTTTGATAAAAATTTTGATAATCCTTAATAATAATGATATTTTTAATAAAAATGATAATGATAATAGTAATAATAATTTTAATAACAATATCAGTATTATTGATAATACTTATAATAACCGTGTTAATAATGATACTAATATCAATATTAATGACAATTCTACTAATGATATTAATATTAATATTGGTAATGATAATAATAATTTTAGTGATATAATGTTAATAATAATACTAGTAACTTTAGTAATAATTTTTATTAATAACGATAATAGGAATAATGATAATAATGTTAATAATTAATAATAATGACACTAATAATAACTCTTAAGTTAATAATAATAATAGTAATTATAATGATAATAGTAATAATAATAATAATAATAATAATAATAATAATAATAATAATAATAATAATAATAATAATAATAATAATAATAATAATAATAATAATAATAATAATAATAGAAATAGAATAGAAGAGTATACCCTTGTAAAAGGGTCTCTAAAAAGAAACGCCCCGGACCAGACTCGAACCTGAGACCTCTCGCTTGAAATGTCCCGTTCTTATTGATTAAAAACGTTCCATATTAATTGATTACATTGCAAGGTTTTGACCTCTATATGAGACGTTTTTCAAAGACTGCATTCATTTTAAAACAAACCATAACCTTTATTTCATCAATAAAGGTTTAAAAAGCTTTACGTAGATTATCAAATAATGATAATCTAAAATATCCTGTTTACACACGACCATTACATAATGGTTTACAATACAAATATGTTACAACAAAATAAGTTTCTTGAATGCAGTTTTTACACAATATCATACAAGCATGGACTCCAAATCTCGTCCTTATTTAAGTATGCGACAGCGGAAGCTCTTAATAATCACCTGAAAATAAACATGCTTAAAACGTCAACAAAAATGTTGGTGAGTTATAGGTTTAACCTATATATATCAAATCATAATAATAGACCACAAGATTTCATATTTCAATACACATCCCATACATAGAGATAAAAATCATTCATATGGTGAACACCTGGTAACCGACATTAACAAGATGCATATATAAGAATATCCCCATCATTCCGGGACACCCTGCGGATATGATATAAATTTCGAAGTAATAAAGCATCCGGTACTTTGGATGAGGTTTGTTAGGCCCAATAGATCTATCTTTAGGATTCGCGTCAATTAGGGTATCTGTTCCCTAATTCTTAGATTACCAGACTTAATAAAAAGGGGCATATTCGATTTCGATAATTCAACCATAGAATGTAGTTTCACGTACTTGTGTCTATTTTGTAAATCATTTATAAAACCTGCATGTATTCTCATCCCAAAAATATTAGATTTTAAAAGTGGGACTATAACTCACTTTCACAGATTTTTACTTCGACGGGAAGTAAGACTTGGCCACTGGTTGATTCACGAACCTATAACAATATATACATATATATCAAAGTATGTTCAAAATATATTTACAACACTTTTAATATATTTTGATGTTTTAAGTTTATTAAGTCAGCTGTCCTCGTTAGTAACCTACAACTAGTTGTCCACAGTTAGATGTACATAAATAAATCGATAAATATTATCTTGAATTAATCCACGACCCAGTGTATATGTATCTCAGTATTGATCACAACTCAAACTATATATATTTTGGAATCAACCTCAACCCTGTATAGCTAACTCCAACATTCACATATAGAGTGTCTATGGTTGTTCCGAAATATATATAGATGTGTTGACATGATAGGTCGAAACATTGTTTACGTGTCTATGGTATCTCAAGATTACATAATATACAATACAAGTTGATTAAGTTATGGTTGGAATAGATTTGTTACCAATTTTCACGTAGCTAAAATGAGAAAAATTATCCAATCTTGTTTTACCCATAACTTCTTCATTTTAAATCCATTTTGAGTGAATCAAATTGCTATGGTTTCATATTGAACTCTATTTTATGAATATAAATAGAAAAAGTATAGGTTTATAGTCGGAAAAATAAGTTACAAGTCGTTTTTGTAAAGGTAGTCATTTCAGTCGAAAGAACGACGTCTAGATGACCATTTTAGAAAACATACTTCCACTTTGAGTTTAACCATAATTTTTGGATATAGTTTCATGTTCATAATAAAAATCATTTTCTCAGAATAAATACTTTTAAATCAAAGTTTATCATAGTTTTTAATTAACTAACCCAAAACAGCCCGCGGTGTTACTACGACGGCGTAAATCCGGTTTTACGGTGTTTTTCGTGTTTCCAGGTTTTAAATCATTAAGTTAGAATATCATATAGATATAGAACATGTGTTTAGTTGATTTTAAAAGTCAAGTTAGAAGGATTAACTTTTGTTTGCGAACAAGTTTAGAATTAACTAAACTATGTTCTAGTGATTACAAGTTTAAACCTTCGAATAAGATAGCTTTATATATATGAATCAAATGATGTTATGAACATCATTACTACCTTAAGTTCCTTGGATAAACCTACTGGAAAAGAGAAAAATGGATCTAGCTTCAACGGATCCTTGGATGGCTCGAAGTTCTTGAAGCAGAATCATGACACGAAAACAAGTTCAAGTAAGATCATCACTTGAAATAAGATTGTTATAGTTATAGAAATTGAACCAAAGTTTGAATATGATTATTACCTTGTATTAGAATCATAACCTACTGTAAGAAACAAATATTTCTCGAGATTGGATGATCACCTTACAAGATTGGAAGTGAGCTAGCAAACTTGAAAGTATTCTTGATTTTATGTAACTAGAACTTGTAGAATATATGAAGAACACTTAGAACTTGAAGATAGAACTTGAGAGAGATCAATTAGATGAAGAAAATTGAAGAATGAAAGTGTTTGTAGGTGTTTTTGGTCGTTGGTGTATGGATTAGATATAAAGGATATGTAATTTTGTTTTCATGTAAATAAGTCATGAATGATTACTCATATTTTTGTAATTTTATGAGATATTTCATGCTAGTTGCCAAATGATGGTTCCCACATGTGTTAGGTGACTCACATGGGCTGCTAAGAGCTGATCATTGGAGTGTATATACCAATAGTACATACATCTAAAAGCTGTGTATTGTACGAGTACGAATACGGGTGCATACGAGTAGAATTGTTGATGAAACTGAACGAGGATGTAATTGTAAGCATTTTTGTTAAGTAGAAGTATTTTGATAAGTGTATTGAAGTCTTTCAAAAGTGTATAAATACATATTAAAACACTACATGTATATACATTTTAACTGAGTCGTTAAGTCATCGTTAGTCGTTATATGTAAGTGTTGTTTTGAAACCTTTAGGTTAACGATCTTGTTAAATGTTGTTAACCCAATATTTATAATATCAAATGAGATTTTAAATTATTATATTATCATGATATTATCATGTATGAATATCTCTTAATATGATATATATACATTAAATGTCTTTACAACGATAATCGTTACATATATGTCTCGTTTAAAAATCATTAAGTTAGTAGTCTTGTTTTTACATATGTAGTTCATTGTTAATATACTTAATGATATGTTTACTTATCATAGTATCATGTTAACTATATATATATATCCATATATATGTCATCATATAGTTTTTACAAGTTTTAACATTCGTGAATCACCGGTCAACTTGGGTGGTCAATTGTCTATATGAAACATATTTCAATTAATCAAGTCTTAACAAGTTTGATTGCTTAACATGTTGGAAACATTTAATCATGTAAATATCAATCTCAATTAATATATATAAACATGGAAAAGTTCAGGTCACTACATCGCTAACCCGAAAACTCCCCTAACCAATCGACCAATTTTGTTATTTTGTATGATTTCGTAACCCAATCCTATATAACTCGGTATTCAGCATTGTAAAACCATTGCATGAGCCCAAGAAACCTAAATACAATTAATCAGCCCAACATTTATGATGGTCCATAAATGTAACATCCCGCGTTTTTCCGTTAAATTTATTTTAACACCGTCTTTTTTTTAAATAATACCTTTCGTTATTTAAAATCGTATGTTCCGTTGACTAACGTTCTTAATATTCATGTTATTTAATTATAACATCACTACTTTACTCGAGCGTTTTTAAAATACTCGTTTGGTTAATTCCCGCACCCACTTTTAAACTCGAGGGACTATTGGCGTCAAGTGGGCAAACTAGTTGACTTGGTCAACTAGTCAACCCACCACTACCACCACTCATTCAATCCCACCTCTTTTTCTCTCTTTTCTCTCTACTTCCATTTTTGGAACTCAAACACCCAATCCACTAATTCATCATCTATTTCAATTCAAGCAATCAAACATCAAAACAAATTACATATTTGTGATCATCTCTTCATCCTCTATATTTTGGTACCAATTTCATCTCATTTGGGTAACATTTCTTAAACTCTAGATTTCTCTAAATTCGTGTTTTTGACTTGAAATAGTGTTAGTTAGTGTCTATGGCTCGTGTATAACATGAATATATGTTTTGTTTGCTCGATTCGTTATTTTGAGTAACTAGTTTGAACATTTGAAATGGGTGTGCTAAATCTTTAATTTTGGATGAGTTAATGTTGTTAAATTGTTAAAGTTCATGTTTTAATTGTATTACTAGTATCACTAGCTTCGTTTTGATGCGTAGGTTGATTAAAAAAACTTCAAAAACATGAATATTGATTTTTGTGAATTTTGGTTAGGGTTTGATAGACTTAAAATGAACTTTTTGATGCTTGAATGCCATGAAATGTAAATTGTAAATGTATAGTTGTAACGTATGTTTCATTACCTTCAAAACTGCATATCATATGTGTGAATTGGATTCCCGAATCTTAAAATGCATTTTGTGAACTTGAAACTTCAAAAATAAACCTTTAATGATCACTTGACGAGATTTCAGTTATTGCAATTGATGTTTTTGCTTGATGAAAAGTGGTTAGTCGTATTCCTTGTCAAAAGAGCTTTCCAACGATATAAGATACGTATTCTAAGTGTTTACGGTTTGTGTTTTGTGCTAAATTGAATTTTGGATCAAGACTTGAACAATTGAAACAGCCCAGGTGCCAGGCCACGCCTAATGTCGCGGCGCGGCCCTCCTCTATCGCGGCGCGGCATTTTCCGTGTTTGGGTTCTGACCTACATGGTCAAAATTTAGAAAATGTTTGCTACGCTACGCACCTCCAATTCACATGTAACTTGTTCTAACATGCTTATATATGATTAAAAACCTTAGAAAAATAGTTCGGGACCCGACCCGAACGTGTTGACTTTTTCATTGACTTTGACTTGACTGAGTTTGACTTTTAGTCAAACTTAACCAAACACTTATGCAATCGTTCAAATCTTATTATATACTTGATTCTTGCATGAAACTTGACAACGTGATTCACATGCTATAGGACTAATTGAACACATTTTGCCCGACCTTGTGTCGTAACCGGTTAATTGATACAACTTACTTGTTTAGGTCAAGGCTAAGCAACTATCATGCACACGTTTACTTTGTGAAGTACTTTTATACTCGTGCACTCGAGGTGAGATCATAGTCTCACCTTTTCAACAACTTTTATACTTTTAAATCTTGGGCTGAGAAACATATACTTTGTTACATCTTATACTACTTACTTTTATGTTTTGAACACAAGTCCGATGAAACAAACATTCTACAGCGAGTTTAGAACAAAATCCTCAATTCGATTATCATTAGTTACACTTGCCGGGTGTAAGCGAGAACTTATGTTGTATGGATCCATATGGGTTTGACAAACCCTCATTCAAACGGTTCGCTACCGTTTACGAATGAAATATATTTTCGAGAAACAGTGTATGTTCTAACACTATTGTGATGGGGTTCTATGGGAGGAATGTTAAGCATTGATAATTGGGTGCTCGCGAGCAAACTTTTGGAATGTAACTTTTGGATGATCAATTTTATGGAAATACTAAATCTTGTGATTTAAAAATAACGTTTATTACCACATCTATGATTTCACCAACGTTTTTCGTTGACAGTTTTCTATATGTTTCTCAGGTTCATACATGGCTATTTGATACATGCTTCCGCGTACACTTTGATTACTTGCTTGGAGTCAAGCATACATGCATACGCTAGCGATAGCACTTTTGGATTCAAACTTAAACATATTGTTTATATGCATACGCTATTTATAGCAACTGTGATTTTAAACTTATTATGTCGCAAGTTATTTCATTTATACATCACTACTTTTGTAAACTTAAACTTGTTGTCGATCCGTTTGGTAAACTAAACTTTGCAAGTCATGCACGTTTCAAATGAATGCGACATAATTTTGGTCAAACGTGTCTCATATAGGGACTATGACCACGCAACGGGACCTAAGTTAATGGCGCCGTCAATGACGATTTTGTCGGGTCGTTACAGATGGTATCAGAGAGTTGGTTGTAGGGAACTAGGATATGCATTAGTGTGTCTGACAGAGTCGTTAGGACGCATTAGTGAATCTAGACTACAACCGGATAGTTAGCCATTTCATTCTAACATACATTGCTATAGATAGCACTTACTTGACTACTTGTGCATTATACTTGAATCATTCTTAGGCAAACTTCTTAATGGTACCAAACTTTTATCATACGAATCCGTATTCTGCCACTTTCTGGTAACACACGTAAATTCATGATTCATACGCGTAAGGATGATGACGACTTCATTAGTCACACTTGTTCGGGAACTCTGTCTCCCAGATTGTTATTCGCCACCGTTTCAACTTACTATTGGTGTCACACCAGTGTTCCTTACTAACTACCACTTCTTGTTACTACCATCACTACTCTAGGTGAGTATCGTCATCACTACTTATCACTACGGTTACGTACTACTCGTTATCATAATTCGATACTCTTTTCGTACCTAAAAGACATTATTGTTTAACTCGAACCGCATTGACGTGAACAATCATTTATACACTTCCCTCGGGGAACGCTTCTTTAGAGTTGCACTAATTCTTTCGATTCAATACGAGTCACATTAGAGACGTCGTTACACTTTGTTCATTTTAAAACTTCACGATTACACGAACTTGAATCTATGGAGTGATGTGGGAATGGAGGTATGAGTTAGCGTAATATAACGACACTCGATCAACGTGGTTATATTACGGTAAGTCATACCAAAGTTCTAATGACTCGTGATGGTGATTTGAAATGTCCCGTTCTTATTGATTAAAAACGTTCCATATTAATTGATTTCGTTGCGAGGTTTTGACCTCTATATGAGACGTTTTTCAAAGACTGCATTCATTTTTAAACAAACCATAACCTTTATTTCATCAATAAAGGTTTAAAAAGCTTTACGTAGATTATCAAATAATGATAATCTAATATATCCTGTTTACACACGACCATTACATAATGGTTTACAATACAAATATGTTACAACAAAATAAGTTTCTTGAATGCAGTTTTTACACAATATCATACAAGCATGGACTCCAAATCTTGTCCTTATTTAAGTATGCGACAGCGGAAGCTCTTAATAATCACCTGAGAATAAACATGCTTAAAACGTCAACAAAAATGTTGGTGAGTTATAGGTTTAACCTATATATATCAAATCGTAACAATAGACCACAAGATTTCATATTTCAATACACATCCCATACATAGAGATAAAAATCATTCATATGGTGAACACCTGGTAACCGACAATAACAAGATGCATATATAAGAATATCCCCATCATTCCGGGACACCCTTCGGATATGATATAAATTTCGAAGTACTAAAGCATCCGGTACTTTGGATGGGGTTTGTTAGGCCCAATAGATCTATCTTTAGGATTCGCGTCAATTAGGGTGTCTGTTCCCTAATTCTTAGATTACCAGACTTAATAAAAAGGGGCATATTCGATTTATATAATTCAACCATAGAATGTAGTTTCACGTACTTGTGTCTATTTTGTAAATCATTTATAAAACCTGCATGTATTCTCATCCCAAAAATATTAGATTTTAAAAGTGGGACTATAACTCACTTTCACAGATTTTTTACTTCGTCGGGAAGTAAGACTTGGCCACTGGTTGATTCACGAACCTATAACAATATATACATATATATCAAAGTATGTTCAAAATATATTTACAACACTTTTAATATATTTTGATGTTTTAAGTTTATTAAGTCAGCTGTCCTCGTTAGTAACCTACAACTAGTTGTCCACAGTTAGATGTACAGAAATAAATCGATAAATATTATCTTGAATCAATCCACGACCCAGTGTATACGTATCTCAGTATTGATCACAACTCAAACTATATATATTTTGGAAACAACCTCAACCCTGTATAGCTAACTCCAACATTCACATATAGAGTGTCTATGGTTGTTCCGAAATATATATAGATGTGTCGACATGATAGGTCGAAACATTGTATACGTGTCTATGGTATCTCAAGATTACATAATATATAATACAAGTTGATTAAGTTATGGTTGGAATAGATTTGTTACCAATTTTCACGTAGCTAAAATGAGAAAAATTATCCAATCTTGTTTTACCCATAACTTCTTCATTTTAAATCCGTTTTGAGTGAATCAAATTGCTATGGTTTCATATTGAACTCTATTTTATGAATCTAAACAAAAAAAGTATAGGTTTCTAGTCGGAAAAATAAGTTACAAGTCGTTTTTGTAAAGGTAGTCATTTCAGTCGAAAGAACGACGTCTAGATGACCATTTTAGAAAACATACTTTCACTTTGAGTTTAACCATAATTTTTGGATATAGTTTCATGTTCATAATAAAAATCATTTTCTCAGAATAACAACTTTTAAATCAAAGTTTATCATAGTTTTTAATTAACTAACCCAAAACAGCCCGCGGTGTTACTACGACGGCGTAAATCCGGTTTTACGGTGTTTTTCGTGTTTCCAGGTTTTAAATCATTAAGTTAGCATATCATATAGATATAGAACATGTGTTTAGTTGATTTTAAAAGTCAAGTTAGAAGGATTAACTTTTGTTTGCGAACAAGTTTAGAATTAACTAAACTATGTTCTAGTGATTACAAGTTTAAACCTTCGAATAAGATAGCTTTATATGTATGAATCGAATGATGTTATGAACATCATTACTACCTTAAGTTCCTTGGATGAACCTACTGGAAAAGAGAAAAATGGATCTAGCTTCAATGGATCCTTGGATGGCTCAAAGTTCTTGAAGCAAAATCATGACACGAAAACAAGTTCAAGTAAGATCATCATTTGAAATAAGATTGTTATAGTTATAGAAATTGAACCAAAGTTTGAATATGATTATTACCTGGTATTAGAATGATAACCTACTGTAAGAAACAAAGATTTCTTGAGGTTGGATGATCACCTTACAAGATTGGAAGTGAGCTAGCAAACTTGAAAGTATTCTTGATTTTATGAAACTAGAACTTTTGGAATTTATGAAGAACACTTAGAACTTGAAGATAGAACTTGAGAGAGTTCAATTAGATGAAGAAAATTGAAGAATGAAAGTGTTTGTAGGTGTTTTTGGTCGTTGGTGTATGGATTAGATATAAAGGATATGTAATTTTGTTTTCATGTAAATAAGTCATGAATGATTACTCATATTTTTGTAATCTTATGAGATATTTCATGCTAGTTGCCAAATGATGGTTCCCACATGTGTTAGGTGACTCACATGGGCTGCTAAGAGCTGATCATTGGAGTGTATATACCAATAGTACATACATCTAAAAGCTGTGTATTGTACGAGTACGAATACGGGTGCATACGAGTAGAATTGTTGATGAAACTGAACGAGAATGTAATTGTAAGCATTTTTGTTAAGTAGAAGTATTTTGATAAGTGTATTGAAGTCTTTCAAAAGTGTATAAATACATATTAAAACACTACATGTATATACATTTTAACTGAGTCGTTAAGTCATCGTTAGTCGTTACATGTAAGTGTTGTTTTGAAACCTTTAGGTTAACGATCTTGTTAAATGTTGTTAACCCAATGTTTATAATAACAAAAGAGATTTTAAATTATTATATTATCATGATATTATGATGTACGAATATCTCTTAATATGATATATATACATTAAATGTCGTTACAACGATAAACGTTACATATATGTCTCGTTTCAAAATCATTAAGTTAGTAGTCTTGTTTTTACATATGTAGTTCATTGTTAATATAATTAATGATATGTTTACTTATCATAATATCATTTTAACTATATATATAACCATATATATGTCATCATATAGTTTTTTTTTTACAAGTTTTAACGTTCGTGAATCACCGGTCAACTTGGGTGGTCAATTGTCTATATGAAACCTATTTCAATTAATCAAGTCTTAACAAGTTTGATTGCTTAACATGTTGGAAACATTTAATCATGTAAACATCAATCTCAATTAATATATATAAACATGGAAAAGTTCGGGTCACTACAGTACCTACCCGTTAAATAAATTTCGTCCCGAAATTTTAAGCTGTTGAAGGTGTTGACGAATCTTCTGGAAATAGATGCGGGTATTTCTTCTTCATCTGATCTTCACGCTCCCAGGTGAACTCGGGTCCTCTACGAGCATTCCATCGAACCTTAACAATTGGTATCTTGTTTTGCTTAAGTCTTTTAACCTCACGATCCATTATTTCGACGGGTTCTTCGATGAATTGGAGTTTTTCGTTGATTTGGATTTCATCTAACGGAATAGTGAGATCTTCTTTAGCAAAACATTTCTTCAAATTCGAGACGTGGAAAGTGTTATGTACAGCCGCGAGTTGTTGAGGTAACTCAAGTCGGTAAGCTACTGGTCCGACACGATCAATAATCTTGAATGGTCCAATATACCTTGGATTTAATTTCCCTCGTTTACCAAATCGAACAACGCCTTTCCAAGGTGAAACTTTAAGCATGACCATCTCTCCAATTTCAAATTCTATATCTTTTCTTTTAATGTCAGCGTAGCTCTTTTGTCGACTTTGGGCGGTTTTCAACCGTTGTTGAATTTGGATGATCTTCTCGGTAGTTTCTTGTATAATCTCCGGACCCGTAATCTGTCTATCCCCCACCTCACTCCAACAAATCGGAGACCTGCACTTTCTACCATAAAGTGCTTCAAACGGCGCCATCTCAATGCTTGAATGGTAGCTGTTGTTGTAGGAAAATTCTGCTAACGGTAGATGTCGATCCCAACTGTTTCCGAAATCAATAACACATGCTCGTAGCATGTCTTCAAGCGTTTGTATCGTCCTTTCGCTCTGCCCATCAGTTTGTGGATGATAGGCAGTACTCATGTCTAGACGAGTTCCTAATGCTTGCTGTAATGTCTGCCAGAATCTTGAAATAAATCTGCCATCCCTATCAGAGATAATAGAGATTGGTATTCCATGTCTGGAGACGACTTCCTTCAAATACAGTCGTGCTAACTTCTCTATCTTGTCATCTTCTCTTATTGGTAGGAAGTGTGCTGATTTGGTGAGACGATCAACTATTACCCAAATAGTATCAAAACCACTTGCAGTCCTTGGCAATTTAGTGATGAAATCCATGGTAATGTTTTCCCATTTCCATTCCGGGATTTCGGGTTGTTGAAGTAGACCTGATGGTTTCTGATGCTCAGCTTTGACCTTAGAACACGTCAAACATTCTCCTACGTATTTAGCAACATCGGCTTTCATACCCGGCCACCAAAAATGTTTCTTGAGATCCTTGTACATCTTCCCCGTTCCAGGATGTATTGAGTATCTGGTTTTATGAGCTTCTCTAAGTACCATTTCTCTCATATCTCCAAATTTTGGTACCCAAATCCTTTCAGTCCTATACCGGGTTCCGTCTTCCCGAATATTAAGATGTTTCTCCGATCCTTTGGGTATTTCATCCTTTAAATTTCCCTCTTTTAAAACTCCTTGTTGCGCCTCCTTTATTTGAGTAGTAATGTTATTATGAATCATTATATTCATAGATTTTACTCGAATGGGTTCTCTATCCTTCCTGCTCAAGGCATCGGCTACCACATTTGCCTTCCCCGGGTGGTAACGAATCTCAAAATCGTAATCATTCAATAATTCAATCCACCTACGCTGCCTCATATTCAGTTGTTTCTGATTAAATATGTGTTGAAGACTTTTGTGGTCGGTATATATAATACTTTTGACCCCATATAAGTAGTGCCTCCAAGTCTTTAATGCAAAAACAACCGCGCCTAATTCCAAATCATGCGTCGTATAATTTTGTTCGTGAATCTTCAATTGTCTAGACGCATAAGCAATCACCTTCGTTCGTTGCATTAATACACAACCGAGACCTTGCTTTGATGCGTCACAATAAATCACAAAATCATCATTCCCTTCAGGCAATGACAATATAGGTGCCGTAGTTAGCTTTTTCTTCAATAACTGAAACGCTTTCTCTTGTTCATCATTCCATTCAAATTTCTTCCCTTTATGCGTTAATGCAGTCAAGGGTTTTGCTATTCTGGAAAAGTCTTGGATGAACCTTCTGTAGTAACCAGCTAGTCCTAAAAACTGGCGTATGTGTTTCGGAGTTTTCGGGGTTTCCCACTTTTCAACAGTTTCTATCTTTGCCGGATCCACCTTAATACCTTCTTTGTTCACTATGTGACCGAGGAATTGAACTTCTTCCAACCAAAATGCACACTTTGAAAACTTAGCGTACAATTCTTCCTTCCTCAATACTTCTAACACTTTTCTCAAATGTTCACCGTGTTCTTGGTCATTCTTTGAGTAAATAAGTATGTCATCAATGAAAACAATGACAAACTTGTCAAGGTATGGTCCACACACTCGGTTCATAAGGTCCATGAACACAGCTGGTGCATTAGTTAAACCAAACGGCATGACCATAAACTCGTAATGACCGTAACGTGTTCTGAAAGCAGTCTTTGGAATATCATCTTCTTTCACCCGCATTTGATGATACCCGGAACGTAAGTCAATCTTTGAATAAACAGACGAGCCTTGTAGTTGATCAAATAAGTCGTCGATTCTCGGTAGTGGGTAGCGGTTCTTGATGGTAAGTTTGTTCAACTCTCGGTAGTCGATACACAACCTGTATGTACCATCTTTCTTCTTGACAAACAAAACAGGAGCTCCCCACGGTGATGTGCTTGGTCGAATGAAACCACGCTCTAAAAGTTCTTGTAATTGGCTTTGCAGTTCTTTCATCTCGCTGGGTGCGAGTCTGTAAGGAGCACGAGCTATTGGTGCAGCTCCTGGTACAAGATCTATTTGAAATTCAACGGATCGATGTGGGGGTAATCCCGGTAATTCTTTCGGAAATACATCGGGAAATTCTTTTGCAATGGGAACATCATTGATGCTCTTTTCTTCAGTTTGTACTTTCTCAACGTGTGCTAGAACAGCATAGCAACCTTTTCTTATTAGTTTTTGTGCCTTCAAATTACTAATAAGATGTAGCTTCGTGTTGCCCTTTTCTCCGTACACCATTAAGGGTTTTCCTTTTTCTCGTATAATGCGAATTGCATTTTTGTAACAAACGATCTCCGCTTTCACTTCTTTCAACCAGTCCATACCGATTATCACATCAAAACTCCCTAACTCTACTGGTATCAAATCAATCTTAAATGTTTCGCTAACCAGTTTAATTTCTCGATTCCGACATATATTATCTGCTGAAATTAATTTACCATTTGCTAATTCGAGTAAAAATTTACTATCCAAAGGCGTCAATGGACAACTTAATTTAGCACAAAAATCTCTACTCATATAGCTTCTATCCGCACCCGAATCAAATAAAACGTAAGCAGATTTATTGTCAATAAGAAACGTACCCGTAACAAGCTCCGGGTCTTCCTGTGCCTCTACCGCATTAATATTGAAAACTCTTCCACGGCCTTGTCCATTCGTGTTCTCCTGGTTCGGGCAATTTCTAATAATGTGGCCTGGTTTTCCACATTTATAACAAACTACATTGGCATAACTTGCTCCGACACTACTTGCTCCGCCATTACTCGTTCCGACACCATTTGTTCCTTTCGTTCTATTAACCCCTGGTCCGTAGACCTCACACTTCGCCGCGCTATGACCATTTCTTTTACACTTGTTGCAAAATTTGGTGCAGAACCCCGAGTGATTCTTTTCACACCTTTGGCATAGTTGCTTCTGATTGTTGTTGTTGTTGCGGTTATTATTGTTGTTGGGATGATTGTTGTAGTTGCTGTTGTTGTTGTTGTTGTTGTTGTTGTTGGGCCGTTTGTTGTAGTTGCGATTGATGTTGCGATTGTTGGGATAATTGTTGCGATTATTGTTGTAATTGCTGTTGTTGTTGTATTGGTGATTCTTATCACCGTTTTCCTCCCACTTTCTTTTGACTTGCTTCACATTGGCCTCTTCAGTAGTCTGTTCTTTAATTCTTTCTTCAATCTGGTTCACTAGTTTGTGAGCCATTCTACATGCCTGTTGTATGGAGGCGGGCTCGTGTGAACTTATATCTTCTTGGATTCTTTCCGGTAATCCTTTCACAAACGCGTCGATCTTCTCTTCCTCATCTTCGAATGCTCCCGGACACAATAGGCACAATTCTGTGAATCGTCTTTCGTACGTGGTAATATCAAATCCTTGGGTTCGTAACCCTCTAAGTTCTGTCTTGAGCTTATTGACCTCGGTTCTGGGACGGTACTTCTCGTTCATCAAGTGCTTGAATGCTGACCGCGGTAGTGCGTACGCATCATCTTGTCCCACTTGCTCTAGATAGGTATTCCACCATGTTAACGCAGAACCTGTGAAGGTATGCGTAGCGTACTTCACTTTGTCCTCTTCAGTACACTTACTTATGGCAAACACCGATTCAACCTTCTCGGTCCACCGTTTCAATCCGATCGGTCCTTCGGTTCCATCAAATTCCAAAGGTTTGCAGGCAGTGAATTCTTTGTAGGTGCATCCTACACGATTTCCTGTACTGCTAGATCCAAGGTTATTGTTGGTATGTAGCGCAGCCTGTACTGCGGCTATGTTTGAAGCTAGAAAAGTACGGAATTCCTCTTCATTCATATTCACGGTGTGTCGAGTAGTCGGTGCCATTTCCTTCAAAATAGTTAAATGGAACAAGTTAATCATACAGAATATTAAGAGTAGTTAATAGTATTTCGTAGCATAATATGAACTCATTTATAAAAGCTTTTTCTTCATATTAGCGTTTTATAAGTTTAAATTCGGGTAGTACCTACCCGTTAAGTTCATACTTAGTAGCTAATATACAATTCAACTACTACAATTCTATATGAAAAACTGATTATAATAATATTTCGCGTTCAAACTTTTATACAATATTTTACAAACTTACAATACCGCTTATTTTACATAAAGCATGAAATATAGCACACAATAACTTTGATACAAGATAGTTGTGAAGACAATTCTAGCTAGTACACAAGTCGTTCAGCAAAGGCAATAAATACACGTAATTCATACGTCCAGAAACAAGTCATGCATTCTGGTTTTACTAGGACTACTTCCCATCCTTGGTCTTGTGCAACATAACCGTTATGGCCGTTGATAAGACAGCGTGTTGTAACGTCATCAAAGGGACGAGGGTTACGTAATGTCCAACAGTCCCGTAATAATCTAAAAACCTCATTTCTTACCCCAATTACCGACTCCGTCACTTGTGGAAACGTTTTGTTTAATAGTTGTAGCCCGATGTTCTTGTTCTCACTTTGGTGAGAAGCGAACATTACTAATCCGTAAGCATAACATGCTTCTTTATGTTGCATGTTAGCCGCTTTTTCTAAATCACGAAGTCCAATATTCGGATATATTGAGTCAAAATAATTTCTTAACCCGTTGCGTAAAATAGCATTTGGGTTCCCCGCAATATATGCGTCAAAGTAAACACATCGTAACTTATGGGTTTCCCAATGTGATATCCCCCATCTTTCAAACGAAAGTCTCTTATAAACCAAGACATTCTTGGAACGTTCTTCGAATGTCTTACAAACTGATCTCGCCTTAAATAGTTGTGCCGAAGAGTTCTGGCCGACTCTAGACAAGATTTCATCAATCATGTCTCCGGGTAGGTCTCTTAAAATATTGGGTTGTCTATCCATTTTGTATTTTTAAACTGTAAAATAGACAAGAGTTAGATTCATAAAAAAAAATACTTATTAATACAAGCAATTTTTACATATATCATAAAGCATAAGAACACTATATTCCATATATTACACCACACGAATACAACTATCTTATTCCGACTCGCTCGTTTCTTCTTCTTCGGTTTTGGTTCGTTTTGCCAAGTTTCTAGGGATATATGATGTTCCCCTAATACGAACCGTCGTTGTCCACATTGGTTTAGAAAAACCTGGTGGTTTAGAGGTTCCCGGGTCATTGTTACAACTTAAGGACTTCGGGGGTTGACGATACATATAAAGTTCATCGGGGTTGGAATTAGATTTCTCTATTTTTATGCCCTTTCCCTTATTATTTTCTTTTGCCTTTTTAAATTCAGTTGGGGTAATTTCTATAACATCATCGGAATTCTCGTCGGAATCCGATTCATCGGAGAATTGGTAATCCTCCCAATATTTTGCTTCCTTGGCGGAAACACCATTGACCATAATTAACTTTGGTCGGTTGGTTGAGGATTTTCTTTTACTTAACCGTTTTATTATTTCCCCCACCGGTTCTATTTCTTCATCCGGTTCCGATTCTTCTTCCGGTTCCGATTCTTCTTCCGGTTCCGACTCTTCTTCCGGTTCCTCTTCGGGAACTTGTGAATCAGTCCACAAATTATTCCAATTTACATTTGACTCTTCATTATTATTAGGTGAGTCAATGGGACTTGTTCTAGAGGTAGACATCTATCACATAATATCAAACACGTTAAGAGATTAATATATCACATAATATTCATATGTTAAAAATATATAGTTTCCAACAAAAATGTTAAGCAATCATTTTTAAAGAAAACACGGTCGAAGTCCAGACTCACTAATGCATCCTAACAAACTCGATAAGACACACTAATGCAAATTTTCTGGTTCTCTAAGACCAACGCTCTGATACCAACTGAAATGTCCCGTTCTTATTGATTAAAAACGTTCCATATTAATTGATTTCGTTGCGAGGTTTTGACCTCTATATGAGACGTTTTTCAAAGACTGCATTCATTTTTAAACAAACCATAACCTTTATTTCATCAATAAAGGTTTAAAAAGCTTTACGTAGATTATCAAATAATGATAATCTAATATATCCTGTTTACACACGACCATTACATAATGGTTTACAATACAAATATGTTACAACAAAATAAGTTTCTTGAATGCAGTTTTTACACAATATCATACAAGCATGGACTCCAAATCTTGTCCTTATTTAAGTATGCGACAGCGGAAGCTCTTAATAATCACCTGAGAATAAACATGCTTAAAACGTCAACAAAAATGTTGGTGAGTTATAGGTTTAACCTATATATATCAAATCGTAACAATAGACCACAAGATTTCATATTTCAATACACATCCCATACATAGAGATAAAAATCATTCATATGGTGAACACCTGGTAACCGACAATAACAAGATGCATATATAAGAATATCCCCATCATTCCGGGACACCCTTCGGATATGATATAAATTTCGAAGTACTAAAGCATCCGGTACTTTGGATGGGGTTTGTTAGGCCCAATAGATCTATCTTTAGGATTCGCGTCAATTAGGGTGTCTGTTCCCTAATTCTTAGATTACCAGACTTAATAAAAAGGGGCATATTCGATTTCGATAATTCAACCATAGAATGTAGTTTCACGTACTTGTGTCTATTTTGTAAATCATTTATAAAACCTGCATGTATTCTCATCCCAAAAATATTAGATTTTAAAAGTGGGACTATAACTCACTTTCACAGATTTTTTACTTCGTCGGGAAGTAAGACTTGGCCACTGGTTGATTCACGAACCTATAACAATATATACATATATATCAAAGTATGTTCAAAATATATTTACAACACTTTTAATATATTTTGATGTTTTAAGTTTATTAAGTCAGCTGTCCTCGTTAGTAACCTACAACTAGTTGTCCACAGTTAGATGTACAGAAATAAATCGATAAATATTATCTTGAATCAATCCACGACCCAGTGTATACGTATCTCAGTATTGATCACAACTCAAACTATATATATTTTGGAAACAACCTCAACCCTGTATAGCTAACTCCAACATTCACATATAGAGTGTCTATGGTTGTTCCGAAATATATATAGATGTGTCGACATGATAGGTCGAAACATTGTATACGTGTCTATGGTATCTCAAGATTACATAATATATAATACAAGTTGATTAAGTTATGGTTGGAATAGATTTGTTACCAATTTTCACGTAGCTAAAATGAGAAAAATTATCCAATCTTGTTTTACCCATAACTTCTTCATTTTAAATCCGTTTTGAGTGAATCAAATTGCTATGGTTTCATATTGAACTCTATTTTATGAATCTAAACAAAAAAAGTATAGGTTTCTAGTCGGAAAAATAAGTTACAAGTCGTTTTTGTAAAGGTAGTCATTTCAGTCGAAAGAACGACGTCTAGATGACCATTTTAGAAAACATACTTCCACTTTGAGTTTAACCATAATTTTTGGATATAGTTTCATGTTCATAATAAAAATCATTTTCTCAGAATAACAACTTTTAAATCAAAGTTTATCATAGTTTTTAATTAACTAACCCAAAACAGCCCGCGGTGTTACTACGACGGCGTAAATCCGGTTTTACGGTGTTTTTCGTGTTTCCAGGTTTTAAATCATTAAGTTAGCATATCATATAGATATAGAACATGTGTTTAGTTGATTTTAAAAGTCAAGTTAGAAGGATTAACTTTTGTTTGCGAACAAGTTTAGAATTAACTAAACTATGTTCTAGTGATTACAAGTTTAAACCTTCGAATAAGATAGCTTTATATGTATGAATCGAATGATGTTATGAACATCATTACTACCTTAAGTTCCTTGGATGAACCTACTGGAAAAGAGAAAAATGGATCTAGCTTCAATGGATCCTTGGATGGCTCAAAGTTCTTGAAGCAAAATCATGACACGAAAACAAGTTCAAGTAAGATCATCATTTGAAATAAGATTGTTATAGTTATAGAAATTGAACCAAAGTTTGAATATGATTATTACCTGGTATTAGAATGATAACCTACTGTAAGAAACAAAGATTTCTTGAGGTTGGATGATCACCTTACAAGATTGGAAGTGAGCTAGCAAACTTGAAAGTATTCTTGATTTTATGAAACTAGAACTTTTGGAATTTATGAAGAACACTTAGAACTTGAAGATAGAACTTGAGAGAGTTCAATTAGATGAAGAAAATTGAAGAATGAAAGTGTTTGTAGGTGTTTTTGGTCGTTGGTGTATGGATTAGATATAAAGGATATGTAATTTTGTTTTCATGTAAATAAGTCATGAATGATTACTCATATTTTTGTAATCTTATGAGATATTTCATGCTAGTTGCCAAATGATGGTTCCCACATGTGTTAGGTGACTCACATGGGCTGCTAAGAGCTGATCATTGGAGTGTATATACCAATAGTACATACATCTAAAAGCTGTGTATTGTACGAGTACGAATACGGGTGCATACGAGTAGAATTGTTGATGAAACTGAACGAGAATGTAATTGTAAGCATTTTTGTTAAGTAGAAGTATTTTGATAAGTGTATTGAAGTCTTTCAAAAGTGTATAAATACATATTAAAACACTACATGTATATACATTTTAACTGAGTCGTTAAGTCATCGTTAGTCGTTACATGTAAGTGTTGTTTTGAAACCTTTAGGTTAACGATCTTGTTAAATGTTGTTAACCCAATGTTTATAATAACAAAAGAGATTTTAAATTATTATATTATCATGATATTATGATGTACGAATATCTCTTAATATGATATATATACATTAAATGTCGTTACAACGATAAACGTTACATATATGTCTCGTTTCAAAATCATTAAGTTAGTAGTCTTGTTTTTACATATGTAGTTCATTGTTAATATAATTAATGATATGTTTACTTATCATAATATCATTTTAACTATATATATAACCATATATATGTCATCATATAGTTTTTTTTTTTACAAGTTTTAACGTTCGTGAATCACCGGTCAACTTGGGTGGTCAATTGTCTATATGAAACCTATTTCAATTAATCAAGTCTTAACAAGTTTGATTGCTTAACATGTTGGAAACATTTAATCATGTAAACATCAATCTCAATTAATATATATAAACATGGAAAAGTTCGGGTCACTACATGATTGGACTCGACCAACCTAATCACCACTATGTGCCATGTACATGACTTCATTTTTCTTGTTTGAACATCCGAAAACTCCGAGAATACTGATAACAACCATTCCAAGGACACACCTTCGATTATTGTCGAACCATATCCATGCTTCCGAATGAATGACAAATTTTTTCAACTTCAAACATATGTTATACGTGTATACTATCTTGTTTTCGCACAGTTTTATCAACGAACTACACTATGCTTGTTATGCTCACATCGAGACGGAAACCTCTCCTGCATTACACTTGTACTTCCGTTTAAGGAAATCTTTTATTCTAAATTCTCAATGGAGAGAGAGACTCTTCACGTTATACTAGTATTCGCCACGAGGGTGAATAGTCCTAACGAACGTTTTCGAAAACCGATAAATTTTCCGCGGCGCGAAAATTCTTGAGAAACAGAAACTTGTTCCAACAAACGTTTTCAAGTCCTAACAAACTTGTTCGAATATACCTTACGGAAATGTACTTCCTTTCGGATCGAGATCCTCGTTTCACTTCTAGATTTCGGAGTGCCATACAAAAAGTCTCGGGGTCACGTTTAGACATAAGTACCGCGTGTCAACCACAAACCGACGAACAAAGCAAACATACGATTCAAACCTTGGAAAACATAATAAGAGTTCGTGTTATCGACTTAAAATTTACTTGAGGAAAAGTACTTACCTTTAGTCAAAATTCTCCTACTACAAAATTTTCATTCGTGTATTAACGCCGCACCTTCTCGAAACTTTATATGGCCACAATTGTCGTTTTTTTTAAATCGTTGGGCTGAAGTAGGCGACAAGCAAATCGTCGGACCCGCACTCATTCATGAAATAACCGTTAAGATCGTTCAATTCTAAGAGAGGCCCAAGATGACCCGTAGTCGCCAAAAGAGCCATGCAAATGTTAGACGTAAACCTCTCGAATTCCAAGTGGGTAACTGCGTAACATTAAAGTTCGCACCTTGAAATGTGTAATCCATTTTGTGAAACGTAGAAAGCTAAATCCACGATATTTTGATCTTTTTTTAAAAACTTGGGGCGTTTTGGACCCGTTACTAGCCGTTTAGATTTTCCAACTCATTCGAGTCACCGTTCATCCTACATTCTACGTATCAAACTTAAAGAAGTGTCTTGCCGAACAAGAACTTGTTATTTCTTTTGATGAACTTACTATCGATGACAAACTTCACTTCCTAGGAGAACCGGTTGAAATTGTGAATCGTGAAAACCAAACTTTAAAACGACGTGAAATCCCGACGGTCAAGGTTCGTTGGAATGCCCAAGGGAGTACCTTCACTTATTCGTAGAATTTACAATGCAACGCGAGGTTTCGAAGAAGAAACAACAACAACTACTTCCAACTAAATTTCGGGACGAAATTTATTTTAAGGTGTAGGTAATGTAACATCTCGCGTTTTTCTGTTAAATTTATTTTAACACCGTCTTTTTTTTAAATAATACCTTTCGTTATTTAAAATCGTATGTTCCGTTGATTAACGTTCTTAATATTCCTGTTATTTAATTATAACATCACTACTTTACTCGAGCGTTTTTAAAATACTCGTTTGGTTAATTCCCGCACCCGCTTTTAAACTCGAGGGACTATTGGCGTCAAGTGGGCAAACTAGTTGACTAGGTCAACTAGTCAACCCACCACTACCACCACTCATTCAATCCCACCTCTCTTTCTCTCTTTTCTCTCTACTTCCATTTTTGGAACTCAACCACCCAATCCACTAATTCATCATCTATTTCAATTCAAGCAATCAAACATCAAAACAAATTACATATTCGTGATCCTCTCTTCATCCTCTACATTTTGGTACCAATTTCATCTCATTTGGGCAACATTTCTAAAACTCTAGATTTCTCTAAATTCGTGTTTTTGACTTGAAATGGTGTTAGTTAGTGTCTATGGCTCGTGTATAACATGAATATATGTTTTGTTTGCTCGATTCGTTGTTTTGAGTAACTAGTTTGAACATTTGAAATGGGTGTGCTAAATCTTTGATTTTGGATGAGTTAATGTTGTTAAATTGTTAAAGTTCATGTTTTAATTGTATTACTAGTATCACTAGCTTCATTTTAATGCGTAGGTTGATTAAGAAAACTTCAAAAACATGAATATTGATTTTTGTGGATTTTGGTTAGGGTTTGATAGACTTAAAATGAACTTTTTGATGCTTGAATGCCATGAAATGTAAATTGTAAATGTATAATTGTAACGTATGTTTCATTACCTTCAAAACGGCATATCATATATGTGAATTGGATTCCCGAATCTTAAAATGCATTTTGTGAACTTGAAACTTCAAAAATAAACCTTTAATGATCACTTGACGAGATTTCGGTTATTGCAATTGATGTTTTTGCTTGATGAAAAGTGGTTAGTCGTATTCCTTGTCAAAAGAGCTTTCCAACGATATAAGATACGTATTCTAAGTGTTTACGGTTTGTGTTTTGTGCTAAATTGAATTTTGGATCAAGACTAGAACAATTAAAACAGCCCAGGTGCCAGGCCACGCCTAATGTCGCGGCGCGGCCCTCCTCTGTCGCTGCGCGACATTTGCCATATTTGGGTTCTGACCTACATGGTCAAAATTTAGAAAATGTTTACGCTACGCACCTCCGATTCACATGTAACTTGTTCTAACATGCTTATATATGATTAAAAACCTTAGAAAAATAGTTCGGGACCCGACCCGAACGTGTTGACTTTTTCGTTGACTTTGACTTGACCGAGTTTGACTTTTAGTCAAACTTAACCAAACACTTATGCAATCGTTCAAATCTTATTTTATACTTGATTCTTGCATGAAACTTGACAACGTGATTCACATGCTATACTATTCGAGTCGTAACGAGCCATAGGACTAATTGAACACATTTTGCCCGACCTTGTGTCATAACCGGTTAATTGATACAACTTACTTGTTTAGGTCAAGGCTAAGCAACTATCATGCACACGTTTACTTTGTGAAGTACTTTTATACTCGTGCACTCAAGGTGAGATCATTGTCCCACCTTTTCAACAACTTTTATACTTTTAAATCTTGGGCTGAGAAACATATACTTTGTTACATCTTGTATTACTTACTTTTATGTTTTGAACACAAGTCCGATGAAACAAATATTCTACAGCGAGTTTAGAACAAAATCCTCAATTCGATTATTATTAGTTACACTTGTCGGGTGTAAGCGAGAACTTATGTTGTATGGATCCATATGGGTTTGACAAACCCTCATTCAAATGGTTCGCTACCGTTTACGAATGAAATATATTTTCGAGAAACAGTGTATGTTCTAACACTATTATGATTGGGTTCTATGGGAGGAATGTTAAGCATTGATAATTGGGTGCTCGCGAACAAACTTTTGGAATGTAACTTTTGGATGATCAATTTTATGGAAATACTAAATCTTGTGATTTAAAAATAACGTTTATTACCACATCTATGATTTCACCAACGTTTTTCGTTGACAGTTTTCTATATGTTTCTCAGGTTCATACATGGCTATTTGATACATGCTTCCGCGTACACTTTGATTACTTGCTTGGAGTCAAGCATACATGCATACGCTAGCGATAGCACTTTTGGATTCAAACTTAAACATATTGTTTATATGCATACGCTATTTATAGCAACTGTGATTTTAAACTTATTATGTCGCAAGTTATTTCATTTATACATCACTACTTTTGTAAACTTAAACTTGTTGTCGATCCGTTTGGTAAACTAAACTTTGCAAGTCATGCACGTTGCAAATGAATGCGATATAATTTTGGTCAAACGTGTCTCATATAGGGACTATGACCACGCAACGGGACCTAAGTTAACGGCGCCGTCAATGACGATTTTTCCGGGTCGTTACAATAAATTGGTTCATGATTAATCAGGTATACTAGTAGCCGTAAACAATAAATAACATATGGGTTCATCTGTACCGCATCATCTTCTCCAATCATGTTGTCTTCATCATCTCTGCACGTCACCATCCTCATCATCGTACACATATGGCTTCATAGCATCTTAATCATCCATCATCGTTATCATCATAACACCACGATCTAGTACATCTTCATCCTTTTCGCGTCATCATCACATCATCATCACCAATATGCACTGCCGCCATCATCAATTTCATTGATATCATGTATCAATAAATCATCATAATCGTAATCTTTCCCCTTATTATTAATATAATCTTCCATTTATTATTATCATAGTCGACTAGACAGATTTCCATCACCTTTATGATAATGCTCCACTAAATATTATGATTATTTAACTAAAAAAAAACGACCCAAAGTATTTACTTGTCGGCCATGGAAATTGTTTCCTTGCTCCCACTTGTATGACTTTTGGATAATAATATCCTATATAACCATGTTGCCCATTCATTAACATATGTTATCTTTCGCGTTTTATTAAGTACCCAAAACAAGAAAAACGAATTAGTAAAAGATATGATGATGGTGGCGGTTAGTGGTGTTTGAAGTTCATGGTGATGAGGTGATGGTTTAATGGGTTGTGGGTATCGATGTTATTAGGCAGTTACGAGAACACGATGGTAGCAGTCTTTGATCAGTAGAAACATAGCAGTAGCAAGTTCGAATGAAGTAGAAACACTTCAGTTGTTGTGTTGTTGCAGGTGACAGTTTGAACTACAACGGAAGGCGAGCAGCAGGGATGGTGGTCTGTTTGTTTTTTGGTTTAACATAAACGAAACAAGTAGTTGTGATTGTTTGGTTTGGTATAGTGTTCAAAACAAAAAAAAATAAGATGCAGTTCGGTGAGTGTTTGAATCGATAGCCGCAGTCAAAGAAAAACAGTGATGATAATAGTTTATAATTTGAATATGAGCAAGAGCAAAATACAAACGAAGATGGTTTGATGATGGTTCGTGGTGTGTTCTCAACCCGTAACAAAATAGTAGTTAGGATCAATATTTGTTCAATTTGTAAGACAACGTATTTAAGTGGATGTTTGATGTTGGGTTGTGGTGGAGATGGTGGTTGATGAGGGTGTCGATGGTGGTGAGTTGTAATGTATGTATATATTTAGAATGAGGTGGTGGTGATTGGAGATCAAGTAGAACAAGAAAAATTACGCAACAGAATAAACAGTGATCGATGGTTGGGGTTTAGAGTAAGTCTGTGTGATTACATTTGTCAACAATAATAACGAATAGAATGAGAATGATGCAGCAGTAGTTTACCCATGTACGAGGGTGAAGTGTGGTGAAACAGAAAATAGCAATACAAGAGATGGAAGAGGTGGTAGATTGTCGGAGATCAGGGTGGCGGTTGTGTGTCGATGAAGATGGTAGGAGATGTGTGGTATCTTTGTATGGTATGTATGTATATATATTATGATGGAGATAGTACCCATTTCTTAATAATAATTGTTAAACTGTATCAAATAGGAAAGCATCCGTTGATTTTGGTTAATTATAATACAAGTAGGTGTTTGGTTTGAGTTAGTGGATGAGTGCATGTAACTCATACATATATAAACAAAGACAGTAATCGTTAATAATAATATAATAATTATTATAATATAATTTAGTTATAAATGTGCAGATAAATGAATTCAATTTAGAATACTAAAGCAGCCGCTTGAATTGAATTGTTTGATTGTACCGACAGTTTATTAGGGATAGTATTTCGTGCCCCGTTTGTTACTCAGTGGCGAATAAAAGTCTTCAGAAAAATCTCAAATTTTTAATTTAACTATATTTATTTATTTTAGTCATTATGGTATAAAATTCGATCATTAACTATTAAATAAAAATTACATTAATTATTCACTCTCATCCCCCAAGTAAAATATAAAAAGTTTTAAAATTCAGCAAATAGTTCCTAAATACATTTTTAATAAGTCTAAAATTTATATAACTCATTTTCGGATCACTATTTATTTTAAAATCATATAAGTTCGAATTAAACTTCTCTAAATAATAATCAAAACGTCCAACAAGTATTACAATCATTAAATAATTATTTTTAATATACTCTATACATATATTTAATTTTTTTTTATATGTAAACACATTTATTTACAAATAATGGTTCGTGAATCGTCGAGAATGGTCAAAGGTCAATGAATACATGAACACAGTTCAAAGTTTTTGAGATTTCAACATTACAGACTTTACTTATCGTGTCGAATTCATATAAAGATTAAGTTTAAATTTGGTCGAAAATTTCCGGATCGTCACATAATAACTGTAATGACAGTACTTAATACTAAATTTGAATGTTATAATGATAGTAATGATAATTTTTGTAATAATGATAATAACGATAGTAATAATAATAATTTCAATAAAGATGGTAATTTTTGATAAAAATGATAAGATAAAATAATACTTTTAATTATAATCATGTTTTTAATATTAATGTTAATAATAACTTTAATATTAGTAATAATAATAATAGTACCAATAATTAATAATATTAATAATAATAATATTGGTAAAAATGATACTAATTAGTAATAATAATACTAAAACTTAATAACAATAATGATAATAATAATAATTTTAATCATATTGATATTACTAATAATAACCTTAATGATATTAATAATAATATTTTTAATGATGTTAATAGTAATAATAATAATAATAATAATAATAATAATAATAATAATAATAATAATAATAATAATAATACTCCGTAATAATTATAATAGTAACAACAACAACAACAACAACAACAATAATAATAATAAAAATAATAATAATAATAATAATAATAATAATAATAATAATAATAATAATAATAATAATAATAATAATAATAATAATAATAATAATAATAATAATAATAATAATAAGAATTTTTTTAAAAAGAAACTACCTTTCAAAAGCTTGTATAAAAAGAATTGCCCCGAACCGGGATCGAACCCGTGACCTCACGCTCACCCGCTAACACCCTTAACCAATACTCCATTTCTGTTTTTCTATTTTAATCTGTTTCTATACATATATATATATATATATATATATATATATATATATATATATATATATATATATATATATATATATATATATATATATAACACGTATTTGTTTATCTTCTTCTTCTTCCCAAATTCAAGTCGACAGAAATCTATAACCATGAATTATAGGTTTAGTTTGGATTTGCAAATGAAACAGAACGACCACGATTTGATTGCTTAATCAACAGAAAAAAATCAAGCAGCAGCAGCAATGACAGTTACGAAGAACACAGATGAACTCCAAATGGGTTTTCGAATTTTAGATCGTTTTGGATGGAAATTACAACATGAAATTTGTTTTAAATCATTTAAGGAACCTTTTCAAATTATCAATTTAACTGAAACATTAAAAACGAACTCGAATTTCTGGATTTAATAATCGTTTGACTTTTTACAAATAAGCTTTGACTTCGAAATTAAGACTCGATACATAAAATTGAGACTTGAATCTTTGCAGGAAGTTTGTTTACACCATTACTAACAACTCTGCATTTTTACATTTTGATGATTCATTCGAAATCGAGTTTTGATAAATAAATAATGAAACAGAGGTCGAGCAAATTTTATTTTTCTGTATAAATAAAAAAAATTGTATCTGATAATGATGGTGAGTAATGGAATGAATTTGTTTCCAATATGTAGCATCGATTTGTTTATAGCAGTTGAGGATGTCGACATTCAAGCACACATAAGAAGAAAAATAGAAAAGCTCGATCACGATTTGAATTAAAAAATAAAATGCAGATAAATAAAAAATATAAAGGCTGATAGGATTAGTTAAAAAAATGCAAGCAGACCACGATATATAAAAAAATTAAAAGTAGATAACCTAATTTAGGTATATGTCTATTCTTTTAATTTATTTAATATTAATAATTAATAATTATATTAATAATAATAATATTAATAATAATAATAATTATATTAATAATAATAATAATATTTATAAATGATAAATAATAAAAATAATGATAATAATATTAATAATACTAAAATGGTAGAAATAATAATAATAATAAGTATTAGTACTACTTATAATAATAATACTACTTAATAACAATACTAGTTAATAATAATACTAGTAATGATAATAATGTTAGTAATGACAATAATGATAATGATAATAATAATAATTAATATCAAGTTTAATAATGATATTAATAATATGTTAATATTAATAATAATAATAATAATAATAATAATAACAATAATAATTTTAATAAAAATGTTAAATTATCAGTATTAATAATGATAACTATATAATGTTAATAATATTAGTAATTATATTAATGATAATGATAATTATTAATAATAATAATTATAATACTGATAATAATAATGATTGTAAATGATGTATATACATATATATCTACATATCTTTTTATAACCGGTTGTTCGTGAATCGTCGGAATTAGTCGAGGTTAGATGAAATCATGTAAAGAATTTGTTAAAATTTTATCGGAAATTTCCGGGTTGTTATAAAAGGTCTCCTAATCGGCTGTATAAAATTAACACCGAGGTTGGGACACCAATCTGTTTACATGCCAAGATTGATGATCCAGCATGGTTGTGGCATGCCCGTCTAGGTCATGTGAACTTTGATACAATAAAGCGGCTAGGGACCAACAATCAAGTTAATGGAGTGCCGGTTATTGATCACCCTACACAGATGTCCGAAGCATGTTTAGCAGAGAAACATTCACGACAAAGTTTTCCTGTTCAGACAACTTTTAGAGCCCAAAATCCACTGGAACAAGTTTATACAGATCTGTGCGGACCCATATCCCCTGTCACCCAAGCTGGAAACAGGTACGTTCTGCTAATTGTTGATGATCACAACAGTTTATGTGGTCTTTCATGTTAATAACCAACAACGAGGACCTATGATGTCTCGTCTCCCGGCATATACAGTCAATGAGTCAGATCCATCTATGGCAGAAGAGGAGACATATGCTGGTACACCACCACGAGGTTGGAAAAATCAAAGTGATATGTATGATCTTCTTCTTACTGAAGGAGAACCAACAAATTTTAGGGAAGCTACAAGATATAAAGAATGGAAGCAAGCTATGGAAGGTGAAATAGCTTCTATTGAAAGGAATAATACTTAGGAGTTAATGGATCTACCCCAGGACACTGACCTATTGGACTAAAATGTGTATACAAAATTAAAAGGGATCTAACAGGAAATGTCACACGACATAAAGCACGACTAGTTACCAAAGGCTACATCCGAACACTTGGTGTAGACTTTGACGAGGTATTCACACCCGTAGCTAGACTTGAGACTATTAGACTTATTCTAGCTTTGGCAGCCTAAAGAGGGTGGGATGTTCATCACCTAGATGTTAAAACAACATTTCTACACGGTGACCTCAAGGAACAAGTCTTTGTATCTCAACCGAAAGGTTTTGTGATAAAGGGGAATGAACAAAAGGTGTACAGACTGTCAAAGGCTCTCTATGGCTTAAAGCAAGTCCCACGTGCTTGGAATACAAAATTAGATGGAGTTCTAAAGGAATATGGATTTCAAAGGTGTAAGCTTGAACAAGCTGTATACACAAAAAGAACACAAGAAGGATCACTTTTGGTAGGAATTTATGTTGATGATTTGCTTGTAACAGGTAATAACCCGGAGAAAATTAAACAATTCAAAAGGCAAATGGAAGATAAATCCGAGATGAGTGATCTGGGCTTACTTTCTTATTATTTCGGACTCGAAGTAATACAAGGCATAGATGGAATAAAAATTCATCAATCAATATGAAATGTCCCGTTCTTATTGATTAAAAATGTTCCATATTAATTGATTTCATTGCGAGGTTTTGACCTCTATATGAGACGTTTTTCAAAGACTGCATTCATTTTTAAAACAAACCATAACCTTTATTTCATAAATAAAGGTTTAAAAAGATTTACGTAGATTATCAAATAATGATAATCTAAAATATCCTGTTTACATACGACCATTACATAATGGTTTACAATACAAATATGTTACATCGAAATCAGTTTCTTGAATGCAGTTTTTACACAATATCATACAAACATGGACTCCAAATCTTGTCCTTATTTTAGTATGCAACGGCGGAAGCTCTTAGTCTTCACCTGAGAATAAACATGCTTTAAACGTCAACAAAAATGTTGGTGAGTTATAGGTTTAACCTATATATATCAAATCGTAACAATAGACCACAAGATTTCATATTTCAATACACATCCCATACATAGAGATAAAAATCATTCATATGGTGAACAATTGGTAACCGACATTAACAAGATGCATATATATAAGAATATCCCCATCATTCCGGGACACCCTTCGGATATGATATAAATTTCGAAGTACTAAAGCATCCGGTACTTTGGATGGGGTTTGTTAGGCCCAATAGATCTATCTTTAGGATTCGCGTTAATTAGGGTGTCTGTTCCCTAATTCTTAGATTACCAGACTTAATAAAAAGGGGCATATTCGATTTCGATAATTCAACCATAGAATGTAGTTTCACGTACTTGTGTCTATTTTGTAAATCATTTATAAAACCTGCATGTATTCTCATCCCAAAAATATTAGATTTTAAAAGTGGGACTATAACTCACTTTCACAGATTTTTTTACTTCGTTGGGAAGTAAGACTTGGCCACTGGTCGATTCACGAACCTATAACAAATATATACATATATATCAAAGTATGTTCAAAATATATTTACAACACTTTTAATACATTTTGATGTTTTAAGTTCATTAAGTCAGCTGTCCTCGTTAGTAACCTACAACTAGTTGTCCACAGTTAGATGTACAGAAATAAATCGATATATAATATCTTGAATCAATCCACGACCCAGTGTATACATATCTCAGTATTGATCACAACTCAAACTATATATATTTTGGAATCAACCTCAACCCTTTATAGCTAACTCCAACATTCACATATAGAGTGTCTATGGTTGTTCCGAAATATATATAGATGTGTCGACATGAGAGGTCAAAACATTGTATACGTGTCTATGGTATCTCAAGATTACATAATATTCAATACAAGTTGATTAAGTTATGGTTGGAATAGATTTGTTACCAATTTTCACGTAGCTAAAATGAGAAAAATTATCCAATCTTGTTTTACCCATAACTTCTTCATTTTAAATCCCTTTTGAGTGAATCAAATTGCTATGGTTTCATATTGAACTCTATTTTATGAATATAAACAGAAAAAGTATAGGTTTAAAGTCAGAAAAATAAGTTACAAGTCATTTTTGTAAAGGTAGTCATTTCAGTCGAAAGAACGACGTCTAGATGACCATTTTAGAAAACATACTTCCACTTTGAGTTTAACCATGATTTTTGGATATAGTTTCATGTTCATAATAAAAATCATTTTCCCAGAATAACAACTTTTAAATCAAAGTTTATCATAGTTTTTAATTAATTAACCCAAAACAGCCCGCGGTGTTACTACGACGGCGTATGTCCGGTTTTACAGTGTTCTTCGTGTTTCCAGGTTTTAAATCATTAAGTTAGCATATAATATAGATATAGAACATGTGTTTAGTTGATTTTAAAAGTCAAGTTAGAAGGATTAACTTTTGTTTGCGAACAAGTTTAGAATTAACTAAACTATGTTCTAGTGATTACAAGTTTAAACCTTCGAATAAGATAGCTTTATATGTATGAATCGAATGATGTTATGAATATCATTACTACCTCAAGTTCCTTGGATAAACCTACTGGAAATGAGAAAAATGGATCTAGCTTCAAAGGATCCTTGGATGGCTTGAAAGTTCTTGAAGCAGAATCATGACACGAAAACAATTTCAAGTAAGATTTCCACTCGAAATAAGATTGTTATAGTTATAGAAATTGAATTAAAGTTTGAATATGATTATTACCTTGTATTAGAAAGATAACCTACTGTAAATAACAAAGGTTTCTTGATCTTGGATGATTACTTAGAATGGATTTAGAAAACTTGGAAGTAAACTTGCAATCTTGGAAGTATTCTTGATTTTATGAAACTAGAACTTTTGGAATTTATGAAGAACACTTAGAACTTGAAGATAGAACTTGAGAGAGATCAATTAGATGAAGAAAATTGAAGAATGAAAGTGTTTGTAGGTGTTTTTGGTCGTTGGTGTATGGATTAGATATAAAGGATATGTAATTTTGTTTTAATGTAAATAAGTCATGAATGATTACTCATATTTTTGTAATTTTATGAGATATTTCATGCTAGTTGCCAAATGATGGTTCCCACATGTGTTAGGTGACTCACATGGGCTGCTAAGAGCTGATCATTGGAGTGTATATACCAATAGTACATACATCTAAAAGTTGTGTATTGTACGAGTACGAATACGGGTGCATACGAGTAGAATTGTTGATGAAACTAAACGAGGATGTAATTGTAAGCATTTTTGTTAAGTAGAAGTATTTTGATAAGTGTCTTGAAGTCTTTCAAAAGTGTATGAATACATATTAAAACACTACATGTATATACATTTTAACTGAGTCATTAAGTCATCGTTAGTCGTTACATGTAAATGTTGATTTGAAACCTTTAAGTTAACGATCTTGTTAAATGTTGTTAACCCAATGTTTATAATATCAAATGATATTTTAAATTATTATATTATCATGATATTATGATGTATGAATATCTCTTAATATGATATATATACATTAAATGTCGTTACAACGATATTCGTTACATATATGTCTCGTTTCAAAATCATTAAGTTAGTAGTCTTGTTTTTACATATGTAGTTCATTGTTAATATACTTAATGATATGTTTACTTATCATAATATCATGTTAACTATATATATATATATATATATATATATCCATATATATGTCATCATATAGTTTTTACAAGTTTTAACGTTCGTGAATCACCGGTCAACTTGGGTGATCAATTGTCTATATGAAACTTATTTCATTTAATCAAGTCTTAACAAGTTTGATTGCTTAACACGTTGGAAACATTTAGTCATGTAAATATCAATCTTAATTAATATATATAAACATGGAAAAGTTCGGGTCACTACACAATATATGCTAAAAGAATCCTAGAGGAAGCAGGAAAGTGGGAGTGCAATTCCACCAAATATCCAATGGGACCAGGTCTGAAGTTGATGAAAGATGATGGCAGCACATGTGTTGATGCAACTGAATACCGAAAAACAATTGGTTGCCTTCAGTATTTAACTCATACAAGGCCGGATCTTGCATACTCGGTGGGATATGTAAGTAGGTATATGCAAACTCCTAAAATTACTCATCTTCAAGCTGTTAAGCAAATTCTCATGTACTTGAAAGGTACAGTAGACCTGGGTATTCACTATCGAAGGAATGGTAGCATTAACCTACTTGGATTTAGCGACAACAGCTTCTCGATGGACCCAGATGATGGAAAGGGTACTACTGGATTAGTTTTCTACTTTGATGATGGACCTATTGCTTGGAATTCACAAAAATAACAAACAGTGGCCTTATCATCCTGCGAAGCATAATTTATGGCTTCTACCACAGCAGCTTGTCAAGCAATATGGTTAAGGAGACTCTTAGCTGAAATAACTGGAAGAAAAGAAGAACAAGTTGTGATTAAAGTTGATAATAAGTCAGCAATATCATTGATGAAAAATCCAGTATTTCATGGAAGAAGTAAGCATATCGACACACGGTATCATTACATACGAGAGTGTGTTGAAAAGGAGAAGATTAAAGTTGAACACATCAGTGGGGATCAACAATGGGCTGATATTCTTACAAAAGCATTGCCGAAGTTAAAGTTTGCTGAAATGAGAGAGATTCTTGGGGTTCAGAGGATTGAAGACTCAAAGAAATAAATGATTACTCAAGGTCAAGATTGGGAGGGTGATTGTTGGACCAATCTTGACATAAAGTAATAGTTAGAGGTTTATTTTGTGAAATTATATCTCAAATGGATTTGAGGAGGTGGAACGTGTGAACGGAGAACAAGTGGGTTAGTCGTCATTGTTTTCAATTTTGCTTCTTCCTTGATTACTTCTAATTTATTCTAGACTTGATTATCCTAGATTATTCTAGACTTGCTTAATGGACAAGGTTAATCAACTATAAATAGGGATAGTTGCTCTATGTAATAAGAGAATTGTATTAAGAGTTTTTCTATAATTGGAGAAGGATTTTCAATACGTTCTTGTTCTTAAATTTAACTATTCTGTTTTATAATCTGGTGCCAATTTCTTCACTCATTTGATATCGGCTCGAATATGGTTCGAGCTCTCATTTGATATCGGCTCGATTCGAGCTCTAAACGAGTCAAGCTCAAGTAGCTAGTGAGCAACTATGTTGATTTACACCTCAAGTGACAAGCATCTTTCATTATTTGTGTAATACATCATCAACAAAATTTCAAAAAATTTAAACTTTTCATTCACAAAATTGTAAGGACTATTGTTCTATACTATATTAATCCTCCCAACTCCATACCCCTTTATGTCAAGCCTAACAAAATGTCATAAAATAAAGAGGTTGGACTAACCTGAACAAAAGTCTTCCCATAGTAGAACTCCCTAACAGAACAAACTTCCTGCTAATTTGCATGTAACTCGTAAAGCGACTTCCAAATCTAGAACACGGATTCCAAACTTTCACATTGGTGAACTTAAGGTTTAGTCGCAAATCTCCCAGATTTTTTTTATCAAGATGCTACCTCTTCTTGATAACTTTTGATGCAAATGTCTTCAACAAGCAGGGTGGTCAGCCGCGCATTGCGGCGGCCACCCCTCGTTTACGTAAAACTTTTTTGTAGCATCCAATTATATATTCTAATAAGAATATATTAAAGCAAAGCAGTTAACGTAACTTATAAGACAATAATTAGTTTTAACATATTAAACATCTAATACAATTGCAAAGAAACATATTATTGCAAAGAAACATATTGTCATATATTACTATATGGCTTCTAACGAATTAATTATCCTGAGCTGTCCAAATTATGTTGTAATAATATTTTTTTAGATGTATCAAATTAATTGTTATAAATAATTACTATATAACACGTAAATAAATTTTTATACCCGTAATAAAAAGTACCCAGTATAAATTAGAAGAATGATTTAATAAGGTTTGAAAATTCAAGTTAGAAAAGAATGACCCAATTTTGATGTAATTTATAATTGTAATTGTAATGTAATTTGTGTTACACATTAAAGAAATATTTTATTAATGACTCCAAGTCTTTAATTGGAGCAATGACTATATTTATGTAGCTAGTATTAAAAAAAAGTCATCATGTGCTTCCTTCTCTATTCCTCTCTTACTTGAAAATCTATCCATCTCATTTTACTTTTTCCATTTGATTCTCTGGTCTCCGGTCTTCTTCTCAGGTAACCATTTACAATATCTTCTGAATATTTGTTCTATGAGTCTCTACATTTTTGTTGACTCTGCCTTCTCTCATGAGTCTCGCCTAAAACCTGATTTTTTCGGCGTCGTTCCTACTTCTGGTATCCTTCGAACGTCTGGACTTTTCTTCTTTCTTTCCTTTTTCCGTCGCTGATATCTTTTGTTCCCACTGAAGAACACATCTATACTACCTGAAAAAACTCAGAAAAAGCGGCGGGAGAAATTTCCGATGACCTATGTGTGTGGCGTGTGGCAGTGCGCTTCAGACCGATTGCTGGTAAAAATTGTACGTTCGAAAATATGCTGCGAGTTAATTTGTGTAGGTGGTGTCTTTTTATTTCGCTAGGAAAATGAAAGTATTTGCGTTCAAGTTTGGGTGGGTTTATGAGGTTTTTTAGGTCTAAAAGCTATGTGTGTAGGTTCTAAAAGCTGCATTGCCGAAAGTATGGCGGTTAGAGTTGTTGGAACAAAGACGAAAATAATTTGGGACGAAAAAAAAAACACCACAAAAGGACAAAGAAATTACTATTGAAGAATAGTAACCATATTTGTTCAATTGTATATATGTATAATGGAATTGCTCATGCCATTCGAGATCTTCTATTAAGACACATAACATCCTTTGATGGTACTGCCAACATCAATGCGATTTGGGAAGGTCTCTAGGGGGTTTTCCCAACCTTCGATGGTACTGCCAACATCGTCGCGAATTGGGTTTCCTCCTAACGTGTGTGTAGGTGATAAATGAGAGCATTCGATGTCGATATCGCCTTTAAAAAAAAGACACGTAACATATATTGATTATATTATAATATAGGGAAAAAATATAAATTGGGAAACTGAAAAAGAAGGTAATGAGTAACAATACTGATCTCGCCTACGGAAAATGGAATGCTTAACAATATATATAGTTTTAGTAAACCAATCAGCAAGAACAATTACGCCACTAGTTAATACTCCATTTTATACAGTAATCATGAAAGTTTTTTCAGAAACAGAAACTTGACACACAGTTGCCTTGACTGATAATCATTTAAGTGATATGGTTTCCATCTTCGAGTTATCTGAGAGGGCGAATATTTTTTACTTTGGTGTACGTTGTGTAACCAAATTAATCTGTGAACCTTTTCAAACCCTTCCCTAGCCACCACTAGATTTAAACTCGAGACCTTTTGCAAGGATCTCATCGCCACAAACACTGGGATCTTAGTGATGGTTTAAATGATAATCATTAATTTCAAATAATTTATAGACAATTTATTTTTCACCATTTTGATTTCTTAACAAGCAGGGTGGTCAGCCGCGCGTTGCGGCGGCCACCCCTCGTTTACGTAAAACTTTTTTATAGCATCCAATTATATATTCAAATAAGAATATATTAAAGCAAAGCAGTTAACGTAACTTATAAGACAATAATTCGATTTAACATATTAAAAATCTAATACAATTGCAAATAAACATATTATTGCAAAGAAACATATTGTCATATATTACTATATGGGTTGTAACAAATTAATAATCCTGAGTTGTCCAAATTATGTTGTAATAATATTTTTTTATTGATGTATCAAATTAATTGTTATAAATAATAAATAATTACTATATAACACGTAAATAAATTTTTATACCCGTAATAAAAATTACTCAGTATAAATTAGAAGAATAATTTAATAAGGTTTGAAAATTCAAGTTAGAGAAGAATGGCCCAATTTTAATGTAATTTATAATTGTAATTGTAATTGTAATGTAATTTGTGTTACACATTAAAGGAATATTTTATTAATGACTCCAAGTCTTTAATTGGAGCAAGGACTATATTTATGTAGCTAGTATTAAAAAAAAGTCATCACGTGTTTCATTCTCTATTCCTCTCTTACTTGAAAATCTACCCATCTCATTTTGCCTTTTCCATTTGATTCTCTGATCTCCGGTCTTCTTCTCAGGTAACCATTTACAATATCTTCTGAATATTTGTTCTATGAGTCTCTACATTTTTGTTGACTCTGCCTTCTCTCATGTGTCTCGCCTAAAACCTGATTTTTTCGGCGTCGTTCCGACTTCTGATATCCTCCGAACGTTTGGAGTTTTCTTCTTTCTTTCCTTTTTCCGTCGCTGATATCTTTTGTTCCCACTGAAGAACACATCTATACTACCTGAAAAAACTCAGAAAAAGTGGCGGGAGAAATTTCCGATGACCTATGTGTGTGGCGTGTGGCAGTGCGCTTCAGACCGATTGCTGTTAAAAATTGTATGTTCGAAAATATGTTGCGAGTTAATTTGTGTAGGTGGTGTCTTTTTATTTCGCTAGGAAAATGAAAGTATTTGCGTTCAAAGTTTGGGGTGGGTTTATGAGGTTTTTTATGTCTAAAAGCTATGTGCGTAAGTTCTAAAAGCTGCGTTGCCGAAAGTATGGCAGTCAGTGGCGAAGCTTGGAATTTTAGTTTTTGGTGTCACGAAATATATACCGAAATATAATACTTCAACCGACTCAATTCTATTAGCCTATTTTCGTTTCGACTGCCACTAATTAGGTTTCCACTTATATAAATAGATAAGAATAAAAATGTAATTTTTTATACCGTTAACGTATTAATGTAATAATAAAGATATGTAAAACGTAACGGGTAAAACTGAAAAGTTAATAAAATGATAGTATAATGCATTAGTTTTTAATATAGAAGTTGTGTTAGTTTTTAAAAAAGAACTTGCACTTAACAACATATATTTAAATATTGACAATAACATATACGAATATGAATATAATAAATGATTGTAGCTTGAGAAGAAACATATACCCAGGTTAATAATAAAAAATAAAAAAATAAAAATAAGTTAAATATAAACGAATGACTGTATTTAGAGGAAAAGAAAAAACTTGATTGGGGTCAATTGGACACTTTGTGTGTTTAAGTAGTTTATGTCTTTAAATATATAATGGAACTCAAAATTTGATTGGGTCAATTGCACCCATGCATCTTCAAGTGGCTCCGCCACTGACGACGGTTAGAGTTGTTAGAATAAAGATGAAAATAGTTTGGGATGAAAAAAAAAACTATAAAAAGACAAAGAAATTACTATTAAGGAATAATAACCATATTTGCTCAATTGTATATTGTATATATGTATAATAATAATAATGTATAAAACTTTCCATTAGGTAAAACTTAAAGTATATCACAGATCGTAGCATCTGATATTTGATACCAAATAAAAAACAATTATAATTGGGTAGGGATAAATAATTCAGCTAAAAACCAAAATCTCTAAAAATCTAGATATGCATCCTCCACCAGAAATTATCAACCACTTGCTGACAATATAAACTATGATAATGGACTAGAATTCTTCATACATATGTACGACTTCACATACTCTATCAAATAAAAGCCATCACAAATGATTCAGAAAAAAAAACAAAAAAAAAAAACATTGTATAGTGTAGAGTTGTATATATCATCATATCATATTGTTAGATTAAAATGGCAAAAGCCATAAGCTAAAGCGAAAATTGCATCTTCCTACCTTATGTGCTCAATCAACCTGATTTGCATTAACAAAACCCTCATTCCTTCAATTCGATTTAAAAATAAGATGTATATTGATTTATGTGTTGATTGGGTCTTGGTATATGAAAGTTACCCACCGAAGGGAATTAATCGTCGTTCGACTTCAATAACCCTAATCCCCAAAATTGGTTGATTACAATATAGTGGTGATTCTAGGGCAAGGTTGAGAATTGGTAATGGGTAATTGGGATGAATATGATTATATTATATTATATTTTTTTTATACATTTAAAGGATATATTTTAAAATCAGGGGAGGCCCAGAGTGGGAGCAAGGTGATCAACCGCTCAGGGCTCATGATTTTCAAAGCCCTAATTTTTGTATATATACGGACATAATCATTGATTTAATAAACAATGGAATTAGAGAAACACAAGTAAGACAACGAAAACAAAGTACAATTGGCTCAAAAACAACAATCAAAGGCTCTAGATAAAAAGAAATTAAAGTTCACTAGCATTCTAGCAAGACTGAAAGAGTCTTTTTTTTTTTAAATAGTTTATATTATTCGTTAGGGTCTAGGGGGCTTTTTTTCCCCTTATTCCGGGCCCTTAAATTCTCGGGACCGGCCCTGTTTAAAATTATGCATACAATATATAAGAAAATCATAAATATAAACATAAAGTTTAAAATACTTGTTTATATAAATTCATTTTGTTAAAAAAAAAACTTTAAAATTTTAGTTTAAATTCATTTTAATCAATAAATTCGATTTTGAGTCTTTAATCGACGTTGACCGATTAATTAAACAGATTATGGAAAAAAACGAAACAACATGTTCTTAAAAGGGCCGAGATTAGTCGGAGTTTTTAACAACAACGATTTTAGGATCGACTGAACACACACTCCAAACTGGTTATTTATAAAAGAAAAGATCCATGGTTTTATATTTTGCAGAGTCACGTTACGATTTTTATTTATTTTGTATTTAAAGTGAATATTAATATGACATTCATTAAAATTGAATATTAATATTGTACTATTCTTTTAAATAGAAACTCACAAACCGTTACACGATATTCACAAACATATATATATATATATATATATATATATATATATATATATATATATATATATATATATATATATATACACAACAACAACAACAACAGTACCCAATACCACTTGAGTGGTGTATGGGATATATATATATATATATATATATATATATATATATATATATATATATATATATATATATATATATATAGCCAGAAGTTCAATACATAACTTTTTTAATGTGCACCATTGTGCACAAGTGTAATTTTGTGCACAAATACAGAACCTTTTTAATGTGCACCATTGTGTACAAGTGTAAATCTATGCACATTAGTTAGTTCTGTAGCATTTTTGATTCTGTATTGAACCTCCCCCTATATATATATATATATATATATATATATATATATATATATATATATATATATATATATATATATATATATATATATATATATATATATATATATATATACACTTGTGGGATGTGAACGCTCAATCTCTTAATTGAGTGTCATCTCGATAACACTAATCTAAATCATTTTATAATATATATATATATATATATATATATATATATATATATATATATATATATATATATATATATATATATATATATATATATATATAAAGCTCGTTTAGGCTCGCGAGTTTAAACGAGCTAGATATCTTAAGCTCGAGCTCGTTTATTAAACGAGCTATAAATTATGCTCAAACTTGAGCTCGAGCTCGTTTAGGCTCTGCTTGAATCGAGTTTTTAACGAGCCGAGCGCAAGTAGCTCACGAGTAACTTAGCTCATTTGCAGCCCTACGCTTAACCGGCTGTCGTGTTCCTCAACAATTATCTTCAGATACAGTTTCAGAGATAATTAGGTGACTACCTTCAAACACTATAGACCTTCCATGGCTTTTGATTCTTAGATGATTCGTTATTCTTAGTATGATTGTCTAGTGCCGGGAAATCGCAAGTCACGTCTACCTGGATATATCACATAACAGATATACATAAACTTTTAGTTTAGTCCTTATTAATCGACTATCAATTCTCAGTTCAGTAAAGTTCCCAGTTCATAAACGTTAGATGGGAACATTGGAGAGACAAAGAGTAGTTGAATGTTGAAATCTATGTGTTCCCGAAGCTCCCGAAGCTATGTTGTCACACCCCCAAAATAGACCAGGGGTAATTGTGACCAATCATATCATAACACAGTTGTATAAGCGAGAACGACTCTAAATGAGACGTTTTATTTATTAAATGAACAGCGGAAGCATTATTCAAAGTTTTACATCATAAGAGTACAGTAAATGGAAAATGTCTTAAACAAAATGATAAATATGAATGATGGACTTCATGCAAGCAGCAAAGCATACATCAATCATCTAGTAGCAAGTAGCAGCTAGCTCAATCATCACCTGAGACAAAACACGCTTAAAGTGTCAACCAAAAAGGTTGAGTGAAATTCATAGGTTTATAAATAATATCCAAAGTTTTAGACCACAAGATTTAGTTTAAAGTTGATTGATATAGAAATATCAATCTAAAAGTGTTGCTGCAGTTTGTAATATCGCTACTAAACAATTTACCCTATGACACATTGTACTGTCAGTGTCGTGGAATCATTATTATGTAACCAAAGAACAACGGTCGAATGGTTAGAGACGTTACTCTCAATAGGCCTACTCACAATAATTAAGTTTACATTTAAACGTAGCAATTGACGATATTACGGTAGGGATTTAGCATGAATCAAAGCATGACAGCATAGTTAACAATTTAGTACTTGTGTCTAAGCGTAAAACAGTTATAAAGCAAGCATGTGTCTCACCCTAAAAGTTATAAAACAGTTATGAAACAGTAAAAAGTGGGGCTATGAAGTTCACCTTAGTAGCACAAAAGAGTATTCCACGAAAGAATTGAACGAAAGGACGTGACCGAGATCTCAACCTAGAGATAGAATGTATGATCAGACATTGCCTAACAGACAATAGTATATAGTACTATATTGATAGTAATGGTTCACTAAAGAATTTCCATTCTCGGAAGGTTACTATTTATGGAAAGTTTCCACTTATAGTAATTTTTCAATTTTAGAAAGTTCGGGTTAATCTTTAGCAAGACGTTGTACAACTTTACTCAAACTTCGTTGCTATCAAATAAGTCAGGAATGACCAGATGTAACCGGGGGCCCAGGATTCTTGACCAGAATCTAAGTCATGGCATTCGAGATCCACAAGCTTACCCATAAATGGCAACCTAGACATCATTCACTTACGACCGTGAGTAGCGATGAAGTTCACATGAATTATACATTATCTTTGATTAACCTTCACTTTAGGTGTATACACACAACGAATTATTAATGTACTTAATAATTATATATGTGATAATATAACCTAAGTTTTATTTAATATTTAGTTATTATACCTTAGTATGTCTTATATATATTAAATATAATTACCTTTAAATAAATACCTAAATTACTTCAAAAATAATAGTGTTTTATTAATCGAACATTATTCAAAAATGTCTAAATAATAAATTAAATATCTAAAAATTACATACATAATTTTTATAGTCTTAGTTAATCATATAGATTAGTAGAAAAATTTAAGAAAACGTTTTTATTATATTTTTGTATTTATTTTTGTTTTTACCCTTAATGTATTCACAAAACAATTTTAATTCTACATAATTACTAAATAAACCCAAATAATTATTTTTATAAGTTTCTATCAGTCTAATAACCTGTAGAAAAATATTTAAAAAAATATTTTTTTATTATTTTATATTTATTCTTAATTTACCTTCGAATTACATAATAATATAGTTTAATTATATAATAAATACCAATTCGACCCAAGTAATTACTTTTATAATTTTTTCAGATCTATATAAGTTTTAAAAACTCAGAAAAAAATTATATCTATTTTATTTTTGGTTAAAAGTATTTATTACGAATTTTACATTGTTTTTACGTTTAAACACTACATAATTCGTATGTAATTATAAATAATACTCCATAAATTATCAAAATTATTTTTATGCATCATAACATTTATAATACTAATTATAACATATAAACATAATTAATTTCGAATTTTACAAAGAATATACAATAAATATAAATATAAATGACAATATTAAAAAAATTAATTAAATAGAAAGTACCTCAAATTTTCTTCAAGGTTTTGAGAGAATAACTTAAGTTTTTGTGTTTGGCAAGAAAAAATGAATGAGGAGCCATGTATTTATAGGTAAAAAATGGTTGGTGAAAAGAAAAAAAAATAATAAAATAAAGGTGCCAATTTTGACAAAATAATAAAAACATGTTAAAAATGTTTTTAATAATTTTTTGTTTTTGAAAATATTTAGTCAAAATTCATGGGCTCATTATTTAATTTATAAAAAAAATCTTATTTCTTTTTATTTTTATTTTTTTTATAAGCTAAAAATATATATAATGATTAAAATAACTTATCATTTAATTAATAATTATGTTACATATAGTTTTAAATATAATACGCATTAATATTAACTAAAGTTATTTTATATAATTAGTGTAAACTTTAGTTAACAGAACGTGTCGACTAAAAATAAATATTTAATCAACGTCGAATTTAATTATATATTACGTATGGATAACAACCCTATAGTCAAATTAGTCAATTCAGGTATGGAAATTTGAGGGCTGTTATAGTACCTACACGTTAAAAGAAATTTCGTCCCGAAATTTAGTTGTTGCCATTAATCGGTGTTGTTCGTACATAGACGAGGATATTTACGTTTTATTTGGTTTTCACGTTCCCAGGTATGCTCGGGGCCTTGCATGAATTCCAACGGATAGAATATTGTTATGTTTCAAGAATTAAAATCATACATACCATAATTTCTACAAGTTCTTCTAAGAAGTGCATTTTATTATTAATGCGGAGATCATTCAAAATGATGATGTTATACAAGTCATTTCAGTAAATTGGATATATAAAATGTGTTATGAATAATATCGAGCTCATTTAAACCTTGAGCGTTTATGTCACAATGTTAGGGTAGACAAAACAGAGAGTAGTTCATGAAAATTATAGTCATGAAGTTTGATAGAGATCATCATTGTTTACAACAAGAATATTGTAATGATGAATATAAGTTGAAGAATAAAGTTTTATCACTATTGAATAATATGGATAGAACGATTCGATTATAGAAAGAGTATAAACGAAGCTATCGTAAAAGAGTGAATGAGTAAATTAAATGTTCGCCTTAACTTTTGACGTAGTCACGATTGATTTCCGAAATTCAAGGGATTAAAGGAAATCTTCGTAATCTATAAGATTTGATTATCCGGTATTTACGGAATTTTGGGATTTCTTTGATTAAATGTGGTGAATTGCCTCGATTGCTGTGTTTGGAAATTTTGCTATAAATTAGCTTCTTCCGTTTCATTATCTTCACCACTTCTATACTTTCTTCCTAGATTCATACTTCTAAAAGATTTGTTAATATGCTCAATCCCGTATTGATATTTGTTATTATATTGACCATATATGCAGTCATGCTTCTTTTTCTTTTACCACCAGAGGAATCTGTTTACTTCTACTATGCTCTTGGGGTTATAGTGTTTTTAATTCTCCCGTGTCTTTATGTTGCTATACGCATTGATATACACGATTTGTAATTTCCGTGTTGTTATCGGGCTTTGTATTTTCCCTTATATGTCGGAGCTCTTTACCTTTTTATTCTGCTCTCGACTCTAAGTTAAGCGAGTAATGATCCAGAATTTGTAGGTATGAAGTTTCGAATGAACCTAATGTTCTAAGCGTAATATCATGATTTGATTTGGTAAATTACCAGAATTACTGAGGATAGAACTATCAAGAATATATGTTCTTGATATGTTTAGAGATTAAGTAGAATGTAAGAGTCGTGTAACATGGCAAATAATGATTATAAAATCTATGAATCATCATCTTCCATTAAAAATTTAACATGACTTACTTTAATATAATCACGTTGGCCTGACGTCATTATATTATACTAACTCATGCTTCAATTTCCAAAATTTCTTCAAAACATTTATAATTTAAACTTGAATTTTACTGAATATAGAAACTAAAATAGTTTCCTTTATAAAGATATCGCAAAGAGATACTTAATTGTGGACAAGAATCGTTATGAAAATATCTTCAGAAATATAGAGGATATTTATAACGACATTTTGGAATTTCTAAGTTCGAAGGTTGATGAAGAAAAATTTTCCGCAAGCTTTTAACATAACTTCAGAGCAAGTTATTCTCTAAAGATTTCATCGGATCCAGAATTACTTGGATTCTTTGAATATAGGGTTTGGTCCTTGTATTTGTCCTTGGTCTCCTCCATGGTTAGCTTAATCCGTTTTTCAGTTCCAAATTTTCTTTTGAGCTTTTCCAACGTACCATTCTTTATTATCAAACTTTTGGCCATTGAGACCATCTACAATTTTGCTGTTTCCTCTGCATTTAATGCAACCATATTTGATTCATCGGTTATCAATCCGAGATGGTTTCAAGAAATTTCATTTTTAGATGATTAAACGCTGATTGTAATCGTCAACGGATCTAATGGTTGATGAATAGGCGTTGTTGATTTCAAAAGTAATGAACGATAATTTCGGTGGTTTGATGTGATAATTCATCATAGAATACAAATGAATATAATTCATGAATGTAGTGATCTTTAGGAAGATTACACTTGCTAAAGCTTTACTTGGATTCCGATATGTCTAAATCAGAATAGGTAATTAAATTTGTATGAAAATGGTTGTTCTTTAGTGAATGGATACATATGTGGATGTCAGTAGTATAGTTACTAATTATTGAATCAGAATTTGAAGAATGTACAATGTAAGATATTGATGTGAGATATAAATATTTCTCGGGTTTTACCTACCCGTTAAAATATTTTCACAATTAACAGTTTATACAAAAGGATTTTTAATTACAATCTTTATGAAGATATACGTTCATATATGTATTCTTCACATATAATATAGATTTAATGAGTTAATATACTATTAAAATCATTTGATTTGCGGTTGAAGCGAGAATAAATAATCTTCAAAACTTGAGAGATTACATAATCATCGCAGAATCTTTCTTTAATGAAGTTATGAATCAATACTCCATCGTTCATTGTTATTGATATACCTCGGTATATGATGTTGATGCTCGTGGAATTCTTGTGAAATTCACAAGGCACGAATGATGTTTTCTAAAGAGTTTTGAGTACATCGAAAATGAAAGTGTAAAACCAAACATGTATTTGAATAATACACTTAGTTTATTATGAAATGGAGTTTATTGTGATGAAGCAGTGATTAAAGCAGTGATTAACGAGGAATGTATATCATAGCATATTAGTGATATGAATTAACCAAGTAGTACATACTATTTAAGATTCACACGTAATAGCTTAATACGAAAAGATTTATTATTGTTCCAAACCATATATATATATATATATATATATATATATATATATATATATATATATATATATAAAGTATACATATATAATTTTCAGGAAGAATGAGTCAATACATCTTAACTCGTTATTACTAATATTCCTTGGTATCTATGGGGCGTATGATGTTGATATCCGAGGTACAGATTATGGTGTTTGTTGTTGGTGAAGCTGATGTTGTTGGTGGTGATGCTGTTGGTACTGGTGGTGATGCTGGTTATGCTGCTGGTGCTGCTGCTGGTGCTCGTAGGTTTTGCACCATATTCTCCAGAGCCACCACTCGAGCGCGAAGCTCATTGACTTCTTCTATTATTCCGGGGTGATTGGCGGTTCGGACAAGTGGATGAATAAGATCTAGAATTTTAGATATTATATATTCGTGACTGGATACCCTGGAAATGAGGGTGAAAATAGTGTTCCGAACGGGTTCGCCGGTAAGTGCTTCTGGTTCTTCACCAAGAGGTGAATTCGGTTGGTGGAAGGGATCACCTTCTTCTTGTCTCCATTGATTAAGTTTACTACGAACCCATCCCCAATTCATCCAAAATAGATGATGACTAATTGGTTGGTTCATTCCGGTTACGCTGCCATTGGAGCTCGATGAGTTCGAGGAATCATGTGAGAAATCCATATTATCTGATCGGAATAAGGGTTTTTGTTATGAGATGTGTGTTGAATATTGAATGATATATTTGTCTTCTTGATATACGCATATATTGCAAAAAGATTTCCGTAATTTACGGAGGAAATTTAGGAAAAGTGTTAGACAAAGTTTATTAAGATAGATATGATAAGATATAATAAGATATGATGTGTCTATAATCCAATAATAGCAGTATGACGTGTCGAGATCATAAAATGATAAGTATGTAATCTGATAATCTTTCGATTAAAGACTTTTAATTCGTAATGGCCTATTCAGGTCTAGGGGCTTGAGCTATAGGATCCTTTAAATCGGTAATCCAAACCCTTCCATTCTAGAGTTTCGTAGACGCCATCCGTCAAGAAAATTCAATAACGAGAAATAAAAGGTATAAAAGTAATGAATATGAGTAGTGATGACATTATAATGTCTTTGAGATTCCCGATAACTCAATGACATTTTTTGGTTCGCAAACTGATGCATAAAGGCATAAAGCATATAGGTACGTGATATAACAGGGAGTTATATACGTTTGAGTATGAATAGTAACAAATATAGGAGTTTCAAAAATTCATGGATAATATTTCATGTAATACATATGTAATACACAAAACCATGATAAATGACATAGGAATGTCGAGAACGGTGTCGCATTTAAATGTGGTGGCGGAATTGAATACTACTTAGGAGAATGAGCAGAGTTCTTAGATTGGCTCGGCATTCTGAGATAAGTAAAGTTTCTAAAGTATAGTGTAGCATTTAACAGTTAAAGGCAACAATTAAAGGCACTATAGTCAAAGAAAGTTGTAGTCCTACATTGCTAAGGTACCTAATTGTATAAGACACACATAAGATGCAATCCTGGTTCTCTACAACAACATGCTCTGATACCAATCTGTCACACCCCCAAAATGGACCAGGGGTAATTGTGACCAATCATATCATAACACAGTTGTATAAGCGAGAACGACTCTAAATGAGACGTTTTATTTATTAAATGAACAGCGGAAGCATTATTCAAAGTTTTACATCATAAGAGTACAGTAAATGGAAAATGTCTTAAACAAAATGATAAATATGAATGATGGACTCCATGCAAGCAGCAAAGCATACATCAATCATCTAGTAGCAAGTAGCAGCTAGCTCAATTATCACCTGAGACAAAACACGCTTAAAGTGTCAACCAAAAAGGTTGAGTGAAATTCATAGGTTTATAAATAATATCCAAAGTTTTAGACCACAAGATTTAGTTTAAAGTTGATTGATATAGAAATATCAATCTAAAAGTGTTGCTGCAGTTTGTAATATCGCTACTAAACAATTTACCCTATGACACCTTGTACTGTCAGTGTCGTGGAATCATTATTATGTAACCAAAGACCAACGGTCGAATGGTTAGAGACGTTACTCTCAATAGGCCTACTCACAATAATTAAGTTTGCATTTAAACGTAGCAATTGACGATATTACGGTAGGGATTTAGCATGAATCAAAGCATGACAGCATAGTTAACAATTTAGTACTTGTGTCTAAGCGTAAAACAGTTATAAAGCAAGCATGTGTCTCACCCTAAAAGTTATAAAACAGTTATGAAATAGTAAAAAGTGGGGCTATGAAGTTCACCTTAGTAGCACAAAAGAGTATTCCACGAAAGAATTGAACGGAAGGACGTGTCCGAGATCTCAACCTAGAGATAGAACGTATGATCAGACATTGCCTAACAGACAATAGTATATAGTACTATATTGATAGTAATGGTTCACTAAAGAATTTCCATTCTCAGAAGGTTACTATTTATGGAAAGTTTCCACTTATAGTAATTTTCCAATTTTAGAAAGTTCGGGTTAATCTTTAGCAAGACGTTGTACAACTTTACTCAAACTTCGTTGCTATAAAATAAGTCAGGAATGACTAGATGTAACCGGGGGCCCAGGACTCTTGACCAGAATCTAAGTCATGGCATTCGAGATCCACAAGCTTACCCATAAATGGCAACCTAGACATCATTCACTTACGACCGTGAGTAGCGATAAAGTTCACATGAATTATACATTATCTTTGATTAACCTTCACTTTAGGTGTATACACACAACGAATTATTAATGTACTTAATAATTATATATGTGATAATATAACCTAAGTATTATTTAATATTTTGTTATTATACCTTAGTATGTCTTATATATATTAAATATAATTACCTTTAAATAAATACCTAAATTACTTCAAAAATAATAGTGTTTTATTAATCGAACATTATTCAAAAATGTCTAAATAATAAATTAAATATCTAAAAATTACATACATAATTTTTATAGTCTTAGTTAATCATATAGATTTGTAGAAAAATTTAAGAAAACGTTTTTATTATATTTTTGTATTTATTTTTGTTTTTACCCTTAATGTATTCACAAAACAATTTTAATTCTTCATAATTACTAAATAAACCCAAATAATTATTTTTATAATTTTTATAAGTTTCTATCAGTCTAATAACCTGTAGAAAAATATTTAAAATTTTTTTTTTTATTATTTTATATTTATTCTTAATTTACCTTCAAATTACATAATAATACAGTTTAATTATATAATAAATACCAATTCGACCCAAGTAATTACTTTTATAATTTTTTCAGATCTATATAAGTTTTAACAACTCAGAAAAAAATTATATATATTTTATTTTTGGTTAAAAGTATTTATTACGAATTTTACATTGTTTTTACGTTTAAACACTACATAATTCGTATGTAATTATAAATAATATTCCATAAATTATAAAAATTATTTTTATGCATCATAACACTTATAATACTAATTATAACAAATAAACATAATTAATTTCGAATTTTACAAAGAATATACAATAAATATAAATATAAATGACAATATTGAAAAAAATTAATAAAAATAGAAAGTACCTCAAATTTTCTTCAAGGTTTTGAGAGAATAACTTAAGTTTTTGTGTTTGGCAAGAAAAAATGAATGATGAGCCATGTATTTATAGGTAAAAAATGGTTGGTGAAAAGAAAAAAAAAATAATAAAATAAAGGTGCCAATTTTGACAAAATAATAAAAACATGTTAAAAATGTTTTTAGTAAGTTTTTGTTTTTGAAAATATTTAGTCAAAATTCATGGGCTCATTATTTAATTTATAAAAAAAATCTTATTTCTTTTTTTTTTATTTTTTTTATAAGCTAAAAATATATATAATGATTAAAATAACTTATCATTTAATTAATAATTATGTTACATATAGTTTTAAATATAATACGCATTAATATTAACTAAAGTTATTTTATATAATTAGTGTAAACTTTAGTTAACAGAACGTGTCGACTAAAAATAAATATTTGATCAACGTCGGATTTAATTATATATTACGTATGGATAACAACCCTATAGTCAAATTAGTCAATTCAGGTATGGAAATATGAGGGTTGTTATATATGTAAATACCGACCCTCTACTGAGTAGCTCCTAAGAAAGCTTCAATCAATTACAGAGTAGAAAACATGACTGTATGAAAGTCTTTTTTCTCTTTATTATCATTTTTTTTAAGTCGAAAGTCTTTGATCTTTAAACCGTATAATTAATATAAGGATTTTGCTAATAGAGTTGTTAATGTGAATAAATTTATTGTACATAAATCATTACTATAAATAATAATTTTTTTGAAAAGCATAAATTAATTAAAATTAAAAGCTCAATTCACTAAATTATAACTATAATAAATTATACTAATAATGATGAGTCTGTCACTGTTCACAGTGGCATGGCTATAATTTTGGACCCGGAGGTAAAATGGTCATTTGCCTTTTTAAAAGAAATTTTTATTACCTTCCCTTTACAACATTTTCCTCATTTCCTTTTCACATTATTTATTTTATAAACATCGAGTTAACTGATAACTACCCGACTTAAACCACGACCGTTAACCGACCGATACCATCCTTCAGCAAAGCGTGGATTTATTTTACTCGTTATCATCTAATCAATAAAATTACAACAGATGTCCAGTTTATATATTAGCAAACAAAAATATGGATCTATTTGCCGGTCTAAGAAAAAAAAAACAAATATATCACCGGCTCTTTTATTATAATGTTGACTTGACACCAATATAGATAAAATGTACTCGTAGTTATTAGGTAGACTTTAGCATTATTGAATCCACAACATAAACTATACTTTCTTAAAATATAAAATATAAAATATAAAATAATAAAATAACGATTATATAATTCAAAGATATATTTCAAGTAAATCATTTACACAAGCAAGATTTTATTAATTCAATCTTTTAACTACCACTATAAAATAATAACAAGATAACTTAGAATACAACCTCAAACCATTCACAATTTCACATGGATATCTTCATTCTCTTCCATCCATGGCTTCTTGCATCAATTGTAACCCTACTCGTGTCATGCATCTTCATATTTACTGTAATAAAACAAAATTATAGCTCATCCAAGGCTGCCTATAGGTTTCCCCCAAGCCCTCCAAGACTTCCCATAATCGGAAACTTGCACCAACTAATCGGCAAACCTCGTCCTCAAGCCTTTCATGATCTTTCCAAACAGTACGGCCCGATTGTGCAATTTCATATTGGTTCAAAGCCTTACCTTATCATTTCTTCACCTTCTATGGCCAAACAAATCTTCCAAACTCAAGATACCATCTTTTGTTCACGCCCACCATCAAAAGGCATAAAGCGGTTCACATACAATTACTTGGACATCGCCTTTTGACCTCAAAGCAATCATCGAAAGGATAAACGCAAGGTTTTTATATCTGAATTTTTGGGTCCAAAGAGAGCCAGATCATTTAACCATGTGTTGGTGATGGAGATTGAAAACATGGTTCGTTCTCTATCGTTACATTCATTAAATACCGAGGTCAACGTTAGTAAGGTGTTGTTAGATTTAGTAAAAGATGTTGTATGTAAGGTGGGATTTGGTAAAAACTATACACTTGAAGGTTTGCCATGGGAAGAGATTCTTGAAGAAGCCGTCGTGATGTTGAATGGATCGATTACTGATAATTTTCCATGGCTAGGTGAAATTTTTGACCGAATTAGTGGATGGAATAATAGGTTGGAAAAAAGTTTTAATAATCTTGATGCTTTTATTCAAATGATTGTTGATCATCATGAAAATCAAACGATTTCGGAAATGCGCGATGAGGACAAGGATTTCGTCCATAAGATGATTGAGCTATCTACAATAGAAAGTTCTTCCGATTTTCAATTGACTAAAGAAGATATGAAAGCACTTATAATGGTAAATAGTCTGATCTTTTAGTATATTTTGTATTTAAAAAAAGCTAGTCACAAAAGATTTACTTCTGCACACTCCCTTTTTGAACAATTTGGCATAGCCATAAATTGAACTCGAGTGGTGTGTTTCATTGGGCAACTCGGTAGCCATTCAGGCAAGCCTGAATGGTTAAGTTCTTATATTTATATAACTGACAGAAAAAATATTTCAGAATGTATTTACAGGGGGAATTGATACAACAGTTTCGGCAATGGAGTGGACAATGGCTGAAATTGCGAGAAGTCCTAGAGTGATGCAAAAGGTGCAAAAAGAAATCAGAAATTGTACCGGGAAAATAAAAGAATTAAAAGAACTCGACGTCACAAACATGACTTACTTGAAAATGGTTGTGAAAGAGTCATTACGATTACACCCGCCAGCTCCATTGCTTGTCCCACATGAAAGCGTAAGTCATACTCAAGTTGGTGGTTATGACGTTTTACCCGGGACTAGTGCTATAGTCAATGGCTGGGCCATAGGAAGAGATCCAAGTGTTTGGGGAGAGAATGCGGGTGAATTCTATCCAGAACGATTCGAGAATAACGATTTCAATAATTATGAGATGGTTCCATTCGAAGGGGGACGACGTTCTTGCCCAGCAATGAGCACTGCCCCTATAACGGTTGAGTTTGTGATAGCGAATCTTCTTTACTGGTTTGGTTGGGAAGTTCATGGTGGTGTGAAAAGTGAAGATTTGGATATGCAAGAAGAGGGTGAACTTATTGTTCATAAGAAATTACCGCTTTACCTTGTGCCCACAAAGTATAACCGAGAAGATTAGTACTAGTAATTATCCAAGGATTAATGGAGGTAATTCATAAGTGAGAGTGAAGAGTGAAGAGTGATTCGTACATCATCAATTTTTATACATACTCCATCAAATATATTGTATCATGTTATACGGTAAAATACTTCAAACATGTTTGAGAGTATAGATATGAAAGTTACTGGTGTATAAAAACGTGTTTGAGAGTATGCACATGAGTCAAGTTAGTGGTGTAAATATTAAGGCTCATTAATGTACAAACATGGATTACTTTCCATATTTTAATTGTATCATTTGTAATTTTTCCTTAAAATTTAGAGTAAGCATCATTAAGGGGTATTTGAGTTTGCATTTTAAAAATCGATTATGTGTTTAAAATAATTAGAATTAAATAATCAGTTATATCAAAACGTAATATACATTAATAGTGTTTGGATTTGATTATACTGCTTAACAACGCAATAATCAAATAATCAATCAAATAAATGTTTGGTAAATCTGATTATTTGTAAAATAACAAGTAAGACGCAATAATCTGATAATCACGTTTTGCTGCAGTAAGGGGCGACTTGCTTTTTTATTTTCACGTTTTGAGTCTCTTATATCGTAAATAAATTGATTTTTTTGTTTAACTTACCAAACAATATAAACTGATTATTTACGATTTGAAAACGTAATAATCAAATAATCAAGTTACAAACGGAAACACAAAAATCCGTGCAGAAATACATGTGTGTATGAATAAGTCATGAGTTTGTTATTTATTTGTCTTTATTTACGTAGTGGGTTTGTCTATCTTATGCAAATAAGTTAGTAGTGGTATGAGTCTATTTAAATAACTGGTGTAACCGTTGTTTCAGTCATCAAATACATACACAATTGGTTGCCAAAACTTCCTGTCCTCCGTCCCATCTTAAGTGTCCACTTTTGACTCTTCAAAGTCTTTCTTTGTCAACTTTGACCGTAAATATTTTTATTTGTGTTATATAATATTTGATGAAACTTATATGGACTGAAAACACATTTAAAACTCAATTCATTCATATAATATCCATCAAATATTATATAGCAAAAATAAAAATATCTACAGTCAAAGTTAACAAAGAAAGACTATGAAAAATCAACAGTGGACACTTAAGATGGGACGGAGGTAGTATTATTTTCTGCTCTCTTTTTTCCATTTCAAAAAATAGCGCAAACACATCAAATTTATTCTTTTGTTTTAAGCACATGGTATAATACCAACTTTGATCGGTCATTTTTATAATCGGGGATGACCAGACCTCTTGTTATGTGCATTGAGAGTATCCTAATGCTTTGAAATACAAACAAAAATTTGGGTTAATTTAGCTTTGATTGGCAAGTGGTGGTGGAGGTTCAAAACCGAAACCTCCTCTTTGTGAGTCAAAGTTATTTCGAGCATTTATGAGGAATCGGGTGGGTTGGGAGAATTTGATAAATTACCTTATTCTACAAATAATTCTACTTGGGTGAACATACTTAAAACAGGTGCGAAAATTGATGATATCGGGGTTTCCTTTACAAAGTCTTTCATCAAAGTTATTGGAAATGGCTTGGGTACTTCTTTTTCGTTCGATACATGGGTGGATGGCACGCCATTGTGCAACAAATTCAAGAGACTATTCAAGCTAGAATCAAATATAAATGCTACAGTTGCGGATCGATGGGTATGGAATGGTTCAACGTGGTGCGGTGTAATGACCCGGAAAATTTCGACTTATTTAAACCAATTCTCTATACGATTTATTATTTTGACACGTTAAACAAAGTCTGTTAGATTGAGTCTCAAAATTTTAGAACTGTTTCATATATACAATTACCTTTGACTACTCTCGACGATTCATGAACAATTATATGTATGTATATATATATATGTACAAGTAAAAACGACTTTCCTACAGTAAAACACTATTTGCTACAGTAAAAATGACTTTGCTACAGTTAAACACTATTTGCTACAGTAAAACACTATTTGCTACCGTAAAACACTATTTGCTACAGTGAAACGTATTTTGCTACAGTGCTACAGTGAACACTATTTGCTACAGTAAACACTATTTGCTACAGTAACACTATTTTGCTACAGTACACTATTTGATGTCGACGAACTAGCAAACAAAAACGAAAAAGGCGGCCATGCGATCGCATGGCAAAAACACTGAAAAAGATGCTAATCGAGGAGTACTGTCCTCGAAACGAGATCAGAAAAATGGAATCTGAGTTACGTAATCTGAAGGTTATCGGCGCGAATCTCAATAACTATGAAAAGCGTTTCATGGAACTAGCCTTGTTGTGTCCCGAATTGGTGCCAAACGAGAAACGAAAGATAGAAATGTATATTGACGGTTTATCGATCAATATCAAAGGAAATGTTACATCGTCCAAACCGAATACGATGCAGGAAACCATGACAATGGCACACCAACTCATGGACCAGATCACAGAGAGTTCGATTAAGGCACCAATTACCGAAGTCAAGACAACTGAAGGAAAGAGGAAATGGGAAGACTATAAGGGCAAAAGTACTCACCTGAAGAAGCAAGAAATTTTTAAAGGTAAACAAGATGGGGCAACTGCAATTCCAAACTATAAGGGACCCCATCCGTTCTGCAAAAGATGTTACCCACATCATGCAGGTTATTGCCAAGTGGTCTGTGATAAGTGCAACAAGAAAGGACATGTGGCGAAAGATTGTTATGCCACCGTTTCTGAAGTAAAGACAAAACCGACCGATGTCAAGAAATGTTTTGGATGCGAAAAGTCTGGTCACTTTATAAATCAATGCCCTGATAAGGAGAAGAACAAAGAACCCGCACGTGGGAGGGCATTTAATGTTAGTACCAGTGAAGCACGTGAGGATCCTAATCTTGTCACGGGTACGTTTACCGTTAATAATCAACTAGCTTCTATTATGTTTGATACGGGTGCTGATAGAAGTTATATGTGTAAAGACTTTAGTTCTAAACTAAAATGTATATCATTGCCTCTAGACGATAAATATACTATTGAATTAGCTAATGGTAAACTGATAAAAGCCGATAAAATTTGCCATGGTTGCGAAATAAATCTCGCTGGTGAAACCTTCAAAATCGATTTGATACCCGTAGAATTAGGAAGTTTTGACGTAATCGTTGGCATGGACTGGATGTCCAAAACAAGAGCAGAAGTTGTTTGCGCTGAAAAAGCAATCCGCATCCCTCGTAAGGATGAAATGTCATTAATGATTTATGGGGAGAAGAGCAACTCGAAGCTGAACCTTATCAGCTGTATGAAGGCTCAGAAATTTATAAGAAAAGGTTGTTATGCTATTCTGGCACACGTAAAACACTATTTGCTACAGTGAAACCGTATTTTGCTACAGTAAACATTATTTGCTACATTAAACACTATTTGCTACAGTAAAACACTATTTGCTACAGTACACTATTGCTACAGTAAACACTATTTGATGTCGACGAACTAGCAAACAAAAACGAAAAAGGCGGCCATGCGATCGCATGGCAAAAACACTGAAAACTCATGCGATCACATGAGCTACAGTAAATGCAAAAGTATTATAAAAGGTCAGTTTGCTCGAACGAAGTATCACACTTTCTATCTCTCTGATTCTTTTTTTATATATTTATATTATAATTATAATTATAATTTATAATTTAAGTTTAATAATAATAAGGTATATACGCGGGTGTTTTTAATTCGGGTTTCAAACCGCTTTAAGCTAAGGAAATATTGGGTATTATTCGGGGTATTGTTCTTGAATCCAAGGCCAACCATACAGTCGTCTACCATCATTATGTCTACGCAATTTGCCTACAATATTGAATTACAATATTGAACTGTGAGTTTATAGTCTCCCTTTTTAAATACTTTAAATATTTTTGGGCTGAGAATACATGCAATTTATTTTAAACGCAATAAGACACAAGTACATACTAAATTCTACACTGAGTTAAACCGAAAATCCCTTAGCTTTGGTAACTAGTAGCTGCCAGTACATAGGATATGGACTGGTGGGCGCGAATAATTGTATATGGATCCATAGGGCTTGGCATCCCCGTCCGAGCTAGAGCGCTAGGCTTTTAACGGACGTATGTTATTTGAGTTTAAGACACGTTAGTTTGCGTGTATTAAAACGAATGGGGTAATTATCACTATAGCGTTAAGTTTAGTTACCAGGGTGCTCTGTTACGTAGAATCTATTGATAAACTTTTGATGAAATCTTGTGGTCTATCTTTATATATGTTTATGACTCGAGCAAATAAACCTATAACTCACCAACATTCGTGTTGACTTTTTAGCATGTTTTATTCTCAGGTCCTTAGAATGCTTCCGCTGTGATGTGCTTGTTGCCTGCATGGAGTCTCTCATGCTTTGTACAAAGTTTATTGCATTCAAAATAAAACTGCGTTGTGTAATAAATAATTGAACTGTGATGTCAACCTGTAAATTAAAGACTTATGTATTTTGGGGTTTTTCTTATACCTAAGCACTCGCCCACATGTTTATAACTTTCTATCTTTAGAAAGTCACTTATTTTAATGAATGCAATATTTTATCAAAACGTATCATATAGAGGTCAAAACCTCACTGTGGAATCAATGATTAACGTGTCGCGTCAATAGCGATTTTGACGGGTCGTTACAGTTGGTATCAGAGCTTGAAGTCATAGGGAACCAGAAATTACATTAGTGTGTTTAACTAGTAATTGTTAGGATGCATTAGTGAGTCTGGACTATGACCATATATGTTTTTACTGATTTTTGCTTATCATTTGGTCAAAAACATTATATGTGATATATTTATGCTAACGTAATTGTTGTTTCAATTATGTGATAGATGACTTCTTCTAATCCTATCATTTTGTACGACTCGGAATCGGACACTGAATCTATTATATCCACAACTGAAAAGGGCATTCCAATACCTATTAAAGAAGAAATTGTGTTAGCCGGGGAATCTCAACTCCCGGTAAACCCAGAGGAGGTTCCAGCTCCACCCAACTCTAGTTTTCCGGAGCCACAGTATCGTTGGCATGGACCCATGATCCCTGGAGTAAAAGAAGATCGTCCATTTCTAAACGAACATGGACATTGGGCCAGATACACTGCCGACGGGCGGGTTTTGAATATATTGCCTGGCTGAATTCGGTTCATGACCACCGGTACATATTCTCGTACACATGATGCAGACAGTTCGTCATCATATTCTCCTACACATGACTCAGATAGTTCGTCATCAGACGAGATCAGTGACGAGGAGGATTTCGCTAATGAAATAAAAGAAGTCACTAAGGAGAAATTCCAACTTGCTATAGATAATAAAAACAACCACAAAAATAAAAAGTCCTTAATTATTAAAAAGGAACAGGACCATTCGATCCGTAACCACCCTTATTGTATTAAACCCACTGAGGCAACGGGTACCTCAAAACCCCAACCAAAACTTAAATACACTGCCAGAATGTCTGTCGGACCATGTGCACACAAACAATTCCCAGAGAGAACCAAATGGGTAGAAGTTTCTAATAGTTCTGAATAAACGACCTCGCAACCATAAATCTTCCATGCGCTATTTTATTGCTTATGTGTACTACTCTATCTTGTTATGTAAAATATGCATATATAAAATATCGGTATTGTACGGTATTATATTATTTTGGTTTATTAATAATAAATGCATGGAATGATTATTTGTATTATTACTACTTCTTATTATTATTATTACATAATAAAGTAGTAACTCGCTATAATTTTTCATAGTGGAATATTATTAGGATTTTAGTAGTTAATTCCTTGTACTAGCTATTATGTATGAACTTAACGGGTAGGTAATACCCTAGAAATAATTATAAAATGCTAATAAGAAGAAAAGGCTTTTATAATAATTGGTTCATGTTATTAATATGCTACGATTAACTATTGATAACCCATTTTACCTATAATATTCTATATGATTAAATTATCTATGTTGTATTTATTGAAGAAACATGTCTCAAATGTCAGATGCTGAGTTTGAGGAACTAGTCGAGAAACGTGTGAATGAAAGAATTGTTGCAGCTGAGGCAGCAAAAGCAACAGCCGAAGCAGCAGCCAAAGCAGCAGCCGTAAACACAAACTCACGAAACGGATGCTCATACAAAACTTTTCAAGGATGCAAACCACAGACGTTTAGTGGAACCGAGGGACCAGTCGGTCTAACCCGATGGTTTGAAAAGATGGAGTCCGTTTTCAAAATCAGTAATTGTGCGAACGGAGACAAGTCAAAGTATGCTTCGTGCACGTTGCAAGACGGTGCACTTACTTGGTGGAACAATTATGCTAAAGCAGAAGGAATAGATACGGCATATGATATCTCTTGGGAAGAACTGAAAAAGATGCTAATCGAGGAGTACTGTCCTCGAAACGAGATCAGAAAAATGGAATCTGAGTTACGTAATCTGAAGGTTATCGGTGCGAATCTCAATAACTATGAAAAGCGTTTCATGGAACTAGCCTTGTTGTGTCCCGAATTGGTGCCAAACGAGAAACGAAAGATAGAAATATATATTGACGGTTTATCGATCAATATCAAAGGAAATGTTACATCGTCCAAACCGAATACGATGCAGGAAGCCATGACAATGGCACACCAACTCATGGACCAGATCACATAGAGTTCGATTAAGGCACCAATTACCGAAGTCCAGACAACTGAAGGAAAGAGGAAATGGGAAGACTATAAGGGCAAAAGTACTCACCTGAAGAAGCAAGAAATTTTTAAAGGTAAACAAGATGGGGTAACTGCAATTCCAAACTATAAGGGACCCCATCCGTTCTGCAAAAGATGTTACCCACATCATGCAGGTTATTGCCAAATGGTCTGTGATAAGTGCAACAAGAAAGGACATGTGGCGAAAGATAGTTATGCCACCCTTTCTGAAGTAAAGACAAAACCGACCGATGTCAAGAAATGTTTTGGATGCAAAAAGTCTGGTCACTTTATAAATCAATGCCCTGATAAGGAGAAGAACAAAGAACCCTCACGTGGGAGGGCATTTAATGTTAGTACCAGTGAAGCACGTGAGGATCCTAATCTTGTCACGGGTACGTTTACCGTTAATAATCAACTAGCTTCTATTATGTTTGATATGGGTGCTGATAGAAGTTATATGTGTAAAGACTTTAGTTCTAAACTAAAATGTATATCATTTCCTCTAGACGATAAATATACTATTGAATTAGCTAATGGTAAACTAATAAAAGCCGATAAAATTTGCCATGGTTGCGAAATAAATCTCGCTGGTGAAACCTTCAAAATCGATTTGATACCCGTAGAATTAGGAAGTTTTGACATAATCGTTGGCATGGACTGGATGTCCAAAACAAGAGCGGAAGTTGTTTGCGCTGAAAAAGCAATCCGCATCCCTCGTAAGGATGAAACGTCATTAATGATTTATGGGGAGAAGAGCAACTCGAAGCTGAACCTTATCAGCTGTATGAAGGCTCAGAAATTTATAAGAAAAGGTTGTTATGCTATTCTGGCACACGTAAAACACTATTTGCTACAGTGAAACCGTATTTTGCTACAGTGCTACAGTGAAAACAACTTTGCTACAGTGATTTGCTACATTAAACACTATTTGCTACAGTAAACATTATTTACTACAGTAACACTATTTGCTACAGTAAAGCACTATTTGCTACAGTACACTATTTGCTACAGTGAACACTATTTGATGTCGACGAACTAGCAAACAAAAACGAAAAAGGCGGCCATGCGATCGCATGGCAAAAACACTGAAAACTCATGCGATCGCATGAGCTACAGTAAATGCAAAAGTATTATAAAAGGTCAGTTTGCTCGAATGAAGTATCACACTTTCTATCTCTCTGATTCTTTTTTTTATATATTTATATTATAATTATAATTATAATTTATAATTTAAGTTTAATAATAATAAGGTATATACGCGGGTGTTTTTAATTAGGGTTTCAAACCGCTTTAAGCTAAGGAAATATTGGGTATTATTCGGGGTATTGTTCTTGAATCCAAGGCCAACCATACAGTCGTCTACCATCATTACGTCTACGCAATTTGCCTACAATATTGAATTGCAATATTGAACTGTGAGTTTATAGTCTCCCTTTTTAAATACTTTAAATATTTTTGGGCTGAGAATACATGCAATTTATTTTAAACGCAATAAGACACAAGTACATACTAAATTCTACACTGAGTTAAACCGAAAATCCCTTAGTTTTGGTAACTAGTAGCTGCCAGTACATAGGATATGGACTGGTGGGCGCAAATAATTGTATATGGATCCATAGGGCTTGGCATCCCCGTCCGAACTACAGCGCTAGCCTTTTAACAGACGTATGTTATTTGAGTTTAAGACACGTTGGTTTGCGTGTATTAAAAAGAATGGGGTAATTATCACTATAGCGTTAAGTTTAGTTACCAGGGTGCTCTGTTACGTAGAATCTATTGATAAACTTTTGATGAAATCTTGTGGTCTATCTTTATATATGTTTATGACTCGAGCAAATAAACCTATAACTCACCAACATTCGTGTTGACTTTTTAGCATGTTTTATTCTCAGGTCCTTAGAATGCTTCCGCTGTGATGTGCTTGTTGCCTGCATGGAGTCTCTCATGCTTTGTACAAAGTTTATTGCATTCAAAATAAAACTTTGTTGTGTAATAAATAATTGGACTGTGATGTCAACCTGTAAATTAAAGACTTATGTATTTTGGGGTTTTGCTTATACCTAAGCACTCGCCCACATGTTTATAACTTTCTATCTTTAGAAAGTCACTTATTTTAAAGAATTTAATATTTTATCAAAACGTATCATATAGAGGTCAAAACCTCACTGTGGAATCAATGATTAACGTGCCGTGTCAATAGCGATTTTGACGGGTCGTTACAGTTGGTATCAGAGCTTGAGGTCATAGGGAACCAGAAATTACATTAGTGTGTTTAACTGGTAATTGTTAGGATGCATTAGTGAGTCTGGACTATGACCATATCTGTTTTTACTAATTTTTGCTTATCATTTGGTCAAAAACATTATATGTGATATATTTATGCTAACGTAATTGTTGTTTCAATTATGTGATAGATGACTTCTTCTAATCCTATCATTTTGCATGACTCGGAATCGGACACTGAATCTATTATATCCACAACTGAAAAGGGCGTTCCAATACCTATTAAAGAAGAAATTGTGTTAGCCGGGGAATCTCAACTCCCGGTAAACCCAGAGGAGGTTCCAGCTCCACCCAACTCTAGTTTTCCGGAGCCACAGTATCGTTGGCATGGACCCATGATCCCTGGAGTAAAAGAAGATCGTCCATTTCTAAACAAACATGGACATTGGGCCAGATACACCGCCGACGAGCGGGTTGTGAATATATTGCCTGGCAGATTTCGGTTCATGACCACCGGTACATATTCTCGTACACATGATGCAGACAGTTCGTCATCATATTCTCCTACACATGACTTAGATAGTTCGTCATCAGACGAGATCAGCGACGAGGAGGATTTTCCTAATGAAATAGTTCGTCACTAAGGAGAAATTCCAACTTGCTATAGATAATAAAAACAACCACAAAAATAAAAAGTCCTTAATTATTAAAAAGGAACAGGACCATTCGATCCATAACCACCCTTATTGTATTATACCCACTGAGGCAACGAGTACCTCAAAACCCCAACCAAAACTTAAATACACTGCCAGAATGTCTGTCGGACCATGTACACACAAACAATTGGCAGAGAGAACCAAATGGGAAGAAGTTTCTAATAGTTCTGAATAAACGACCTCGCAACCATAAATCTTCCATGCGCTATTTTATTGCTTATGTGTGCTACTCTATCTTGTTATGTAAAATATGCATATATAAAATATCGGTATTGTATGGTATTGTATTATTTTGGTTTATTAATAATAAATGCTTGGAATGATTATTTGTATTATTACTACTTCTTATTATTATTATTACATAATAAAGTAGTAACTCGCTATAATTTTTCATAGTGGAATATTATTAGGATTTTAGTAGTTAATTCCTTGTACTAGCTATTATGTATGAACTTAACGGGTAGGTAATACCCTAGAAATAATTATAAAATGCTAATAAGAAGAAAAGGCTTTTATAATAATTGGTTCATGTTATTAATATGCTACGATTAACTATTGACAACCCATTTTACCTATAATATTCTATATGATTAAATTATCTATGTTGTATTTATTGAAGAAACATGTCTCAAATGTCGGATGCTGAGTTTAGGAACTAGTCGAGAAACGTGTGAATGAAAGAATTGCTGCAGCTGAGGCAGCAAAAGCAACAGCCGAAGCAGCAGCCAAAGCAGCAGCCGTAAACATAAACTCACGAAACGGATGCTCATACAAAACTTTTCAAGGATGCAAACCACAGACGTTTAGTGGAACCGAGGGACCAGTCGGTCTAACCCGATGGTTTGTAAAGATGGAGTCCGTTTTCAAAATCAGTAATTGTGCGAACGGAGACAAGTCAAAGTATGCTTCGTGCACGTTGCAAGACGGTGCATTTACTTGGTGGAACAATTATGCTAAAGCAGAAGGAATAGATACGACATATGATATCTCTTGGGAAGAACTGAAAAAGATGCTAATCGAGGAGTACTGTCCTCGAAACGAGATCAGAAAAATGGAATCTGAGTTACGTAATCTGAAGGTTATCGGCGCGAATCTCAATAACTATGAAAAGCGTTTCATGGAACTAGCCTTGTTGTGTCCCGAATTGGTGCCAAACGAGAAACGAAAGATAGAAATGTATATTGACGGTTTATCGATCAATATCAAAGGAAATGTTACATCGTCCAAACCGAATACGATGCAGGAAGCCATGACAATGGTACACCAACTCATGGACCAGATCACAGAGAGTTCGATTAAGGCACCAATTACCGAAGTCAAGACAACTGAAGGAAATAGGAAATGGGAAGACTATAAGGGCAAAAGTACTCACCTGAAGAAGCAAGAAATTTTTAAACGTAAACAAGATGGGGCAACTGCAATTCCAAACTATAAGGGACCCCATCCGTTCTGCAAAAGATGTTACACACATCATGCAGGTTATTGCCAAGTGGTCTGTGATAAGTGCAACAAGAAAGGACATGTGGCGAAAGATTGTTATGCCACCGTTTCTGAAGTAAAGACAAAACCGACCGATGTCAAGAAATGTTTTTGGATGCGAAAAGTCTGGTCACTTTATAAATCAATGCCCTGATAAGGAGAAGAACAAAGAACCCGCACGTGGGAGGGAATTTAATGTTAGTACCAGTGAAGCACGTGAGGATCCTAATCTTGTCACGGGTACGTTTACCGTTAATAATCAACTAGCTTCTATTATGTTTGATACGGGTGCTGATAGAAGTTATATGTGTAAAGACTTTAGTTCTAAACTAAAATGTATATCATTGCCTCTAGACGATAAATATACTATTGAATTAGCTAATGGTAAACTGATAAAAGCCGATAAAATTTGCCATGGTTGTGAAATAAATCTCGCTGGTGAAACCTTCAAAATCGATTTGATACCCGTAGAATTAGGAAGTTTTGATGTAATCGTTGGCATGGACTGGATGTCCAAAACAAGAGCAGAAGTTGTTTGCGCTGAAAAAGCAATCTGCATCCCTCGTAAGGATGAAACGTCATTAATGATTTATGGGGAGAAGAGCAACTCGAAGCTGAACCTTATCAGCTGTATGAAGGCTCAGAAATTTATAAGAAAAGGTTGTTATGCTATTCAGGCACACGTAAAGAAGATAGATACTGAAGAAAGAAGCATTGATGACATGCCAATTGTAAGAGAATATCCCGGAGTATTTCCAGAAGAATTACCGGGGCTACCTCCACATAGATGTGTAGAATTCCAGATTGATCTCATACCAGGAGCTGCACCTGTAGCCCGATCTCGATATAGACTTGCACCTTCAGAAATGCAAGAATTACAATACCAGTTACAAGATTAATCGGACCGTGGATTTATTCGTCCCAGCTTTTTACCTTGGGGTGCTCCTATTCTGTTTGTCAAGAAGAAGGATGGATCTATGAGAATGTGCATAGATTACCGAGAATTAAACAAATTAACAATCAAGAATTGGTAGTCATTACCGAGGATTGATGATTTGTTTGATCAATTGCAAGGATTAAGTGTTTATTCCAAGATTGATCTACGCTCCGGATATCATCAGCTGAGAGTGAAGGAAGAAGATGTTCCTAAAACCGCGTTCAGAACCCGTTACGGTCACTATGAATTTTTAGTCATGCCTTTTGGATTGACTAATGCTCCAGCAGTATTTATGGATCTAATGAATCGCATCTGTAGACCGTATTTAGAAAAATTTGTCATTGTTTTTATCGACGACATATTGATTTACTCGAAGAACAAGGAAGAACATGAGCAACACTTAAGACTGGTACTAGAGATACTCAAGAAAGAAGAATTGTACGCAAAATTTTTGAAGTGTGATTTCTGGTTACAAGAAGTACAATTTTTGGGCCATGTTATCAGTAAACATGGAATTAAAGTTGACCTTGCCAAGATCGAAGCCATTAGTAAATGGGAAACACCGAAGACTCCAACACAAATCCGCCAATTCTTAGGTCTTGCTGGTTACTACCGAAGATTCATTCAAGATTTCTCTAGAATCGCCAAACCCTTAACTGCATTGACTCAAAAGGGAAAGAAGTATGATTGGTCCACGGAACAGGAATCCTCATTCCAGTTATTAAAGAAGAAGTTAACGTCTGCACCCTTTAATGATGATTTCGTGATCTATTGTGATGCTTCGCGCCAAGGTTTAGGATGTGTATTAACGCAACACACAAAAGTTATCGCATATGCCTCACGATAAGTAAAAATTCATGAAAAGAACTATACGACGCACGATTTGGAACTTGGGCAGTAGTTTTTGCACTCAAAATATGGAGACACTATCTATATGGCACCAAGTGTACAGTGTACACCGACCATAAGAGTCTTCAGCATATTTTTGATCAAAAACAACTCAATATGAGGCAACGTCGCTGGGTAGAGTTGTTAAACGATTACGATTGTGAAATCCGTTACCACCCCAGAAAGGCTAATGTTGTAGCTGATGCCCTAAGTCGAAAAGAAAGAGTAAAACCACTTAGGGTCCGAGCTTTGAACATTACAATTCGTACTGATCTCACAAAACAAATTCAAGCAGCACAGTTAGAGGCTTTAAAAGCAGAAACCGAAAAAGGCGAAATGAGCAAAGAGTTAGAAAAACAACTTGAAGTAAAAGCCAATGAAACCCTGTATTTTGCTGGTAGGATATGTGTAGTAACCCATCCTAATCCATCCGGACGAAGTCCATATCGATTATAAACGATTCACAACAGTTGATTACATCGCGAGGTACTTGACCTCTATATGATACATTTTACAAACATTGCATTCGTTTTTGAAAAGACAAACTTTCATTACATTGAAAGTTGACGGCGTGCATACCATTTTATAATATATCTAACTATAATTGACTTAATAATAATCTTGATGAACTCAACGACTCGAATGCAACGTCTTTTGAAATATGACATGAATGACTCCAAGTAATATCTTTAAAATGAGCAATTGCACAGCGGAAGACTTCTTTCATACCTAAGAATAAACATGCTTTCAAGTGTCAACCAAAAGGTTGGTGAGTTCATTAGTTCATCATAAATAATCATTTCATAATTTTAATAGACCACAAGATTTCATATTTCCATTTCTCATAAACATACGTCCCATGCATAGAGACAAAAATATCATTCATATGGATTGAACACCTGATAACCGACATTCACAATATACATATAACAATATCCCCATCATTCCGGGATCCTCCTTCGGACATGATATAAATTTTGAAGTACTAAAGCATCCGGTACTTTGGATGGGGCTTGTTGGGCCCGATAGATCTATCTTTAGGATTCACGTCAATTAGGGTGTCTGTTCCCTAATTCTTAGATTACCAGACTAAAAAGGGGCATATTCGATTTAATAATCCAGCCATAGAATGTAATTTTAGATACTTGTGTCTATTTCGTAAAACAGTTATAAAAAATTGCGCATGTATTCTCAGCCCAAAAATATAAAGGGTAAAAAGTCAAATGAAACTCACGCATATAAATATTGTAAAACAATTAATAAAGTATTTGCATGTATTCTCAGCCCAAAATGTAATGAGTAAAAAGGGAGTAAATGAAACTCACCTAATGTATTTTGTAGTAAAAATACATATGATTATATTGAACAAAGCAGGGTTAGCCTCGGATTCACGAACCTATATCATTTGTATGTATATATTAATAGATATAATCAAAATCAAAAAAAAAATTTATATTTTATTATATATTATACTTATTTAGTTTGTGCATATATTCAAATTGTTTAATATCATATATATTTAATTATATTAATATATCTATATATATATATATATATATATATATATATATATATATATATATGGTTAGTATTGTATAACAAGATATCATTAATTTGTTATATATATAAGTATTTATATAATTATTGTTATTATGTTTCATACGTTATTAATATAACTATAATATATGTATTAAGTATAATTTAGATACAAAATAGTTATTGGTAATCAAATGATATTTTTGATAATAATGGTTTACTGATAATAATAACTTTCTTAATATCAATAGTACTAATAATAATAATAACGATATTGTTAAAATTGATACTTATGTATAATAATAATAATAGTAAAACTAATAATTACAAAAGGTGATATTACTACTAATATTGGTGAAAAAAAATAATAACAACTTGTATTGTTTTTATAGTAACAATAATAATAACCCTAATCACAATTATAATATTATTATTAGTCCTAACATGATAATTAAATGATAAGAATAATATTAATAATACTTTTAGTGATAATAATAATAATTATAATCATAAGTGTTAATACTTTGTAATCATAATTAATAATAACAATGATAACAATAACAATAACAATAATAATTATAATTATAGTATTAATAATAAAACTAATAAATGATAATTAAACTACCTCTTAAAAAGAATTGCACTCAGCAGGGATTGAACCCGTGACCTCTTGAAACCCGATTCATTCCTTAACCTTCACGCTGTATCAGCTTTCCTCTTTAATACTCTACACTAAATCTATATAAGCTGTAATTCGCCTTGGTCCAACAGGATTTTGAGATTAATCTCGGCCCATTAACACTTACGGCCCAACAACAAAATAAAGATTTGTCCTAACAGCAAAATAAACCCAAGGTGATAAAGGGTTTCGGTTTTTAAAAAAGGAAATCACCACCGGCGTTTATGCAAAAGGGATGATTCCAGCAGTCACGCCATCATACACGCACCCTCTCTATCTTTACAGCTCATCATCATTAATCATAAAATATTTGCTATTTATTCATCATCATTATCGTATTCCATCTCTATCAACCTCTTTCATTCATCATCATATTCACTGTAATCGAAAAATAGCAACAGGAATAACAATGATACAGCAGCAGTAGCGAAACCAAACTAGCTATGGTGATGGTTGTAATGGTTTGCTCATGGTATTTAGTTTGATAATATCGTGAAATAGAACAGGAACAACTACAACTACTCGTTAACTATGGTGGTTCGAACAAGAAAAACGAAGGCTATAACAGGAGCAGTTTACAAGTATCGTGTAGTAGAAACAAATGGGTTTTCAATGGTTCTCGTTGGGTTCGAATATAAATGGAACAAATAACAGTTAAAACCATGATGGTTGGTTTCATTATTGCAGTGATAGCGAATTGAAACAGAAGGTAGAATAGCTGCAGTTATAGGGGTTGTGTTTTCGAAGATTAGGTTGTGTATGGGTATCGTTCGAAAAAGAAAAAAAAACAGTCACAACGATACACAGGTTATTCGTAAGGGTGTTGGTGGTTTATTAGCTTGTTCTTAGCTGCAACAGGACCATAGCAGCAGCAATATAGCGAGTTTTTGTAATGGTGGTTTCATAATGGTTATGGTGTTGGCTTTGTGTTCTTGTTTGTTGATAATAGCAGCCGTAGCAACCCAAAATAGAGAGTTGGGTTTCGGTGTTGATGAAACAGAAACAGATTAGTTAATTGATAGGTCTTGTTAATTTGAGGTTCATGAAAGGAAAACAGAAGGAAAGGAAAAGAACAAGGAAGGTGGTAGTGTTTGAGTGCTTTTCTTATCAATTGAATTCGTTCAATTTATGTAACTGTTGTTGTCGTCAATGAACATGGGCAGACAAGGGAAACAAGAAAAAAAAAATAGCACTTGCTATTGATGCATAAAAAATTTTTGTAATCTTGCGGGTAACAAACGAATCTCTAATAGTTACACAGGAATTCAGGGAACAAATAAGAAAAGGTTGATTCAGACTGCTAACGATTTTTGTTGTATCTGAGATTTAGATTCGATTTATACAATCTTTGAGACGTAGGAATACATCAGCAACAGATTGAAATCGATTGGAAACTGTAATACATGATTATTTGTATTTAAATTTATATATATATATATATATATATATATATATCAGTCATTTATATATCCATGTACTTGTATACGTTTATATTTTTATATATATATATATATATATATATATATATATATATATATATATATATATATATATATATATATATATATATATATATGATTGTATTTTGTATATATATTTGTATTTATATAAACATGTATGTATAATACTCTTTATATGTATGTAAATCATAAACTTAGATAATTATAATTATAAGTGTATTAATATTATTAATACATAAAATAATAAAATTATTGGTAAAAAGGATAGTAATGTTAGATAATAAATAAAGATAATATTAATACTAACAATAATGCAAATTTTAATAAATTTAATTAATAATAATAACAATAATAGTCTTATTAATGATACAAATAATAATACTAGTTATAATAATATTAATATTATTAATGATGACAATAACATTAATAATAATACTAGTACAACTCAAATCTTATATATTTTATTTTTTTTGAAGTAATAATGTTACTAGTACAAATATTGATATTAGTATTATCAATAATAAAAAAGATGAATTTAAGGGTAATAATTTTAATATATCAATTATATTCAAACCTGTAATTTAATATATTATCATTTATAATTTATGTAATATTATATTATGTGTTGACTTTTACTGAATATATACTATTTATACATTTTATATGTATTTTATAGCCACATATATATATATATATATATATATATATATATTTATATATATAAATAGTATCTTAATTATTCTAATTTTTATTTTTACATTTTAAGTTTCAATTAATTAAAGTATACTTTACTAATTCAAAATATTATATATACTTATATTTATTTTTATATCCACATATGTATTTACATATTTATTTCCAAATAGTTGTTCGTGAATCGTCGAGATTACTCAAAGGGTAATTAAATACATGAACACACTTCAACGTTTTTGAGATTTCAATATTACAGACTTTGCTTATCATATCGAAATCATATAAAGATTAAGTTTAAATTTGGTCGGAAATTTCCGGGTCGTCACAGTACCTATCCGTTAAAGAAATTTCGTCCCGAAATTTGAGTGAGGTGGTCATGGTTAACAATAAAATTGTTTTCATGACGAATATGAGTTGATAAATAGAGTTTTATCATCATTGAGTTTTGTGGATAAAACAATTTGATTATTCGAAGAGTACGAATGAAGCTATTCACAAAAGAATGAAATGAGAAGCAAAGATTTGTTTTTAACTTTTGACGTAATCAAGTTTGAATTCCAGAATTCAAGGGATTTAAAAGAAATCTTGAAGATCTATAAGATCTGATTCTTCAGGATTTATGGAAATTAAGATCTCTTTAATTAAATACGGTGATCTGCCCCGATTACTACGTCTAATATTTCCTTTATAAATTTACCTTTTCCGTTCCATTTGTTTTCACCACTTCTATACTCAATTCTTAAATTCAAAAGATTTATGAAAATGCTTAACCCTGTTCTGATCCTTGTTCTTATTCTAACTATCGCATTGATCGTTCTTCTTTTCCAACTTCTACCTGAAGAATCTGTTTATTTCTATTATGCTCTAGGGATTATTATATTTATAATCCTCCCGTGTCTTTATATTTCTATACGTACTAATATCCACGGTTTGTAATTTCTGGTTTGTTGTTGAGTTTTATATCTTCCCTTTTATTTCAATGTCCCTGCTTCTGTCTCCTATAATCATTGTCATCCACAGTTAATGCACTCTCTTATTTGCTGTTATTTATACCCCTTTTCTATTTCGCAGTTTCATGCTTTTGTTTACTTTTCACGAGTAGCGGTCCAGAATTCATAGGTATGGAGTTTCGAATTATCATAATATACAAGGTAGAAAGGAAAGGTAGTAGCACGATTTGTTTTGTCAAATTACCTGAATCACTGAGAATAGAACTATCAAGAATATATATATATATATTTTTTTTTTATATGTTCAGAAGTTAAGAACAATGAAAGAGTTATGTAACATGGCACATGATGACGTTATAATCTGTGAATCATCGCGTCCCATTAGAAACTCAGCATGACTTACTGTAATATAATCACGTTGATCAAGTGTCATTATATTATACTAATTCATGCATCAGTTCCCAACATTACTTCAATAACATTCATATTTTAAGCTTGAAAGTTTACAGAATATAGAAACTAACAGTTTCTATATGATGTAACACTGATAGCATGAAGAGATTAATGATTTCATATAAGAATAGTTATAAAAATATCTTCAGAAATATGGAGGATATTTATAATGAAAGATAAGATAATATCTTTGAATATCTAATATCAGAGGATGATATAAACTATTGTCTGCAAGGGTTTAGAGTAAGAAGCAAGATATTCACTAAAGACTTTAGCAGGCATTGAATCATTTGGATTCTTTGAAGTCAAACTTATTCTTTGTGATTTGTCCACGGCTTTCTTCATAGTTTCGCATAATCTGCTTTTCGGTAATAAATTTTCTATTGAATGTTTCCAATATAATGATACACAGGAAGCACGAAGAGGTATATAATCTCGAACGAGAATATTTATGAAAATATCCTCAGAAATATCGAAGATATTGATGATGATATTTTTGGAATTTCTAAGTTCGATGGTTGATGGAGAAAGATTTCCCGTAAGATTTTAACATGACTTCGGAGCAAGATATTCTCTAAAGATTTCAACGGATCCATAATTACCTGAATCCTTTAAATATAGGGTTTGGTCCTTATATTTGTCCTTGGTCTCCTTCATGGGTAGCTCAATCTGTTTTTCAATACCCAATTTTCTATCGAGCGTTCCTAACACTCCTTTCTTTATCATCAAACTTTTGGCCGTTTAGACCACCTATCATTTTTCTGTTTCCTCTGCATTTAATGCTATGATATCTGGATCATCGGTTATTAATCCGAGGTAGTTTTAGGAGAATTGTGTTTTTAGATGATTAAACGCTGATGGTAACATGGTGAAATATGAAAGGTTCTCTGGTGATAATAAAAGAGCACGCGTATATATCAACGTTATAATAAGGTTGTTTCGTACGAAAAGTCAAAGTTGTCTTGCTGGAGCTGTAACAAAATTGGCTATTTTGAAGAAGAACAGCAAAGTTATTTTGGGTGATAATAACACTAAAGAAATTAGTACAGCTATGTGTTAAACGTTTACTCAGTTTTCGAGAGTTTTTCAAGTGCATAACTATATGCATCAATCTTTTCTTCCGTAGATGAAGTGCGGTTGGTTCAACCTCTCGATTGAGGTGTTTTCAAGAATCATGAAAGGTTTGAACGCAGATTAGAATTGTCAAGATACAAATGAAGTTTAGAATGAAATCAAGTGGCAAACTTGAAGAATTGTTTAGTTTCATATGTTATAGTCAATATTTTAATTCATTTTAATTGTCCAATGTTGGTAGTCCACAGTTGATAGTCCACAATTAGAAATTCAATAATTTACGTGTAGTTTAATATATGATATTCGAATTAATTAATACGTGTCGTGACCCGTATACGTCTCAGACTCGATCACAACTCAAACTATATATATTATTGTAGAATCAACCTCAACCCTGTATAGAGAACTCGATCATTACTGCATATAGAGTGCCTATGGTGATTCCAAATAATATATATAGATGCGTACGTGTCCCTATATTTAAGTGCGTAAAATAAATAACAGAAATTAAATGACAATAAATTAAATTACGATAATTAAGTTGCGATAAATAATCTACGATAAATAAAATGTAATCAGTTAGCTAGGAACAGTTAGCGTGGATTCTTAACAAAAATCCTCATAGTTAATTTGTTTGTTTCTAACAAATTTTATTTTTGTCAAATGTTTTCTTCATTATGCCACTTGTTGGATTCTGATAAATCAAAATCCAAATATAAAATTGGATTAATATGGTTATTCTGTGGTGAACGGATTTGTATATCGGTGAATGTAAGTAGGATAGTAAACGACTGTTGAATCAGCTTCGAAGAATGTACATTGTAACTTATTAATGTGAAATCTGAATATTCCTCGGGTATTACCTACCCGTTAAAATATTTCCACAATTAACACTTTGTACGAAAGAATTTTTAATTACAATCTTTATGAAAACATGTATACATATATATTTTCTTCAGATGTAATCATGGATTTAATGAGTCAATATGATATTAAACTCATTTGATTTACCGTTAGAACATGAATATATAATCTCTAAAACATTAGAGATTACATAATCACCATGAAGAACGAAGATAATCGATGTAGAACGATACGTAGAACGATAATTATACTCGAGGTACAGAATGAGATGTTGAGGCATAGATTGTTGATGGTACTGGTGCTGTTACTGATGGTACTGTTGGTGCCGGTGATGTTGCTGAAGCTGGTACATTTTGCACCATATTTTCCAAATTTTTTTTTTTTCGAGCGCGAACTTTGTTGACTTCTTCTATTATTCCGGGGTGATTGTCGGTTGGAACGAGTGAATGAATAAGGTTTAGAATTTTGATAGAATATAATCTTGGCGAGATATTCGGGAAATGAGAGAGAAAATAGTATTACAAACAGGTTCGCTGGTAAGTGTTTCAAGTTCATTGCCAAGAGGTAAATTCGATTGGTGGAAGGGATCGCCTTCTTCGCGTCTCTATTGATTAAGTAGGCTACGAACCCATCAGATGAATTGGTTGATTCATTCTGGTGACACTGCTTTCGGAGCTTAGGTGAAACTCCATATTGGAATAGCTGTCAGAATTCGAGGAATTCGAACTGGTTGATGGATTCATCTCGTACGATCATATGAAGGATTTTCGATAAAAATAGATTATAGGATGTAGATTAGTACTCTGTAATACCTGAATTACATATGTATATATAATACTAAAATCCCATAAGTTACAGAGGAATCTACGGAATATGTTAGGCAAAGTTTACAGTAATAGATATGCTAAGATATGAATTAGCAGATACGCTAAGATGTGAATTTGTCTATACACTATTCATGCAATCAATGCAGCAAGATGTGTCTAGACTAGGAATGATAAGCAGGTAATTTCCTAAGGATAATAAGTAGGTAATTTTTGACACGAAATGATAAGCAAAACTTTTGACATACAGACACGGTCGAAGTCCAGACTCACTAAAGCATCCTGACGACTTATTAGTTAGACACACTAATGCAGACCTGGTTCGCTAAGACCACTGCTCTCATACCAACTGTAGTAACCCGTCCTAATCCATCCGGACGAAGTCCATATCGATTATAAACGATTCACAACAGTTGATTACATCGCGAGGTACTTGACCTCTATATGATACATTTTACAAACATTGCATTCGTTTTTGAAAAGACAAACTTTCATTACATCGAAAGTTGACGGTGTGCATACCATTTTATAATATATCTAACTATAATTGACTTAATAATAATCTTGATGAACTCAACGACTCGAATGCAACGTCTTTTGAAAAATGACATGAATGACTCCAAGTAATATCTTTAAAATGAGCAATTGCACAGCGGAAGACTTCTTTCATACCTGAGAATAAACATGCTTTCAAGTGTCAACCAAAAGGTTGGTGAGTTCATTAGTTCATCATAAATAATCATTTCATAATTTTAATAGACCACAAGATTTCATATTTCCATTTCTCATAAACATACGTCCCATGATAGAGATAAAAATATCATTCATATGGATTGAACACCTGATAACCGACATTCACAATATACATATAAGAATATCCCCATCATTCCGGGATCCTCCTTCGGACATGATATAAATTTTGAAGTACTAAAGCATCCGGTACTTTGAATGGGGCTTGTTGGGCCCGATAGATCTATCTTTAGGATTCGCGTCAATTAGGGTGTCTGTTCCCTAATTCTTAGATTACCAGACTAAAAAGGGGCATATTCGATTTAATAATCCAGCCATAGAATGTAATTTTAGATACTTGTGTCTATTTCGTAAAACAGTTATAAAAAATTGCGCATGTATTCTCAGCCCAAAAATATAAAGGGTAAAAAGGCAAATGAAACTCACGCATATAAATATTGTAAAACAGTTAATAAAGCATTTGCATGTATTCTCAGCCCAAAATGTAATGAGTAAAAAGGGAGTAAATGAAACTCACCTAATGTATTTTGTAGTAAAAATACATATGATTATATTGAACAAAGCAGGGTTGGCCTCGGATTCACGAACCTATATCATTTGTATGTATATATTAATAGATATAATCAAAATCAAAAAAAAAAATTATATTTTATTATATTATACTTATTTAGTTTGTATATATATTCAAATTGTTTAATATCATATATATTTAGTTATATTAATATATCTATATATATATATGGTTAGTATTGTATAACAAGATATCATTAATTTGTTATATATATATAAGTATTTATATAAGTATTGTTATTATGTTTCATACGTTATTAATATAACTATAATATATGTATTAAGTATAATTTAGATACAAAATAGTTATTGGTAATCAAATGATATTTTTGATAATAATGGTTTACTGATAATAATAACTTTCTTAATATCAATAGTACTAATAATAATAATAACGATATTGTTAAAATTGATACTTATGTTAATAATAATAATAGTAAAACTAATAATTACAAAAAGTGATATTACTACTAATATTGATGAAAAAAATAATAACAACTTGTATTGTTTTTATAGTAACAATAATAATAACCCTAATCACAATTATAATAATATTATTAGTCCTAACATGATAATTAAATGATAAGAATAATATTAATAATACTTGTAGTGATAATAATAATAATTATAATCATAAGTGTTAATACTTTGTAATCATAATTAATAATAACAATAATAACAATAACAATAACAATAATAATTATAATTATAGTATTAATAATAAAACTAATAAATGATAATTAAACTACCTCTTAAAAAGAATTGCACTCAGCAGGGATTGAACCCGTGACCTCTTGAAACCCGATTCATTCCTTAACCTTCACGCTGTATCAGCTTTCCTCTTTAATACTCTACACTAAATCTATATAAGCTGTAATTCGCCTTGGTCCAACAGGATTTTGAGATTAATCTCGGCCCATTAACAGTTACAGCCCAACAACAAAATAAAGATTTGGCCTAACAACAAAATAATCCCAAGGTGATAAAGGGTTTTGGTTTTTAAAAAAGGAAATCACCACCGACGTTTATGCAAAAGGGATGATTCTAGCAGTCACGCCATCATACACGCACCCTCTCTATCTTTACAGCTCATCATCATTAATCATAAAATATTTGCTATTTATTCATCATCATTATCATCTTCCATCTCTATCAACCTCTTTCATTCATCATCATATTCACTGTAATCGAAAAATAGCAACAGGAATAACAATGATACAGCAGCAGTAGCGAAACCAAACTAGCTATGGTGATGGTTGTAATGGTTTGCTCGTGGTATTTAGTTTGATATTATCATGAAATAGAACAGGAACAACTACAACTACTCGTTAACTATGGTGGTTCGAACAAGAAAAAAAAAGGCTGTAACAGGAGCAGTTTACAAGTATCGTGTAGTAGAAACAAATGGGTTTTCAATGGTTCTCGTTGGGTTCGAATATAAATGGAACAAATAACAGTTAAAACCATGATAGTTGGTTTCATTGTTGCAGTGATAGCGAATTGAAACAGAAGGTAGAATAGCTGCAGTTATAGGGGTTATGTTTTTGAAGATTAGGTTGTGTATGGGTATCGTTCGAAAAAGAAAAAAAACAGTCGCAACGATACACAGGTTATTCGTAAGGGTGTTGGTGGTTTATTGGCTTGTTCTTAGCTGCAACAGGACCATAGCAGCAGCAATATAGCGAGTTTTTGTAATGGTGGTTTCATAATGGTTATGGTGTTGGCTTTGTGTTCTTGTTTGTTGATAATAGCAGCCGTAGCAACCCAAAATGGAGAGTTGGGTTTCGGTGTTGATGAAACAGAAACAGATTAGTTAATTGATAGGTCTTGTTAATTTGAGGTTCACGAAAGGAAAACAGAAGGAAAGGAAACGAACAAGGAAGGTGGTAGTGTTTGAGTGCTTTTCTTATCAATTGAATTCGTTCAATTTATGTAATTGTTGTTGTCGTCAATGAACATGGGCAGACAAGGGAAACAAGAAAAAAAATAGCACTTGCTATTGATGCTTAACAAATTTTTGTAATCTTGCGGGTAACAAACTGTCATAACCCGTCCTTATCCCTCTGGACGAAGTCATCATCATCTGGTCCCATTGCGAGGTACTGACCTAAATATGCCATGTACGACTCCAAGTAATATCTTTAAAATGAGCAAATGCACAGCGGAAGAATTAATTCGTACCTGAGAATAAACATGCTTAAAAGTGTCAACCAAAAGGTTGGTGAGTTCATAGGTTTATCATAACAATCATTTCAATATATTAATAGACCACAAGATTTCATAATCATAAACATAATACACTCGCAAGTGTATGTAAAGCATTCTAAGTGGTTGAGCACTTGGTAACCATACTTAACATTTAATCAACGTCGCATATTCCCTTTATTATGAAATCTCACTACACTGTACCAAGTGTAGTCACGAAACGAAGTACTGTGCAACCGTTGAATACTGGTCGTCCAGTCCGGTTGAGGTTGTCAGGCCCGATAGATCTATCAACAGGGTTCGCGTTTACAATACCACATGTAAATAGTAGTTACCAAGCTACAGGGAAGTATGCCAGTGGTACAACTCAACGTAGAATATATTTTTAAATACTTGTGTCTATTTCGTAAACAGTTATAAAAGTTGCGCATGTATTCTTAGCCCAAAAATATAAAGAGTAAAAGGGATCAAATGAAACTCACCATACTGTATTTTGTAGTAAAAATACATATAACGACATTGAACAAGTATAGGGTTGGCCTCGGATTCACGAACCTATATCATTTGTATATATATTAAGACTTATAATAACAATTAAACATGTATATATATTAATATCAATATACTTAATAATTTGTATGTGATATTAATAAATAAATTAGTTTCACTATTTTATATACTTTAGAAAGCTAATTAATATTTATATATATATAATTATATTAACATAAGTTTATCTATCATATGTAATTTAAGTAATATTTTATAATAATAACATTTCATTTTAAAACAGTATGTAATATTAATATAATTATGATACATGTAAAAATATATATTTTTTTATATAAATATCATTTGTTTGTTAAAATTATAATAATACTAAAATAATGATAATAATAATAATAATAATAATAATAATAATAATGATAAAATAGAAAACTACCTTAGGAAAGGGTTTTTAAAAAAAATTTGTGCCTCATGCGAGGCTCGAAACCCCAACCTCTCGAAAACACCAACACACGTCAAACCATTTAGCCATGTCTGTCTTTTTGGATTTTTATTTCGCCCAAATTATATATATAACTCGATTTCCATACCATCAAGCTAAAGAACTCAGCAGACTTTAAAAAACATTACTCGTGGCCCTATTTCAATCAAACTCATACACAACCTAAACGAATAACATGGCAGGTCAAAAACAATTTGTTTCATGGCCCAACAAAAATAGGATCACGGTCCTATTTCTACAACCCGTCAATAAACCCAAATGAAAATAAAAAAATATATATATTACGGCCCAAGTTCATTAGTTTTTCATTGCATTTGAAGATATCTAAGCAATTTGATCATAAAGGTGGGGTCTCCATTACCCTCCTTGTCGTTAACAGCAACAACAAACTTATCATTACCAACTAATCCCTGTCACTATTAATGTAAATCACCATCATCTTTTTAAAAGTTTTTCTTATTATTTTTTTTTTCGTTATCATTAGTTAAGAGATCAAATGGAAGAGTTTAATGGTGGTGGTTGGGTCTCGTCGGTACAGCTGCACAGAAACAGGTGAAGGTTTTTGAGTACAAAATATAGGACTATTTTACATGTAGCAGCAAACTTAGGGTGTTGTGGGAAGTAACAAAGGTGGCGGTGGTTTATTCGTGGGTGTTAGCAGCAACAGAAATGAAAAGGGACGGTGGTGATCAACGATAGTAATTGGTGATTTGATTTAGTCTTTGCTTCAAACAGAAGTAGTAAATACGAGTAGCAAGTAACTCAGGGGTGTCCGGGTTTGGTGATGTAAATGGTGGTGGTTAGTTGGTGATGATTAAGTGGTGATAAATGGTGAGTTGTGGTATGGAGTTTATGGATGGTCTTCAACAGGAAGAGGAGAGAGAATTCACCAAAAGTGGTGATTGTATGGTGGTGTAGTATTCATTTAAACCGAATTAGATAACGGATGGATTAAGTTTGATGATGGTGATTCGATTGAAAGGAAGATGGTGTGTGTTAATATATGGGTGTCGAGTAACAACAGAAGTAGTCGTAGGTGGTTGATGGTTCACAGGTGGTGGTTATCTATGAATATGGTAAGATGATGATCAAACATGAAGAGAGTCACAATTGATGAGGGAATAGCAGCAACAATAAGGGGTTCGATGGGGTTGGTTGTTAGATGAACCGAAAGTAAAAACAAAAGTTGTTGTGGGTTTTGTTCATGAAGAAGAGAGGGTGGCGACTAGGTGTGATGATTGAAGTAGTGGTATTTTGAAGAGGAATAAACAAGTAGAAGGCAGAAGATCAATTGCAAAATGGTTCGGTTTAATTGTGTTTGGGTTTTGTGTATATCTCTTGTCTAAGCTATGTGTGTATATGTAATACATAGTTACAGATATAATGTTTAATCAAACCAAAAAGTGATTTATTCAATTACATGGACCCTGCTATCCCTTAATTACCGCAATTCGTTTTCCCAATTTCAACAAATTTTTAACTCTTTGGTTGTAGACAAATATAAATAAATAAATATAATATTAATTATAAAATATTTGAAACAAAACTTGTGAATGGAATTTAAAACAGTGAGTTCAATTATGATCGGTTTAGCAGCCACATTATTAGAAATATCCTACTGACAGTTTATCCCTTTATGTCTATATTGTGTCCATTGCTAAACAGTTAACGTATAAAAGTGCTCCTAAAAATCCCAAATTTTTAGATTAAATATATTTAATTATTTTACTCATTAACTGTTTGAAACCTGATTAAAAAGGTTCGATAATTGTTTATTTTCTGTTCCAATTTATGTGTACGGAGTACTAATATTTAAACTTAAAAAGGTAAGAATACTTTTAACAAATCTAAAAGCTTCATAATCGATTTATTAATTAAGCTCGAATTCATTAAATATGTTCCCTTTCTATATATAAACAGTGTTAGATAGCAAGTTTAACTACTAAAATAATATATTATATATTCTTAAACAAATAGATTATTTATATATTTATAAGTAATATTTATACACCTAATTATATATATATATATATATATATATATATATATATATATATATATATATATATATATATAATAGTTTTTATTATATCGCATATAATTTTACATATTCATTTCCAACAAATAAATCATATATTATTTCAAATTATAATATTTAGATACATATGTATCTATTTACAACTAGTTGTTCGTGAATCGTCGGGAATTGGTCGAGGTTAAATGAATGTATGAACATTGTTTCCAAAGTTTTCTAAACTTAACATTACATACTTTGCTTATCGTATCGAAACCATATAAAGATTAAGTTTAAATTTGGTCAAAAATTTCCGGGTCGTGACAGTACCTACCCGTTAAATAAATTTCGTCCCGAAATTTAAGTGTGGTGGTTATGGCTAACAATAAAAATGTTTTCATGACAAATATGAGTTGATAATTAGAGTTTTATCATTATTGATTAATATAGATAAAACGATTCGATCATGTGAAGCGTACGAGTGATGCTATCATAAAAGAGTGAAAAGTTTCGTCTTAACTTTTGACGTAGTCATGGTGGATTTCCGGAATTCAAGGAATTTAAGGAAATCTTCTAATCATAAAGAAAATGTAATATCATGATTATTTAGCAAACTGTTGGAATCACAGTAAGGATAGAACTATCAAGAAAATAATCTCTTGATATGTTTAGAAGTTAAGTAGAATCAAAGAGTTATGTATCATGGCACATGATGAGGGTAAGATCTGTGAACCACCATCACGTTCCATTAGAAATTCAGCATGACTTACTGTAATATAATCACGTTGATCAAGTGTCATTATATTATACTAACTCATGCATCAGTCCCCAACATTACTTCAATAACATTCATATTTTAAGCTCGAAAGTTTAAAGAATATAGAAACTAACAGTTTCTATATGATTAACACCGATAGCACGAAGATATTAATGATTTCAGATAAGAATAGTTATGAAAATATTTTTAGAAATATGGAGGATATTTATTATGAAAGATACGATGATATCTTGAAATTTCTAATATCGAATGATGGTGAAGAAAATTTGTCCTCAAGAGTTTGGAGTCAGAAGTAAGGTATTCACTAAAGATTTCATCAGGCATTGAATTATTTGGATTCTTTGAAGTCAAACTTATTATTTGTGATTTGTCCACGGCTTCCTTCATTGTTTCGCATAATTCGCTTTTCGGTACTAAATTTTCTATTGAATGTTTAACACTCCATTCTTTATCATCAACTTTTGGCCATTAAGACCATCTACAACATGCTGCTTTGTCAGCATTTTCAAAGTTAACGGATCTGGGTCATCGGTTATCAAACCGAGGTGGTTTCAGGAGAATTGTGTTTTTAGATGATTAACGCTGATGGTAATATGGTGGAATATAAAAGGTTCTCCGGTAACAATAATGTTGTTTCAAACGAAGAGTCGAAGTTAACTGGCTGGAGCTGTGACGAAATTAGCAACCTTGAAAAGGGATTGTAAAGTTATTTTGAGTAATAATAACGCTAAAGGAATTAGCACAGCTACGTGTTAAACGATTACTCAGTTTCCGAGAGTTTTTCAGGTGCATAACTATATGCAAGAATCTTTCCTTCCGTAGATGAAGTGCGGTTGGTTCAACCTCTTGATTGAGGTATTTTCATGAATCCTGAAAGATTTGAACGCGGATTGTAACTGTCGAGGTACAAATGAGGTTTAAGATGAAATCAAGTGACAAGCTTGAAGAATTGTTTAGTTTTGTATGTTATAATCAATATTTTAATTCATTTTAGTTGTCCAAAGTTAGCAGTCCAATTGTACAATGGTCCAATGAATTCATATATAATTTAATATGTAATTAATTAATACGTATCGTGACCCGTGTACCGGTCTCAGTATTGATCACAACTCAAACCATATATATATTTTGGAATCAACTCCAACCCTGTATAGCCAACTCCCACATTCACATATAGAGTGTCTATGGTTGTTCTGAAATATATATATAGATGGGTCGATATGATAGATCGAAACCTTGTATACGTGTCCCGTTATTTAGAGTGCGTAGAATAAATAAATGTATATCATGACCCGTGTACAATGTATTGTCTCAGAATTAATCCGACGTATTGTGTACATGTGTCCCGATTTAGAGTGTATAAAAGTAAATAACAGAAATTAAATGACGATAAATAAAATTGCGAGAATGTAAATTGCGATAATATAAATTGCGATAAATAAAAATGTAATCAGTTAGCTGGGAACAGTTAGCTAGGAACAGTTAGCGTGGATCCTTAACAATATTTCAATTAATTAATCCGTTTGTTTCTAACAAATTTTATTATACCCAATGTTTTCTTCATTATGCCACTTGTTAGATTCTGATAGGTCAAAATCCAAATATGTAATTTGAATGGAAAGGGTTGTTCTGTGGTGAACGGATACGTATATCGGTGGTTGTAAGTAGGATAGTAAATGAATGTTGAATCAGATTCGAAGAATGTACAGTGTAACTTATTAATGTGAAATCCAAATATTCCTCGGGTACTACCTACCCGTTAAAATATTTTCATCATTAATAGTTTGTACGAAAGAAATTTTTTTTTAATTACAATCGTTATGAAAATATACTTGCATATATATTTTCTTCGGATGTAATTATGAATTTAATGAGTCATTAGGATATTAAACTCATTTGATTTATCGTTATTACTAGATTACATGGTCTCTAAAACATTAGAGATTACATAATCGTCATGTCGAACGAAGATAAATGAGGTAGAACGGTATGTAAAGCGGAGATAATCGATGCAGAACGATATGTAGAACGAAGATCATACTCGAAGTACAGATGGTGATATTGAAGCGTGTGAGGTTGATATCTGAGGTACAGTTTATGATGTTGAGGTTTATGACGCGGTTGTGGTTGGGAGTGATAAGGGTACTGTTGGCGTTGATGATGGTGGTACTGATTATGCTGTTGATGCTGCTGCTGGTGTTTGCAACCTTCGCACTATGTTCTCCAAGGCCGTCACGCGAGCGCGGAGTTCGTTAACTTCTGCTAGTACACCGGGATGATTGGCGGTTGGAGCGAGCGAATGAACAAGATCCGACATATGGGATATTATGTAATAGTGATGAGATACTCTAGAAATGAGAGAGAAAATGGTTTCTCGAACAGGTTTACCGGTAAGTGCTTCAGGTTCATCGCCAAGAGGGCAATTTGGTGGATGGAATGGATCACCTTCTTCTTGTCTCCAGTAATTTAGTATATTACGGACCCATCCCCAATTCATCCAGAATAGATGATGGGAAATTGGTTGATCCATTCCGGTCACACTGTTGTTGGAGCTCGAGTGAGAATCCATATCGGAATAGTTGTCTGGATCGGAGGAATTTGAACTAGATGCGGAATCCATCTTGTATAATCGGGGAAATGAATTTTTGGTATGGAATAGATTATAGAAGTTAGATTTGGTACTCTTCAATACATAATTTACATATGTATATATAATACCAAAATCCCGTAAATTACGGAGAATCTTTGAAAAGATGTCAGCCAAAGTCCAAAGTAACAGATATGCTAAGATATGAATTTTTTTCTATACACTATCGATGCACTAAATGCAGTAAGACGTGTCTAGACTTATGAATGGTAAGCAGGCAATTCCCTAAGGATGATAAGATGTTTTCCGACTAATTATGATAAGCAAAACTTTTGACATGTAAATACGGTCGAAGTCCAGACTCGCTAATGCATCCTAACAACTATCAGTTAGACACACTAATGCAAGACTTGTTTCACTAGGACCAACGCTCTGATACCAAATGTCATAACCCGTCCTTATCCCTCTGGATGAAGTCATCATCATCTGGTCCCATTGCGAGGTACTGACCTAAATATGCCATGTACGACTCCAAGTAATATCTTTAAAATGAGCAAATGCACAGCGGAAGAATTAATTCGTACCTGAGAATAAACATGCTTAAAAGTGTCAACCAAAAGGTTGGTGAGTTCATAGGTTTATCATAACAATCATTTCAATATATTAATAGACCACAAGATTTCATAATCATAAACATAATACACTCGCAAGTGTATGTAAAGCATTCTAAGTGGTTGAGCACTTGGTAACCATACTTAACATTTAATCAACGTCGCATATTCCCTTTATTATGAAATCTCACTACACTGTACCAAGTGTAGTCACGAAACGAAGTACTGTGCAACCGTTGAATACTGGTCGTCCAGTCCGGTTGAGGTTGTCAGGCCCGATAGATCTATCAACAGGATTCGCGTTTACAATACCACATGTAAATAGTAGTTACCAAGCTACAGGGAAGTATGCCAGTGGTACAACTCAACGTAGAATATATTTTTAAGTACTTATGTCTATTTCGTAAACAGTTATAAAAGTTGCGCATGTATTCTCAGCCCAAAAATATAAAGAGTAAAAGGGATCAAATGAAACTCACCATACTGTATTTTGTAGTAAAAATACATATAACGACATTGAACAAGTATAGGGTTGGCCTCGGATTCACGAACCTATATCATTTGTATATATATTAAGACTTATAATAACAATTAAACATGTATATATATTAATATCAATATACTTAATAATTTGTATGTGATATTAATAAATAAATTAGTTTCACTATTTTATATACTTTAGAAAGCTAATTAATATTTATATATATATAATTATATTAACATAAGTTTATCTATCATATGTAATTTAAGTAATATTTTATAATAATAACATTTCATTTTAAAACAGTACGTAATATTAATATAATTATGATACATGTAAAAATATATATTTTTTAATATAAATATCATTTGTTTGTTAAAATTATAATAATACTAAAATAATGATAATAATAATAATAATAATAATAATAATAATAATAATAATAATAATAATAATAATAATAATAATAATAATGATAAAATAGAAAACTACCTTAGGAAAGGGTTTTTTTAAAAAATTTGTGCCTCATGCGAGGCTCGAAACCCCAACCTCTCGAAAACACCAACACACGTCAAACCATTTAGCCATGTCTGTCTTTTTGGATTTTTATTTCGCCCAAATTATATATATAACTCGATTTCCATACCATCAAGCTAAAGAACTCAACAGACTTTAAAAAACATTACTCGTGGCCCCATTTCAATCAAACTCATACACAACCTAAACGAATAACATGGCAGCTCAAAAACAATTTGTTTCATGGCCCAACAAAAATAGGATCACGGTCCTATTTCTACAACCCGTCAACAAACCCAAATGAAAATAAAAAAATATATATATATTACGGCCCAAGTTCATTAGTTTTTCATTGCATTTGAAGATATCTAAGCAATTTGATCATAAAGGTGGGGTCTCCATTACCCTCCTTGTCGTTGACAGCAACAACAAACTTATCATTACCAACTAATCCTTGTCACTATTAATGTAAATCACCATCATCTTTTTAAAAGTTTTTCTTATTATTTTTTTTTCGTTATCATTAGTTAAGAGATCAAATGGAAGAGTTTAATGGTGGTGGTTGGGTCTCGTCGGTACAGCTGCACAGAAACAGATGAAGGTTTTCGAGTACAAAATATAGGACTATTTTACATGTAGCAGCAAACTTAGGGTGTTGTGGGAAGTAACAAAGGTGGTGGTGGTTTATTCGTGGGTGTTAACTGCAACAGAAATGAAAAGGGATGGTGGTGATCAACGATAGTAATTGGTGATTTGATTTGGTCTTTGCTTCAAACAGAAGTAGTAAATACGAGTAGCAAGTAACTCAGGGGTGTCCGGGTTTGGTGATGTAAATGGTGGTGGTTAGTTGGTGATGATTAAGTGGTGATAAATGGTGAGTTGTGGTATGGAGTTTGTGGATGGTCTTCAACAGGAAGAGGAGAGAGAATTCACCAAAAGTGGTGATTGTATGGTGGTGTAGTATTCATTTAAACCGAATTAGATGACGGATGGATTAAGTTTGATGATGGTGATTCGATTGAAAGGAAGATGGTGTGTGTTAATATATGGGTGTCGAGTAACAACAGAAGTAGTCGTAGGTGGTTGATGGTTCACAGGTGGTGGTTATCTATAAAGATGGTAAGATGATGATCAAACATGAAGAGAGTCACAATTGATGAGGGAATAGCAGCAACAATAAGGGGTTCGATGGGGTTGGTTGTTAGATGAACCGAAAGTAAAAACAAAAGTTGTTGTGAGTTTTGTTCATGAAGAAGAGAGGGTGGCGACTAGGTGTGATGATTGAAGTGGTGGTATTTTGAAGAGGAATAAACAAGTAGAAGGCAGAAGATCAATTGCAAAATGGTTCGGTTTAATTGTGTTTGGGTTTTGTGTATATCTCTTGTCTAAGCTATGTGTGTATATGTAATACATAGTTACAGATATAATGTTTAATCAAACCAAAAAGTGATTTATTCAATTACATGGACCCTGCTATCCCTTAATTACCGCAATTCGTTTTCCCAATTTCAACAAATTTTTAACTCTTTGGTTGTAGACAAATATAAATAAATAAATATAATATTAATTATAAAATATTTGAAACAAAACTTGTGAATGGAATTTAAAACAGTGAGTTCAATTATGATCGGTTTAGTAGCCACATTATTAGAAATATCCTACTGACAGTTTATCCCTTTATGTCTATATCGTGTCCATTGCTAAACAGTTAACGTATAAAAGTGCTCCTAAAAATCCCAAATTTTTAGATTAAATATATTTAATTATTTTACTCATTAACTGTTTGAAACCTGATCAAAAAGGTTCGATAATTGTTTATTTTCTGTTCCAATTTATGTGTACGAAGTACTAATATTTAAACTTAAAAAGGTAAGAATACTTTTAACAAATCTGAAAGCTTCATAATCGATTTACTAATTAAGCTCGAATTCATTAAATATGTTCCCTTTCTATATATAAACAGTGTTAGATAGCAAGTTTAACTACTAAAATAATATATTATATATTCTTAAACAAATAGATTATTTATATATTTACAAGTAATATTTATACACCTAATTTTATATATATATATATATATATATATATATATATATATATAATAATAGTTTTTATTATATCGCATATAATTTTACATATTCATTTCCAACAAATAAATCATATATTATTTCAAATTATCATATTTAGATACATATGTATCTATTTACAACTAGTTGTTCATGAATCGTCGGGAATTGGTCGAGGTTAAATGAATGTATGAACATTGTTTCCAAAGTTTTCTAAACTTAACATTACATACTTTGCTTATCGTATCGAAACCATATAAAGATTAAGTTTAAATTTGGTCGAAAATTTCCGGGTCGTGACACAAACGAATCTCTAATAGTTACACAGGAATTCAGGGAACAAATAAGAAAAGGTTGATTCAGACTTCTAACGATTTTTGTTGTATCTGAGATTTAGATTCGATTTATACAATCTTTGAGACGTAGGAACACATCAGCAACAGATTGAAATCGATTAGAAACTATAATACATGATTATTTGTATTTAAATTATATATATATATATATATATATATATATATATATATATATATATATATATATATATATATATATATATCAGTCATTTATATATCCATATACTTGTATACGTTTATATTTATATATATATATATATATATATATATATATATATATATATATATATATATATATATATATATATATATATATATATATATATATGATTGTATTTTGTATATATATTTGTATTTATATAAACATGTATGTATAATACTCTTTATATGTATGTAAATCATAAACTTAGATAATTATAATTATAAGTGTGTTAATATTATTAATACATAAAATAATAAAATTATTGGTAAAAAGGCTAGTAATGTTAGATCATAAATAAAGATAATATTAATACTAACAATAATGCAAATTTTAATAAATTTAATTAATAATAATCACAATAATAGTCTTATTAATGATACAAATAATAATACTAGTTATAATAATATTAATATTATTAATGATGACAATAACATTAATAATAATACTAGTACAACTCAAATCTTATATATTTTATTTTTTTAAAGTAATAATGTTACTAGTACAAATATTGATATTAGTATTATCAATAATAAAAAAGATGAATTTAAGGGTAATAATTTTAATATATCAATTATATTCAAACCTGTAATTTAATATATTATCATTTATGATTTATGTAATATTATATTATGTGTTGACTTTTACTGAATATATACTATTTATACATTTTATGTGTATTTTATAGCCACATATATATATTTATATATATAAATAGTATTTAATTATTCTAATTTTTATTTTTACATTTTAAGTTTCAATTAATTAAAGTATACTTTACTAATTCAAAATATTATATATACTTATATTTATTTTTATATCCACATATGTATTTACATATTTATTTCCAAATAGTTGTTCGTGAATCGTCGAGATTAGTCAAAGGGTAATTAAATACATGAACACACTTCAACGTTTTTGAGATTTCAATATTACAGACTTTGCTTATCGTATCGAAATCATATAAATATTAAGTTTAAATTTGGTCGGAAATTCCCGGGTCGTCACAATATGGGTACCAAAACATGATAACCTAAGGCAACTAGTACTGGATGAAGCACACAAAACGAGGTACTCAATTCACCCGGGAAACGGGAAAATGTACCACGATCTCAAGAAGTTCTATTGGTGGCCCAACATGAAAGCCGACATTGCTACTTATGTTGGAAAGTGCCTGACTTGCGCCAAGGTCAAGGCTGAACATCAGAAATCGTCAGGACTGCTGACACAACCAGAGATTCCTCAATGGAAGTGGGAATGTATTACCATGGATTTTATCACAAAGCTACCGAAAACAGTGGGAGGTTACGACACCATCTGGGTTGTTGTGGATCCTCTCACTAAGTCTGCTCACTTTTTACCGATACGAGAAACCGATAAGATGGAAAATTTGGCACAAGTTTACATAAAAGAAGTTATTTCTAGACACGGTGTGCCTGTGTCCATCATCTCTGATCGCGACAGCCAATTTACTTCAAGGTTCTGGCAAACTTTACAGAAAGCAATGGGACACGTTTGGATATGAGTACAGCATATCACCCCCAGACAGATGGCCAAAGTGAAAGAACCATTCAAACCCTAGAAGACATGCTGAGGGCATGTGTCATCGATTTCGGAAACGGATGGGATAAACATATACCATTGGCAGAATTCTCATACAATAACAGCTATCATACGAGCATCAACGCAGCGCCATTTGAAGCACTTTACTGTAGAAAGTGCAGGTCTCCTATTTGTTAGAGTGAAGTAGGAGAAAGACAACTTACCGGACCAGAAATTATTCATGAAACCACCGAAAAGATCATTCAAATACAACAGCGATTGAAAACGGCCATGAGTCGCCAAAAGAGTTATGCTGATGTAAGAAGAAAACCGCTAGAATTTCAAGTGGGCGACAAAGTCATGTTGAAAGTGTCACCCTGGAAAGGCGTTGTACGATTCGGTAAACGAGGAAAGCTAAGTCCTAGGTACGTAGGACCCTTTGAAATCACCGAAAGAATTGGAGCAGTTGCTTATCGATTAAAGCTACCGCAAGAACTTAGTAGTGTTCATGACACATTTCACGTGTCAAATTTAAAGAAATGTTTAGCTGAAGAGGATGTCGTAATTCCTCTTGACGAAATATGAATCAATGATAAACTCCATTTTATCGAAGAACCTGTTGAAATCATGGACCGTGAGGTCAAACAATTAAAACAAAGCAAAATACCTGTAACAACCCAAACCAACCCTCGACCAAACCACGTGAAAATACAAAATAAAAAAAAATTCCTGTGCAGCATACCCGCGCGGCGCGCCAGGTAGGGGTGCGGCGCGCCAAAGTGGTCTGTCCGGAAAGTTTTAAAATGCGAAAAAATCGGCTAGTTCCCGACATTTTTAGACGACACGCTTTTAACCACACATTCAAATATGTAAAACTATCACGATTCAAACATAAAAATGATGTTTTACAAGTGGGGCCCACATCGGCCATTTTACGAGTTTAATACAATTCACGAGTTTCGACCACCAAAAAGTTTAAGTTCCAAACTACACAATGAGCATGGCGTTTGGGATTAAACTACCCAACTATCGATCAAACTCCAAGAGCTACTAAAGCCAAAAGTGTCCCCTAGCATCAAGCGGGATCTCTAGTCCAAAACGATGCCCTTACCCTTGTCCAAAACTGAACCAATAAAATGGTAAACAACGAGAGGGTAAGCAAAGCTTAGTGAATGCAATAATTATACGAATACATATATAATTATACCTACTTGCATACACTTACACACCAAACCGCAAACACGCTAGCATACACATTTAGCTTACCGTCACAATAACGAGCTATAAATCACCAATACTACAAGCTAGCATAACAACCGCATATGAATATAACTCAAATAATATAATATGCTTACAACACAAATAACCATGGTTAACCAATAGTACAAGGGAACGGCGCTCGCGAAAACGCCATCGGTGTTCATAACATCCGTTAGGGCACTTAACACCTCGCACCACTAACCCCTAGGGTGGCACCTTAACACCTCGGAACATCACCCCGAGTGGCATCTTAACACCTCGATGCATCACTCATTATTTTTACGGAGTGGTGTCTTAACACCTCGACACTACACTCCTAGGTGGCATCTTAACACCTCGATGCTACACCCGAGTGGCATCTTAACACCTCAATGCTACACTCTTCACGTGAAACGTGGTGTCTTAACACCTCGACACTACACCTTTCACGCTACAACAAATAGATACATTATATACATACGCATATAATTATTCCACTCACCTCAAAGTCTTGTGAAAAGATACCCGAGCTTGCGAAACCTCAAAGTAATGTACCTATCACATTATACATATAATCAAACGCAAACTCAAGTCGGTCAACCAAACCCTTTGACCATTCTAAGCCATTTTGGCCCAAGGTGCAATTTCAATCCATTTGCACCCTTAACCCTAAATTGAGTCAACACACACCAAAACCCTAATCATTCGTCAAGATGGGTTTAAAACACACTTAGGTCACAAGGCTAACTCGTTTTCATACTTGCTAGGCCGCTTAGGTCATTAAAGACTCATTTGACCCATTTCAAAGTCAACACACCCATTTGGGTCATCCATACCCAATAACACCCATTTACATATCATTAAAGTGTTCTAGTACTTTAACTAACCAATTAAGTTCATAATCATCAATCTAACACTTGAAAACCCTAGTTAGTCATCTTTGAGTCTTCATGACCCAAATTCATCCAAAAACACCCCATTCACCCACAAATGGGTTTTAAGTTCATCATTAACCCTAACTCTAACCCTTTCACAAATTAAACAAGGAAATCAAGATTAGAGCATACCACTATGATCAAAACGTAGCTAGAGGAAAGATGAACAACTTTAATACCCGCACTTTGATCCGAAATCGCCTCCTTCTTCCTTGATTCAAGCTTTCCCTCACTAAGAATCTCTCTCTCTCTAGAAACTAAATTGGAAGAAGTGAAGTAGATGAAAATGGAGTTATGAGGCTCCCCAAAACTGATCTAGGGCCTTAAGGTCGGCCCTCAAGTAAATTTACCCAATTGCCCTCAAAATATCTAATTAAAAACAAAGTGAGCTGTCAGCCCGTAATGGCGCGGCGCGCCATAAGGCCGCGCGACGTGCCAAATGCCCAGTTCAGCTTCTTTTGCCTTTTAATTAAATACAACCTAAACCCCACAACTTGAATTACTTATACACACATAAGTACAATAAAATATTCGGGTCTTACAATACCGATAGTTAGGGTTCGTTGGAACGCTAGACGAGGACCCGAGTTTACTTGGGAACGTGAGGATCAAATGAAGCAAAAGTATCCACATTTGTTCACTGATATCGCTCATAAAACAGGTACTACTCAAAATTTCGGGACGAAATTTTCTTTAACAGGGAGGTACTGTAATGACCCGGAAAATTTCGACTTATTTAAACCAATTCTCTATACGATTTATTATTTTGACACATTAAACAAAGTCTGTTAGATTGAGTCTCAAAATTTTAGAACTGTTTCATATATACAATTACCTTTGACTACTCTCGACGATTCATGAACAATTATATGTATGTATATATATATATATGTATAAGTAAAACCGACTTTCCTACAGTAAAACACTATTTGCTATAGTAAAAATGACTTTGCTACAGTAAAACACTATTTGCTACAGTAAAACACTATTTGCTGCCGTAAAACACTATTTGCTACAGTGAAACCGTATTTTGCTACAGTGCTACAGTGACCCGTATTTTGCTACAGTGCTAAAGCAGAAGGAATAGATACGGCATATGATATCTCTTGGGAAGAACTGAAAAAGATGCTAATCGAGGAGTACTGTCCTCGAAACGAGATCAGAAAAATGGACTCTGAGTTACGTAATCTGAAGGTTATCGGCGCGAATCTCAATAACTATGAAAAGCGTTTCATGGAACTAGCCTTGTTGTGTCCCGAATTGGTGCCAAACGAGAAACGAAAGATAGAAATGTATATTGACGGTTTATCGATCAATATCAAAGGAAATGTTACATCGTCCAAACCGAATACGATGCAGGAAGCCATGACAATGGCACACCAACTCATGGACCAGATCATAGAGAGTTTGATTAAGGCACCAATTACCGAAGTCAAGACAACTGAAGGAAAGAGGAAATGGGAAGACTATAAGGGCAAAAGTACTCACCTGAAGAAGCAAGAAATTTTTAAAGGTAAACAAGATGGGGCAACTGCAATTCCAAACTATAAGGGACCCCATCCGTTCTGCAAAAGATGTTACCCACATCATGCAGGTTATTGCCAAGTGGTCTGTGATAAGTGCAACAAGAAAGGACATGTGGCGAAAGATTGTTATGCCACCGTTTCTGAAGTAAAGACAAAACCGACCAATGTCAAGAAATGTTTTGGATGCGAAAAGTCTGGTCACTTTATAAATCAATGCCCTGATAAGGAGAAGAACAAAAAACCCACACGTGGGAGGGCATTTAATTTTAGTACCAGTGAAGCACGTGAGGATCCTAATCTTGTCACGGGTACGTTTACCGTTAATAATCAACTAGCTTCTATTATGTTTGATACGGGTGCTGATAGAAGTTATATGTGTAAAGAATTTAGTTCTAAACTAAAATGTATATCATTGCCTCTAGACGATAAATATACTATTGAATTAGCTAATACTAAACTGATAAAAGCCGATAAATTTTGCCATGGTTGCGAAATAAATCTCGCTGATGAAACCTTCAAAATTGATTTGATACCCGTAGAATTAGAAAGTTTTGACGTAATTGTTGGCATGGACTGGATGTCCAAAACAAGAGCAGAAGTTGTTTGCGCTGAAAAAGCAATCCGCATCCCTCGTAAGGATGAAACGTCATTAATGATTTATGGGGAGAAGAGCAACTCGAAGCTGAACCTTATCAGGTGTATGAAGGCTCAGAAATTTATAAGAAAAGGTTGTTATGTTATTCTGGCACACGTAAAACACTATTTGCTACAGTGAAACCGTATTTTGCTACCGTGCTACAGTGAAAACGACTTTGCTACAGTGATTTGCTACATTAAACACTATTTGCTACAGTAAACATTATTTTCTACAGTAACACTATTTGCTACAGTAAAACACTATTTGCTACAATACACTATTTGCTACAGTGAACACTATTTGATGTCGACGAACTAGCAAACAAAAACGAAAAAGGCGGCCATACGATCGCATGGCAAAAACGCTGAAAACTCATGCGATCGCATGAGCTACAGTAAATGCAAAAGTATTATAAAATGTCAGTTTGCTCGAATGAAGTATCACACTTTCTATCTCTCTTATTCTTTTTTTTATATATTTATATTATAATTATAATTATAATTTATAATTTAAGTTTAATAATAACAAGGTATATACGCGGGTGTTTTTAATTCGAGTTTCAAACCGCTTTAAGCTAAGGAAATATTGGGAATTATTCGGGGTATTGTTCTTGAATCCAAGGCCAACCATACAGTCGTCTACCATCATTACGTATACGCAATTTGCCTACAATATTGAATTGCAATATTGAACAGTGAGTTTATAGTCTCCCTTTTTAAATACTTTAAATATTTTTGGGCTGAGAATACATGCAATTTATTTTAAACGCAATAAGACACAAGTACATACTAAATTCTACACTGAGTTAAACCGAAAATCCCTTAGCTTTGGTAACTAGTAGCTGCCAGTACATAGGATATGGACTGGTGGGCGCGAATAATTGTATATGGATCCATAGGGCTTGACATCCCCGTCCGAGCTAGAGCGCTAGCCTTTTAACGGACGTATGTTATTTGAGTTTAAGACACGTTGGTTTGCGTGTATTAAAACGAATGGGGTAATTATCACTATAGCGTTAAGTTTAGTTACCAGGGTGCTCTATTACGTAGAATCTATTGATAAACTTTTGATGAAATCTTGTGGTCTATCTTTATATATGTTTATGACTCGAGCAAATAAACCTATAACTCACCAACATTCGTGTTGACTTTTTAGCATGTTTTATTCTCAGGTCCTTAGAATGCTTCCGCTGTGATGTGCTTGTTGCCTGCATGGAGTCTCTCATGCTTTGTACAAAGTTTATTGCATTCAAAATAAAACTGCGTTGTGTAATAAATAATTGGACTGTGATGTCAACCTGTAAATTAAAGACTTATGTATTTTGGGGTTTTGCTTATACCTAAGCACTCACCCACATGTTTATAACTTTCTATGTTTAGAAAGTCACTTATTTTAATGAATGCAATATTTTATCAAAACGTATCATATAGAGGTCAAAACCTCACTGTGGAATCAATGATTAACGTGCCGTGTCAATAGCGATTTTGACGGGTCGTTACATGCGGAAATTGGGATTGGGTGCGAAGTCCGAGAGGCCGAACTGCTGCAGAATTGTCGTCACTAACATCAGCACTCGACGCATGTCATCTTGTTCTGAATAAAAATGACTCTTGGCGTTGGGAAGGCTCGTCATTCACAACAAAAAGTCTTTCTTGTTTAATTGATTCAAAGTTATTATGTGTAGGTCATTATGTGGTGGAATCTTTGAGAAATAATTTGGTTCCAAAGAAGGTGGAAATTTTAGTATGGAGATCAAGAAAAAAACACATTCCAACTTTAATAAAGCTTGACAAACGTGGGATTGACGTACACTCCATTCGTTGTCCACTTTGCGATGACAGGGTGGAATCGGTGGATCACGCATTGCACTTTTATAAAAAGGTGTTCGAGATTTGGGAAAAGGTATTCAAATGGTGGGGGCTGTAACAACCCTGCTTTTTCCGTTACTTCTGTTAACCTTCCGTTAGTTTATTTAACAACGATTACTTGACATTTATGTGTTTATGTGTAATAAATGCATACTTGATCTTTGGAGAGCTACAATAATTAATATGGGTGGATATTAATTCAAATAAATATTGCGGATAATGAAATACGATAAAAACGATACAGTTTTGATAACTGCTTTTTGAACAACGTAACGCTCAGGTTTATTTTATTAAATTAATTTTATAATTATTAACTTTTTAAAATATTTAATTTATTGGGTTTTTAATAAATTAAACGATTGGTTGCGTTTAATGATCGGTTTAGCATTCCGGGCCTTCGGTACTACTAAACGACACTTAAAACGGACCACGATTACACGGAATTGCAAAACGAGAGCCCGGGCACCTCCCTTGGGCCCCATTCGGCCGAACACTCCACCCCACCCCATTAATTTGATTTTTGGGCTACTTGTTGGACTTTGCTTTTAACAACAACAACAACAACAACAACAAACCCAATCCCATTTCGTGGGGTATGGGGGAGGTGGGACGTAGACAATCCTTCCTCTACCCTAGTGTATTATTAGGGCCCTAAAATATAAATGCTAGTAATCAAATTAAACTGCATAATCCCTAAACCTAACAAAAAAAAAAGTCGACTGCCTCTTCCCTTGGCCTCCTCATCGTCGACCATCATCACCATCACCATACCTTCAATTTTTATTTTTTGATCAAACCTCAAGAACAAACGTTGCAACTCTCGATCTCCTCTACGCGTTGATATAATTCTTTTCTTGATCTAAGGTATATTTACATGAACACTAATATTAAAAATCTGATTTTTATTAAAGTTTCATAGTTATGTTGTCAATTGCTCAAGTCTATACGCGTACGTGTTAATTGTAATCGCTATATTGATTGTTTGATGCGTTAGGGTTTAAAACCGAATTTGTTTATGCATGATCAGAAAAATTAAGTTTTTCAAATATTAATTATTATTTTATATTCAGATTCCTTGCGAAAAACTATTGATTTTAGGCTTTGGATTCGTTTGATTTCGTGTCCGGATGATTAAGTTATGCTTAATTGAAATTAACATTGTGTTTTCGAGAATGATCAGAAATCTGGAATTGATAGACCACGAATTGGCATGTGAAACTTATACCACTGGAAAGATAATTTAAAAACACTCAAGTTAAACTAGGATATCATGTCGTTTGCTTATGTATAACTCGAGTTATGCTTGATTTAGTGTAAAAGTGGATTTATACAGTACTTGCATGAAAATAACCTTGTATGATAAAATGTGTTAACTTCTGTGATTAAAGCTTTACATATTTGAAATTTACACAAAAATTACTTCACCTTTCATGTAGATATCATAGGCTAATTGTATCTAGATCTTCGGATAATCCCGTGCGAATGTGACTAGCTAAACTAGAATTGAATCTGTAAATTGCTCTCTGTTTTATACTCTGTGGATTGTGTTTATTGAATGAGCATGTAAGCTTCTGAAATATGAATTTTAACATGATATGTGACTTATTGTTAGTTTATGTCAATCTCTGAAACTTTGTGCATTGGGCACACTAGTGACATACTTTGTGTGACTTCTGAATTGAGCTGAAAAACTGAACATTCAACTTGCATGAATAAACTGTACAAATTGACTAAACAAAAATTGCTCAACTTTTGATATGTGTTAGTTTGACTTGTCTTTGAACTATGGCCACTGTTCTTGTATCAATTGCATATTCCTAACTCCGGTTATAGCCAAAACGAAATCAGTGCGCCGTCAGTAACTGACTTGGCAAACCCCAAATGTACCCCTTCTGATTCCTGACTTTTAATTATCGTATGAGATCCTGGCTGGACTTTTTGGAATTGATTTTGAGTATAATTATGATTTGGAGGTTTCCATGTTTACGTGAATTTTGTACTATGAGATAATGTACTAAGTATGCTACGTGTTCATGAACTTTGTGCACAACGATAAACTGAAATTGTGAAAATGATCATTTATGACCTGAAACGTGTTGTTTGACTTAGGATTGATATGTTGACCAACATTTGACATGAACCTACTGATGTTGACTTTATTTGACTACATTGACCAAGTTTGACTTTCAGTTTGACTTCGGTTGACTTTGTTTGACTTGCACGATCTAGTTGACTATTTGTTGACTTTTACTTTGAAACGCGTCGAGTCGAGCAATAAGACAACTTATACTATGAAACAACCCTTATTTAAGATACATATATTGACCAACCTAAATACCTATACTTAGGTTGCATTATTCAGCTGTAAACCGTACAAGTTTTTGTCTGTCATCTGAGCTTTATTCAAAGGTGAGTCTACAGTCCCGCTTTTTACATGTTTTCAGGGATGAGAATACACACTGTTATACTTACTTTATTAAATGCTTTTGTATTGACACGAGTACTATATTATGCTTATTGAGTTTGTTCACAAAGCCTCTAGCTTGAATACTTTTAATACCATCAGTGTAAGCACAATTTAGATGGACGGATCCGTTAGGTTGACAACCTCACCCTGCAATATAAACTGTGGTGCATTTACTTTGAACATTAGATACGCTCGAACAAGTGTATAACATTTTACGATGTAAGGGCGGGTATAGTGGTTTCTATACTCGGGTCATTGCTAGTATTCAGGTGCTCAGATTATGCAAACGTTTTACAACTTGGTGTTGTACTTATAAAATCTCGTGGTCAAGGAAATTTAAACTATTTTTCTGATAACTGTTTTTCAGATACTGTTTGATAGTGCTCCAAATGAACATATATTTAGTAGCAATATCCTCCCAATATGTAAATTATTTAGTTGTAATTGTCCTATTTTAAGTTGTAATCGTTTATATTAAATAAGTGCGAAGACAAAAGGCGAAAATGAAGATTTGAAGACGCAAACGTCCAAAAAGCTCAAATGTACAAGATACAATCCAAGTGGTTCAAATTATTGATGAAGAACGTCTAAAAAAGACAAGAAGTACAAGTTACAAAATGCAAAGTACAAGATATTAAATTGTACGCAAGGACGTTCGAAAATCCGGAATCGGGACATGAGTCAACTATCAACGCCCGACGCAACGGACTAAAAATTACAAGTCTACTATGCACAAGAATATAATATAATATAATATATAAATAATTATATTAATTATTTATATTTTATATTTATATATAAATTATGTCGACAAGCAAGGTTCCAAAATTATGTGAGCTGGATTTTCAAACTCCACGACTCGCGGAGTTTGCAGGCTTAAAACACCACGACTCGCGGAGCTGTCAGAAATCAAAACGCCTATAAAAGGCCATGCATTCTGCCGAGTAAAAATATAATAAATAATAATAATAATACTCTGTAATAAATAAATAAATAAATAAATATATATATAATATATATATAGTATAGGGTAGTTTTATATTAGATTAGTTCGGGTTATGTAAAGGTTATTTTACGGGTTTTTGAAGTCGAAATTCTGTCCGTGTAACACTACGCGATAAATACTCAATGTAAGTTATGTTCTCCTTTTTAAATTAATGTCTCGTACTTAAGTTATTATTATGCTTATTTAAATCGAAGTAATCATGATGTTGGGCTAAAAATATTAAAATTGGGTAATTGGGCTTTGTACCATAATTGGGGTTTGGATAAAAGAACGACACTTGTGGAATTAGACTATGGGCTATTAATGGGTTTTATATTAACTAAACAATACCTTGTTAATTTAATATACAAACTTATAATTTGACGTATTTATATATAACCACATACGCTTGACTGGGTACGGTGGGCGGGATATCTATAAATACCAATAATTATTCATTTTACCGGACACGGAACTGGATTAATAGTTAATAGACTTGTTGAAACAGGGGTGAATTACATTCAAGGGTAATTGGTGTAATTGTTAACAAAGTAGTAAAACCTTGGTTTACACGTAGTCGATAACCTGGTGTATTCATTAAACAAAGTATTAAAACCTTGTTACAATTCGAATCCCCAATTAGTTGGAATATTTGACTTCGGGAATAAGAATAATTTGACGAAGGCTTTCGCTCTTTATATTTATGACTGATGGACTATTATGGACAAATCCGTATGAATATATTAAATAATCCAGGACAAAGAACAATTAACCCATGGGAATAAACTAAAATCAACACGTCAACCATCATGGTTACGGAAGTTTAAATAAGCATAATATATTTTATTTCATATTTCCTAATACTTTTATTTATTGTCATTTTAATTATTGTTATTTATTTTATATTGTTAGTTAAATATCGTCATTTACTTTACGCTTCGCTTAAAATATAAAATCGACAAACCGGTCATTAAACGGTAAAACCCCCTTTTATATATTATTAATATAATATATTTTGTACGAATATAATTGTTTAAAATATAGTGTGAAATAAGCCAGCTCCATGTGGAACGAACCGGACTTACTAAAAACTACACTACTCTACGATTAGGTACACTGCCTATAGTGTTGTAGCAAGGTTTAGGTATATCCCATTTGTAAATAAATAATTAAAACTTGTGTAATAATTTATAACGTATTTCGTAGTAAAATATAGTACTATCACGTACCCCTTAGCTTTAACATCACTGTTACATAACTTTAAACCTGTAGATTCACCAACATTATTTTTTGACCTGTTTTTGCGTATTTTTATTCTCAGGTCCTTAAGAGGTAGACTTTCGCTGTGTTTGCTGCATGTCTGGCCGTGGAGTCAGCATACTTTTAAAGAACATTATTTACTTTTGCATTTAAAACTTTTATAACTATTTAAATACAGTTGGCTTGTGGTTACGATCACAACAGTGTTTCTATTTTTGGGATTATTGACTTATGTTTTGAAAGTCAACTTTTAATAAAATTAAATGCGATTGCTTTAAACATCTCATATAGAGGGCGTAACTGTTAACTGTGGGACCTGGATTAACACGCCGTCAGATGGTAATTTGGCGGGGTGTTAAAGTTAGTATCAGAGCCAGGTTCGTAGGGAAACTAGGACTTACATTAGAGTGTCTGATATGGTCATTAGGACACTTTGGAGAGTCTAGACTACGACCGGGACTTAGTCATTACATGAGTACTTTATGACTAATGTTATTTGTGTGACTAATCTGCTTTCTATGTGTTTTTGTCTTGTGAGTTAGATGTCACAGGATTCCGAAAACAGTAGCAACGATACAAGTGTGGCTGAGGTGAATGCACCTGCTCCTGCCCCAGCACCAGCACCTGCTCCACATCAGATACCTAACCATCCCGTTAATCTTTATGAGTTGGACCTGATTCATACTAATCGAAACAGGGATGTAGTTGTTCATGTTAATGCTTTGAGTGATATTGCGAGGACATACCCGCACCCCGATGACCTTGATAGGTTGGACTCAAGGGTCGCCGGTATAAACACTTATACATATGAGGCTGAAGCGAGGTTCTTCGATTTGGAGAGGTTGATATCAGCTTTGACTGCCAGGGTTGCTGCGTTGGAGGCAGAACATAATAGGCTGAGGAATGATGGACCTGCTTCCCGTACCCGACGGAAGAGGAAGTGAAGGGTCATTCGACCATGGGCTTTCTTTTCTTTTTCACCCACCATCCTTTCTTTATTTGATTATATAAGACTTACCGGGTGTTTTAAATCAGGCTACTAGTACATTATGATTATTGTTTGGATTACTACTTTTGGAATTTGGTTTATTACTTTTGGTTTTTTACTTATAATAATGGTGGATTATGCTATTAATAATTAGTATCTTTTATTGCATGCGGTATTATTTTATATTTAGTAACATTGTATGATTTATGATGATTGTGTTTTGTGATACTGCCATGATTACTATTAATGTTACTAATTAGCAAGGTTGGAGAACTCGGATCTCGGAGAGATCTCGTTTGAACTTTTTTAGGGAGATCTCGGCATCTCGGAATAATCTCGGAGAGATCTCGGACGTTGACTTACGTTGATTTTATAGTTTTTTTAATAAAAATATACATTAAAACATAAATATATGTATATTTATATACGTATATACGGGATTTTACAAAAATATCCGAGAAATGAGCGAGAAAATCTTAGAAATTATGAATTTTACAAGAAAATCTTACAAATTAGCAAGAAAATTCGAGAAATCGTGACTTTGACTAAGTTTGACCCCGTTTACTAAGAGATCTCGGGAGATGAACATATCATCTCGGTTGCCTTCTAAAAACGAGATCTCGGGAGATTTACAACACTGCTAATTAGTGTTACTACTACTGCTACTACTACATAATGCTAGTATTACTACTATCACCACTAGTGTCACTACTACCACTACTAACACTACCATCACTACTATCACTACTCATCACTACTAATACTACTTACACTACTTCTCACTACTAACGAATATTTTCGTACTATTATTATTTACTAGTTTTCAACACTCGTTGCTAGTATATTTTCATATATAGCGTTGTTTTGACACTGACCTAGTGTGTTTTTCTGTGTTGAAGATGCCTCCGAAGGAATCAACTGCCGCTCAAATCAGGAGAATGGTCGCCGAATGTATCGTGGCCGAAAGAGCTGAACTACTGAGGGAATTCAACAACGCTCGAAACAGTAATGATCATGGTGGTTCGAGCAACGCCAATGGGAAAGGCACTCAAGGCCGTAATGGATGTTCTTACAAAACATTCACTAGTTTCAACCCGCATTCTTTCAACGGAACTGAGGGACCAGTTGGTCTCACTCGATGGTTTGAGAAGCTTGAGTCGGTTTTTCGCATTAGTGGGTGTAATGATAATGACCGGGTAGGTTTTGCTACGGGCACACTGTCGGACAGTGCGCTCACCTGGTGGAACAACTATGCTCAATCCCTGGGTCAAGATCAAGCTTATGCCCTACCTTGGGACACTCTAAAGCAAAGAATGATAGAGGAGTATTGTTCAAGAAATGAGATTAAGAAAATGGAACGCGAGTTCTGAGAGCTGAAGTTAGTAGGCAACGATCTCACCGCCTATAACAAGAGGTTCTTTGAGCTGGCATTAATGTATCCTGAAATGGTTACTCCTGAAAGGTGTAAGGTGGAGCTGTACATCGAAGGTCTCAGTGAGAATATTCAAGGCGGGGTCACTACTTCTAAACCCGCAAACATGCAAGAAGCTATTGACATGGCTAGTTTGCTATTGGATCAGATTTCCTAGAGAGGGAAGGGCACTACAGTGAATGAGAATAAGTCCAACGATGGTAAGAGGAAGTGGAACGGTGGCCAGGACAAGAACTTTAATCAACAACCGTTTAAGAAGCAAGATTCTTACCGCAACGACACTTGGGTCACAGGAACTAACTCCGGGTATAAGGGCAAAAATCCACAATGTCAGAAGTGTGGCAAGCATGACACTGGAAACTGTTATGTTCTAAATTGTGACCGTTGTAAGAAGTTTGGCCATTTGGCGAAATATTGCAAGGTTAATCTCAACGGCAACACCAACAACAACAACACTGCAAGCAATCCGAACAATGCTAATAATGGTAAGAACTGTTATGGTTGTAGACAGTCGGGTCATTTCAAGAGGGACTGTCCTAAGAACAACAACAATGGGAATGCTCGAGGCAGGGCGTTCAACATCAATTCTGCGGAAGATCGTGATGATCCGAAGCTAGCCACGGGTATGTTTTCACTCGATGATCAACCTGTTTATGTTTTGTTTGATACTGGCGCTGATAGAATTTTATATCTAAAGATATTTGTCACAATGATAAGAAACCTGTTTATCCCTTAGATAACGTGTATTCCATAGAACTAGGGAATGGTAACTTGATGAGAGCCGATAAGATTTATCACGGTTGTACTTTGACGTTAGAGGGTAAGCCTTTTAACATTGATGTGATACCTATTAAACTGGGAAGTTTTGACCTTGTGGTTGGAATGGACTGGTTAGCTGATAACAAGGCCGAGGTGTTCTGTGACCTAAAGGCTATTCGTATTCCTATTACTGACGGTGAGCCTATGATGATTTATGGTGAAAAGAATGGCTCACAATTACATCTCATTAACTGCTTGAAAGTTCAGAAGTATGTGAGAAAGGGATGTATCGCGTTTATGGCTCACGTAAGCCAGATTGTACCTGAAGAAAGGAGACCCGAAGACGTTCCTATAGTTAAGGAATTTCTTGAAGTTTTTCTGGAGGAATTACCTGGTCTTCCACCGCATCAATAAGTTGAGTTTCAGATAGACTTAGTGCCAGGAGCGGCACCGGTGGCTCGCGCACCATACAGACTTGCACCCCCAGAGCTTCAAGAGTTGTCTAGTCAATTGCAAGAGTTGTTAGACAAGGGATTTATTTGACCGAGTTCTTCACCTTGGGGAGCTCCAGTCTTGATTGTTAAGAAGAAGGATCGGTCGATGAGATTGTGTATCGACTATAGAGAATTGAACAAGTTGACAATCAAGAATCGGTATCCGCTACCGAGGATTGATGACTTATTTGATCAGCTACAGGGATCTAGTTGTTATTCGAAGATTGATTTGAGATACGGGTATCACCAATTGAGAGTCAAAGAAGCTGATGTTCCGAAGACAGTGTTTAGAACACGTTATGGACATTATGAATTTACGGTGATGCCGTTTGGTTTGACGAACGCACCAGCAGTGTTCACGGATCTCATGAACTGTGTGTGTAATCCATACCTAGATAAATTTGTCATTGTGTTTATTGATGATATATTGGTGTACTCCAAGAACAAGGAAGAGCACGAACAGCATCTACGATCGATATTGACCATGCTTAGAAAAGAGCAGTTGTATGCAAAGTTCTCTAAGTGTGACTTTTGGTTACCAGAGGTACAATTTCTTGGCCATGTTGTAGGGGCCAATGGAATACAGGTCGATCCAGCAAAGATTGAGTCGGTTAAAAACTGGGAAACTCCAAAGACGCCAACTCAGATCCGGCAATTTTTGGGTCTAGCTGGTTACTACAGGAGATTCATTGAGGGATTCTCTAAGATTGCCCGACCATTAACCGTGTTGACTCATAAGGGCAAGAAGTATAAGTGGTCAAAACCACAAGAAACCGCATTTCAGTTGTTGAAGGAGAAGTTAACAACCGCACCTATATTGTCTCTACCCGAGGGAAGTGAAGATTTTGTTGTTTATTGTGATGCCTCACGTCAAGGAATGGGCTACGTGCTTATGCAACGAAATAAAGTTATTGCTTATGGATCGTGACAGTTAAAGATTCACGAGCAGAACTACACTACGCACGACCTTGAACTAGGAGCTGTTGTCTTTGCACTTAAAATGTAGAGACACTACCTGTATGGAACCAATTTTACTATCTTCACTGACCATAAGAGTTTACAGCACATATTCGATCAGAAACAGCTCAACATGAGACAACGACGTTGGATGGAACTACTTAATGATTATAACTGCGAACTTTAATACCACCCGGGCAAGGCGAATGTTGTGGCGGATGCTTTAAGTAGAAAAGAGCGAGAGAAACCCCTCAGGGTTAAGGCTCTTAATATAGTTGTCCGTACGAATCTCACATCACAAATCCGTGAAGCACAACAGGAAGCAGTGAAGCAAGAAAATGTCGATGTTGAATTTCTCAGAGGAATGGATAAGAAATTTGACATCAAGGAGGACGGAACACGGTACTTTGCTAATCGAATTTGGGTACCAAAGTTTGGTGGATTGAGAGAACTAGTGTTAGAGGAAGCATACAAGTCAAGATACTCAATTCATCCGGGATCAGATAAAATGTACCAAGATTTGAAGGCATTTTATTGGTGGCCAAATTTGAAAGCTGATATTGCTACCTATGTCGGAAAGTGCTTGACTTGCGCTAAAGTCAAGGCGGAACATCAGAAGCCATCAGGGTTATTAACTCAACCAGAGATTCCCCAGTGGAAGTGGGAAGGTATTACCATGGACTTCATCACAAAACTTCCAAGAATAGTGGGAGGTTACGATACTATTTGGGTTATCGTGGATCGTCTCATAAAGTCTGCACATTTCTTACCGATAAGAGAAACTGATAAAATGGAGAAGTTGGCTCAAATCTACATTAAGGAAGTCGTCTCTAGGCATGGAGTGCCTATATCTATTATATCCGATCGCGACAGCAGATTCACTTCCAGGTTTTGGCAGTCATTATAGAAAGCAATGGGGACCCGTTTAGATATGAGTACAACATATCACCCCTAGACAGATGGCCAAAGCGAACGAACTATTCAGACTTTTGAGGACATGTTGCGAGCATGTGTTATTGATTTCGGAAACGGATGGGATAAGTACTTACCACTAGCTGAGTTCTCATACAATAACAGCTACCATGCGAGCATTAAAGCTGCACCTTTTGAAGCATTGTACGGAAGGAAGTGTAGGTCTCCCGTTTGTTGGAGTGAATTGGGAGATAGTCAGTTGACAGGCCCTGAGATTATTCAGGAGACAACGGAGAAAGTTCTACAGATTCAGGAACGATTGAGAACGGCTCGGAGTCGTCAAAAGAGTTACGTCGATGTTAGACAGAAGGACAGAGACTTCCAAGTTGGTGACAAAGTCATGCTTAAGGTATCACCTTGGAAGGGTGTTGTATGATTTGGGAAATGAGATAAATTGAGTCCTAGATATGTTGGACCATTCGAGATAACCGAAAGAGTTGGACCGGTAGCTTACAGGTTGGAACTGTCACAAGCACTCAGCGGTATACACGACATTTTTCATGTATCTAACTTGAAGAAGTGCCTAGCCGAAGAGAATTTGATTATTCCATTAGAGGAACTGCGTATCGAAGACAAACTTCATTTCATTGAGGAATCTGTCGAAATCTTGGGCCGTGAGGTCAAACGGTTGAAACAAAGCAGAATTCCTATCGTTAAAGTTCGGTGGAACGCGAGAAGAGGACCAGAGTTCACGTGGGAGCGTGAAGACCAGATGAGACAGAAATACCCGCAACTGTTTCCTGAGGAAACTACTTCAGGGGATGATCACTAAAATTTCAGGACGAAATTTTTAATAACAGGTGGGTAATGTAACAACCATGTTTTTTCCGTAACTTCCGTTAACCTTCCGTTAGTTTATTTAACGACGATTACTTGACATTTATGTGTTTATGTGTAATAAATGCATACTTGATCTTTGGAGGGCTACAATAATTAATATGGGTTGATATTAATTCAAATAAATATTGCAGATAATGAAATACGATAAAAACAATACAGCTTTGATAACTGCTTTTTGAACAACGTAACGCTCGGGTTTATTTTAATAATTAATTTTATTAATTATTAACTTTTTTAAATATTTAATTTATTCGGTTTTTAATAAATTAAACGATTGGTTGAGTTTAACGATCGTTTTAGCGTTCCGGGCCTTCGGCACGACTAAACGACACTTAAAACGGACCACGATTACACGGAATTGCAAAACGAGAGCCCGGGCACCTCCCTTGGGCCCCATTCGGCCGAACACTCCACCCCACCCCATTAATTTGATTTTTGGGCTACTTGTTGGACTTTGCTTTTAACTAGTGTATTATTAGGGCCCTAAAATATAAATGCTAGTAATCAAATTAAACTGCATAATCCCTAAACCTAACAAAAAAAAAGTCGATTGCCTCTTCCCTTGGCCTCCTCATCGTCGACCATCATCACCATCACCATACCTTCAATTTTTATTTTTTGATCAAACCTCAAGAACAAACGTTGCAATTCTCGATCTCCTCTACGCGTTGATATAATTCTTTTCTTGATCTAAGGTATATTTACATGAACCCTAATATTAAAAATCTGATTTTTATTAAAGTTTCATAGTTATGTTGTCAATTGCTCAAGTCTATACGCGTACGTGTTAATTGTAATCGTTATATTGATTGTTTGATGCGTTAGGGTTTAAAACCGAATTTTTTTATGCATGATCAGAAAAATTAAGTTTTTCAAATGTTAATTATTATGTTATATTCAGATTCCTTGCGAAAAACTATTGAGTTTAGGCTTTGGATTCGCTTGATTTCGTGTCCGGATGATTAAGTTATGCTTAATTGAAATTAACATTGTGTTTTCGAGAATGATCAGAAATCTGGAATTGATAGACCACGAATTGGCATGTGAAACTTATACCACTGGAAAGATAATTTAAAAACACTCAAGTTAAACTAGGATATCATGTCGTTTGCTTATGTATAACTCGAGTTATGCTTGATTTAGTGTAAAAGTGGATTTATACAGTACTTGCATGAAAATAACCTTGTATGATAAAATGTGTTAACTTCTGTGATTAAAGCTTTACATATTTGAAATTTACACAAAAATTACTTCACCTTTCATGTAGATATCATAGGCTAATTGTATCTAGATCTTCGGATAATCGCGTGCGAATGTGACTAGCTAAACTAGAATCGAATCTGTAAATTGCTCTCTGTTTTATACTCTGTGGATTGTGTTTATTGAATGAGCATGTAAGCTTCTGGAATATGAATTTTAATATTATATGTGACTTATTGTTAGTTTATGTCAATCTCTAAAACTTTGTGCATTGGGCACACTAGTGACATACTTTGTGTGACTTCTGAATTGAGTTGAAAAACTGAACATTCAACTTGCATTAATAAACTGTACAAATTGGCTAAACAAAAATTGCTCAACTTTTTATATGTGTTAGTTTGACTTGTCCTTGAACTATGGCCACTGGTCTTGTATCAATTGCATGTTTCTAACTCCGGTTATAGCCAAAACGAAATCAGTGCGCGGTCAGAAACTGACTTGGCAAACCCCAAATATACCCCTTCTGATTCCTGACTTTTAATTATCGTATAAGACCCTGGCCAGACTTTTTGGAATTGATTTTGAGTATACTTATGATCTGGAGGTTTCCATGTTTACGTGAATTTTGTACTATGAGATAATGTGCTAAGTATGCTACGTGTTCCTGAACTTTGTGCACAACGATAAACTGAAATTGTGAAAATGATCATTTATGACCTGAAACGTGTTGTTTGACTTAGGATTGATATGTTGACTAACATTTGACATGAACCTACTGATGTTGACTTTAGTTGACCACATTGACCAAGTTTGACTTTCAGTTTGACTTCGGTTGACTTTGTTTGACTTGCACGATCTAGTTGACTATTTGTTGACTTTTACTTTGAAACGCGTCGAGTCGAGCAATAAGACAACTTATACTATGAAACCACCCTTATTTAAGATACATATATTGACCAACCTAAATACGTATACTTAGGTTGCATTATTCAGCTGTAAACCGTACAAGTTTTTGTCTGTCATCTGAGCTTTATTCAAAGGTGAGTCTACAGTCCCGCTTTTTACATGTTTTCAGGGATGAGAATACACGCTGTTATACTTACTTTATTAAATGCTTTTGTATTGACACGAGTACTATATTATGCATATTGAGTTTGTTCACAAAGCCTCTAGCTTGAATACTTTTAATACCATCAGTGTAAGCACAATTTAGATGGACGGATCCGTTAGGTTGACAACCTCACCCTGCAATATAAACTATGGTGCATTTACTTTGAACATTAGATACGCTCGAACAAGTGTATAACATTTTACGAGGTAAGGGCGGGTATAGTGGTTTCTATACTCGGGTCATTGCTAGTATTCAGGTGCTCATATTATGCAAACGTTTTACAACTTGGTGTTGTACTTATAAAATCTCGTGGTCAAGGAAATTTAAACTATTTTTCTGATAACTGGTTTTCAGATACTGTTACATAACTTTAAACCTGTAGATTCACCAATATTATTTGTTGACCTGTTTTTGCATGTTTTTATTCTCAGGTCCTTAAGAGGTAGACTTCCGCTGTGTTTGCTGCATGTCTGGCCGTGGAGTCAGCATACTTTTAAAGAACATTATTTACTTTCGCATTTAAAACTTTTATAACTGTTTAAATACTGTTGGCTTGTGGTTACGATCACAACAGTGTTTCTATTTTTGGGATTATTGACTTATGTTTTGAAAGTCAACTTTTAATAAAATTAAATGCGATTGCTTTAAACGTCTCATATAGAGGGCGTAACTGTTAACTGTGGGACCTGGATTAACACGCCGTCAGATGGTAATTTGGCGGGGTGTTAAAGGGGCTAAATGTGTTCTATTCGGCTAGTTTGTGTGAGATTCTTCAAGGCTCTTCAAATCTATCAATGTTGGATTCGGGTTTCAAGATTTGGCAAGCGGTTCTTTGGATTAGTTGTTATCTCATATGGTCGAACCGAAACCAAATGGTCTTTAACAAAAAATGTTGGACCTCTCCGGTTGCATTATGTGAGATTCAAATCAAAACGTTCGAGTGGATCGAAAAAAGGTGCAAGACAATACAAATCGATTGACATTTTTGGCTTCATAATCCTCAATCACTTATTATGTAATTTTCGTGTAATTTGTTGTATGTTAGCTTAACGACTTGTTTGGTTAGCATATAACATTCGTGATGTAATTTTGCGGTTTATCAATAAAATTTTTGCTTTAAAAAAAAAATATGTTTTGAAATACTAAAAGCATCCCTAGTGAGTATGAAGTATTTTTTATGTTTTCTATTTAATAATTGTGTCATAGTTTTCTTTAAGAAAAACCTTTACAAAGAGAGAAGTAAAGACTTGAAAATTTATAAATGTTCAGACGTCTTTTTTTATTATTATTATTATTATTATTATTATTATTATTATTATTATTATTATTATTATTATTATTTTTATTATTATTATTATTATTATTATTATTAATAGAAAACCTTTACAAAGAGAGAAGTAAAGACTTGAAATTTTATAAATGTTCAGACGTCTTTTATTATTATTATTATTATTATTATTATTATTGTTATTATTATTATTATTGTTATTGTTATTATTATTATAATTTATAATTTATTATTATTAGCATTACTATTATTATTAATATTACTATTATTATTATTATTATTATTATTTTATATATGGATATATATATATATATATATATATATATATATATATATATATATTAGTATTATTATATCTATTATTATATTATTAAGTTAATAGTTTCAAAACAAAATATGATAAGCACTTTTATCAATTGACTAAAACACTTTCATTAATATTTTAACTAAGCCATGACGTTATTGTTATTTTTTTAAGTTTTCTTTTGAGCAATGAAAATTACCCTGACAAATATTATATACAAATGGAGATATTACAATGAGTTCATAGTTGGACAATAACACCAACCTAGCTAACAACCTAACAAAAACCCAAAACAAGCTTGATCCTACTCTTTGAACTTGATCCAACCTCTTTGAGTCTCAATGACATAATCATCAATCGAACAGTCAAAATAAATCATCTCATAAAGTTTGTCAACACCGAAGCAGTGACGATTCTAGGATTAAAACGCAATGAGGTCCTGAATTTTTTTTCCACTACTAATTATATTATAATGTTATTTTAGTGGTAATTTCATTTCAAAAAACTTAAAACTCGAAAAATATATGGTGTCTGATATTTAAATTTAGTGGTGTCCTAAACAATAAAAAAGAAAAACTATAAATTTGAAAAATATACAAGATCCCGCGGTTAAATTTAGTGGTGTCCTATACGATTTAAAAGGTATTTTCTACTAAAAAATTTCAAACTAGTGATGTCCTATGATCCCAGGATATACAAGTAGATTCGCCAGTGCACCGAAGTGTCTCTTGTTTAGACCACTAATATCGGTTAGTGCTTGGATCCGTCTTTGATCCCGTGAGAGGAGCACGCCAATATTAGCATTTAGCCCTTGTTCCGTGTTTGAAGACCCGTGCTGCAAAATGTCGTTGGATGATAATTTGGATCACGGATGTCATGCAGTTTTTTGTTGTACATTTTTCTTTATTACTTGTACCCGTAAATAATTAATTAATTTAGTGGGTGTGAGGAAATGTGTGATGGGTACGTCATGGTTGTTAGCATTTAGTGGTTGGTTAGTGATGGAAAGAAGGTGTTGATGTGGCGCTGATATGACAGTCAGTGATCCCATGACGGACCGTCATTGATAAGAGTGGTCTTAAAACATCTTGCATTCCTTTGTTGATTTGGTAAATTCATTCACATGATTTGGACAACTAACCAAAAAGATTCCACATATGTAGATATACAGATACTGTAAAATGATTCGAGCTCGTTGTTCTAAATTAGTGAGCAAAGGAATTGATAAATTTCTTGAAGTTGTAACTTGTAAGCCAATCACGTTGTGGCGTGAAATCAAAAGATGCTACAAACACTACGGTACTTTGTGTTTCTTGTACCAATGTTTTTGGAGAATAATTACATGTGTTCGTTGAAATTAATACATTATTTGACCCAAGTATCAAGTGATATGATCGAGAAGTGATATGATCGAGAAGGCACAATTATAATTAAGTAGCTACGGTTCTTATAAAATAATTAATCTTGTAATCATTCAAATCAAGTTCTAAATCGAATATGAGAATAAATAAATGTGTATATAAATAATAAGATACTCTTAAATTTATTTATAGTACATGTTATTAGTAGTCTCTGTCTACTATATATAGACAGATAGATATACTTCAAATACACCATCTTATGAGAGAATAAGAGCAAAAACCACATCGAGTCAAATGGAAATTATCTTCACTTTATTGCCTTCATGGTTTTTTACAACTCTTTTCATGTTGATTTGCATATTCATATGGAGATCAACTTATGGGTCATCTAAGGGTGCTTATAAGCTTCCTCCAAGTCCCACAAAGCTGCCCATAATTGGAAACTTGCACCAAATACTAACCAAACCTCGTCATGAGGCTCTTTGGGATCTTTCAAAAAAACATGGTCCAATTATGCAAATTCATATTGGTTCAAAGCCTTACCTTATCATCTCTAGTCCAACCATGGCTAAACAAATCTTGAAAACTCAAGATCACGTATTTTGTTCGCGTCCGCTTTTTGAGGCAACCAAGCAATTAACATACAACTTCTTGGACATTGCTTTCTCACCTCATAGCAGTCACTGGAGGGATATGCGTAAGCTTTTGGTAACCGAGTTATTAGGTCCCAAGAGAGCTAAATTGTTTAAATCGGTGTTGGTCATGGAGATAGAGACCATGATTAGTACGCTATCATCACATCCATCGAACACTCAAGTAAATCTAAACCGCTTGTTTTTGACGATAGTAAAAGGGCTTGTGTGTAAGGTTGCGTTTGGTAACAACTATAGAGAAGAACCACTTAAGGGTCCTTCATGGGAAGTCATGCTAAGTGAAACCATGTTGTTATTGAATGGATCAGTTGGTGATTCATTTCCATGGTTAGGTCGAATCATCGACAACGTTACAGGATGGAATAGTAGGTTGAGTAACGGTTTTAGTAATCTTGATGCTTACATTGATACGCTCATTGATGATCATCGCAAGCATAACCTTGAAGAAATAAGTGACGATGAAAAAGATTTTGTCCATAGTTTACTTGAGTTATCTTCTACAGCAAATGCTTCTGGCCTTCAATTGACTAATGGAGATATCAAAGCTCTTATAATGGTAAACAAAAAAATATATATATTAATATATATTTAATATCATTATTAGGGAGACTAGGGTGTAAAGTAGCTGAGCCGCGAACTCTTCGAACACGAGTAAGTTCGAGTTCAGCTCGTTTAAAATTCAAAGAGTTCGAGTTCGAGCACGACTTGAATCAAACTGAATATCTTAAGCTGGTTCTTAACTTGTTTGACATCGTACAAGTTTGAGCTCGACCTGTTTGATAATATATACAAGCTTGAGCTCGGCTCGATTTGACACACAGACACACACACACACACATAATATTCGGCTTGATTTTGACACACACACATATACTATTATTATATAACTATTTATATGATCAAATTTTTATAAAAATTATAATCGACATATGTGTGTGTGTGTGTGTGTAAGTTTATGAGCCCGTTTGATGTTTTTTTTATTTTTTTATACTATACATTTTTAAACTATACTTTATATTAAAAATAATATAACAAAAATAATATAGTGACACGTGATATATAAATATATAAGGAGGTAACAATACGTATATTTAATATGGTCATGACATGTAGTAGATATGTACAAGTTTGAGTTTTATGAGCTCGTTTGATACCTTTTTTTGGTTTATTTATATTATTATATATTTTATTATAAAATATAATAAAATAAAATATAATAACTATCAAAATCAAAAGAAACATTCTATAGCTTTCATTGTGATTTATTATTGGTAAGGATTATGTATATCTCAGATAATTAATTATCAAAATCTTTACAAAGATTTGGAGTAATCTCACACGTGATCACTACTTTTTTTTTTTTTAACTCAAGATATGTTTTATAATTAATTACTATTAAGTGTAAAATTAAATATGACAATATAAGTTACAAGTAGAATGTCTACTATTACACGTCAACAAAATTAAATATTAGTAATTAAGTAGATTAAATGAGAAATTGACATGTAGAATTATTGCAGTTGCTTTATACTAATTTATGTATATATAGACATATATACAAGGTTAGAGAATTCGGATCTCGGGGAGATCTCGTTTAGACTTTTTTAGAGAGATCTCGACATCTCGGAATAATCTCGGGGAGATCTCGGACGTTGACTTACGTTGACTTAATAGTTTTTTTAATAAAAATATACATAAAAACATAAATATATGTATAATTTATACGTTTTTACGAGATTTTACAAAAATATCCGAGAAGTGAGCGAAAAAATCTTAGAAATTACGAATTTTACAAGAAAATCTTAAAAATTAGCAAGAAAATCTGAGAAATCGTGGCTTTGACTAAGTTTGACCCCGTTGACCGGGAAATTTCGGGAGATGAACATCTCGTCTCGGTTGCCTTCTAAAAACGAGATCTCGGGGAGATCTCAGTAGATTTACAACACTGCATATATATGAAAGGCACGTTTACATTCACGAACTTGTTCGAGATCAACATATAAAAAACTCAACCTCGAGCTTGTTTACTATTCAAAATGCGTTCAAGATTAGGCTCTAGCTTGATTAAGATCGACTCGAATCGAACTCTTAATGAGTCAGTAGCTCCTAAGAAGCTCGACTCCTTTACACACCTAAAAAAAGTAGACGTACTATTTAGCTAATTTATGTATGGTTCAGGACGTACTTACCGGAGGAATTGATACAACTGTTGTGACGATGGTGTGGGCAATGTCCGAGATCATTAGAAATCCTAGAGTGATGCAAAAGTTGCAAAAAGAAATCCGAGATTGTACCGGAAGAATAGAACATGTAAATGAACTAGATATCGCAAAAATGAAGTACTTGAAGATGGTGGTGAAAGAGACATTAAGATTGCACACGCCTGCCCCATTGTTGATCCCACACGAATGCCTAACCCGTAGTCAAATTTGTGGTTATGACGTCTTTCCTGGGACGAGCGCCATAATCAATGCATGGGGAATAGCAAGAGATCAAAACAACTGGGGAGATAATGCAGAAGAGTTTTATCCTGAGAGGTTTGAAAATCTTGATGTTGATTTTGGAATTGGCAACTTTGAAATGGTCCCCTTTGGAGGGGGACGGCGAGCTTGCCCAGCGATGAACACATCTCCGACAAATATAGAGTTCCTTTTGGCACACCTTCTTTATTGGTTCGACTGGAAATTTCCAGTCGGAGTAACGTGTGAAGATATGAACATGGAAGCGACGGGTACGTTGGTCCTCGAAAAGAAATTGCCCCTTCATCTAATCCCCACAAAGCATAAGTGGCAAGAGTAAGCATGATTCTAGCTGAACAAAAAGGTAAGGCTTGATTTTAAGCTTGTATTAAGTACTGTTAGTAAGTTTTTTATGCAAACTCCTTCTCGTTAGTTGCAAAATAAGTACCAAGATGGTGTTAATTCTTGGTGTTGTTTGTAATGTTGTGAGCATGCTTTGATTTCGAGTGGGCCAAATAGCTTTATCGCACAGTAACTAGTAGTATTACAGAATTCATGGTATAAATATTTGGTTATTTAAAAGCATTTACTTAAAACTATCTGGTAGACTTATAGTGTACCTTTATCTAAAATTGTATATCAATAAGATTTTTTTTTTTTTTTTTTTTTTTTTTTTTTTTTTGAGAAAGACCAAAAGAGTGAGTAGCATATTAAGCTGTTCATATCTTGATTATTTTTTTTACCTTTTTTGGTTTATTACTACAACATTAACTACTAGTATTACTTAAAATTCATTATCTGAGCACTATGGCTGTTGGTTTAAAAATTGATGTATTGTAATCCTATAATGAATCAAATACGTATGATCTGTGATGAAAGGTACAGTCAACGGAAGAAATTATTCATTAATTGGGATATACTACGTATTACAATATTTCTCTAATGATTGTAGCTAACTAAATAGTAAATACGATAGGAAATTAGAAATATCGAAAAATGAATTGATGGTGGTTGAAAGACTTGGTAAATGGTAATACTCCTATTCGTTGCTCATGATCACCATTCTTCCAAGAATAAAGGAAGTACCCTGATGTGCATAATTATCAAGTCATTTGGGCAGCTGTTGGGCCTGATTAGCTACTGGGTCAGTTATGGACCAAATAACTATTTGGGCCCACTTTACTTTAACAGTGGCAACTTTCCAAAGATATAATTTCCTTATGCTTTTTTTTTTAAAAGGCCTACAAAACTTTTATTAAATTGAAGAATATACAAAGTACATCGAAAGTATACATCCACCTAACTAGCAGCTAACCAGAACTGTCAGAACGAGCGCATAGGATGAAGCCAAGACTTGGAAACAAGTAGGAAAGAGAAATAGCCGCAGTGTTGAAATCTCAACGACAAAGAGGCTAACACCAACCTGTTTTAGGCTACAACCATACACCAGCTCTGAGAGACCGGCAGCCAAATACACGAGAATTTGGACTATACTGAAACATAAGAATAAACGTAAGAACAGAAACTGCGATCAACATATTAACCTATGCCCAATCTATCAGATAAAATCGAGTCAAACGATAAGGGATCAGTAAGCCAACGATGCCACTCGATAGGTATCTTTTTAGCTCTATTTGTTATCCACTCGAAGCTTCTTAATTGAATTTCATTGACGATCATGGTGCAACTTGATTTATTTTTACCAAAGGTTATAGCATTCCGATTATTCATTATTAAGTAACCGGTTACCCATTCAACCGTTTGTCAAAGTCTTTTGCCAAATGAGGAAGAGAAATTGTGCCCGTTGCCTAGAAATAATTCGGCCACGCTGAGATTCGAAGGAGGACTAAGATTCCACCATTTGAAAATTCTAGTCCAAATCTTAAAAGCAGATTTGCAGTATATAAGAGCATGGTCTACATCTTCTAGACCATCATCACATATAGGACAGCGAATCGAACCTAAGTCAATGCCCCGTTTATCGAGTTCATTACGAACAGGGAGACGTTTTCTCCTAGCTCTCCACACAAAAAGGCCAACTTTTTGAGGAACCCATTTTTTCGACAAGGTAGTGCGGGGGACAGCAGCACCAGAGCAGCTTGCAAGATCGAGGAGGAGTGTCATTCTTTTACAGTAAATACTCCGCTTGTGTCGTGAGCCCAAGTCCATCCCCTGCTTTTATTATTAAGAACAAAACTAGAAAGCTCATTAGTAAGGTTGGCAAGGTCACCGATCAATCTACCTGAGATTTCGCGGGACCACGACCAAAAGAAATTTAAACGATTGTTTATATAACGTACCCGATCATGGATGAGGGCATGTTTATTGGTATCTAGCCTAAATAACCTATTATATTTGTCTCTGAGTTTCGAGCAGCCTAGCCAGACCTCATCCCAAAACAAGGTTGACTTGCCATCTGATATACTTTTATTAAACGAATTTGAAAATCGTAGGTTGTTAAAAAATTTAAGTTAGTACCCAACGAGATAATTGTAGCCCATGAGGATGTTTTATATTTCAAAGGAATTTGATAGCCAGCATATAGCCCACCATCTTTACCATACATGCTTTTATTACCCGAGCTCAAAGTGAATTGTTTTCAATTTTAAAACCTCACCACCACTTTTCAAGAAGAGCAAAAATTTTCGATTTTAAAGACCCGATATTTAAACTGCCCTTTTCAAGAGGGAGTATGGTTGTTTCCCACTTAATCCATGACATTTTATTGATATCATCTGTCCCGTCCCAAAAGAAATTACGTCTTAAACCTTCAAGGTTAATCATAACACAAGAGGGAGCTTTAAGTAAAGAAAAGAAGTATAAAGGTAGACTACTTAATACCGATTTTATGAGTGTTAGCCTACCCCCGTAAGATAATGTCTTCGCCTTCCAATCTGCAAGCCTTTTTCAAAATTTATCAAACACCGATCTCATAACTCTTATTAATGTTTACTTTAAGTCCGGAAGTTTCCTCGAAGCATTTAAGAATTTTCATTAGGTTTCTAGCATTTCTCTTACTCCAATCACCAAAGAAGATGGTATCGTCCGCGTATTGAAGATGGGTCATGTGGATATGTTCATTACCTATTTTGACCCCGAGAATAGATTTTTCTCAACCGCTTGTTTTGTGAGGTGGTTTAAACCTTCAGCTGCAATTATGAACAAATAAGGGGAAAGTGGGTCGCCCTGACAAACTCCCCTTTGGAGATTATTACTTTGTAGGTGATCCGTTGACAAGTACCGAAACCGAAGTTGATGATAAGCACGCACTAATCCATTTCTGCCACCTAATTCCAAACCCCATTGATTCCATGATTTCCATTAAGTATGCCCAGTTAATACAATCGAACGCCTTCTCAAAATCAACTTTAAACATGAAACATTTCTTTTTGTTGGCTTTTATGTCAATCAATGCCTCATTTGCAGTAAGTATCACATCAATTATATATCTATATTTAATAAACGCACTTTGCTCGTTACTTACAATCGATGATATGACCTTTCGAAGCCTTCTTGAAAGTGCTTTAGATAAAATTGTGTAAAATGATCCAATTAAGCTAATCGGTCGATAGTCGGTAAAACCTTGAGGGTCACTCTTTTTTGGGATTAGAGAAATAAAGGACGAGTTGCAGCCTTTTGAAATCTCATCCGAAGCCCAAAAATGATTGAAAACCTGGATGACATCATTTTTGATTATTTCCCAATATGTTTTGACGAATTTGGTGTTAAAATCATCGGGGTCCGGCGCTTTAGAAACCCCACAATCATTGATGGCCTCTAAAATTTCGGATTCGCTGAAGGGTATTTCTAGACTATCTACTTCATTAAGTGAGAGACGTTTGTCAAGGGAACCCATGAATTTCATTCCTCTTTGACATGAAGAGTTAAATCTATTCTTGAAATGTTTGTAAGCTTCATCTTTAATAATAGTAGGGTCTTCGTACCAAACTCCATTTATGTTGATTCCTCTAATGTTGTTTTTATTTATGCGTCTTCGGATGATGGAATGAAAATATTTACTGTTTTCGTCCCCCTCCACCGTTCATTTGTTTCTCGATTTTTGCTCGAGTATTTTCACCTTTTCCTAATCTTTTTGGTGCCACCTTTTCTTAGTTTCAAGCCATGAAGATATTTCAGTGTCGTTAAGATCACGAGTATTTATTGCTAATTCCCAATCAGATACTTGTTTTTGAAGAGACATAATTTCCGCATTTAACTTATTAAATTTTGGATTGCATTTCTTTTAAGCTCTTCTTTCACATTTTTTAATTTATCACGAAAGACACAATCGTGCTTTGGGTTACGAGTTCTGATGTTCCATGTATCTTTTATAATTTCCAGGCTATCCTCTGATTCGAACCAACTGTTAAATACACGAACTGGTTTTTGCCCAAAATCAGTGTTAGAATCTTTTAACATAATGGGACAATGGTCGGATTTATCTCTATCAAGAGTACATGCCGATAATCCAGTCCAAGAAGCAAGGAACTTTTCAGAAGCCAAGAAGCGGTCTAATTTACTGTCACTACAACAAAAGTGTACATATAGGACAAAAGCGGTCTAATTTAATGTCACTACAACAAAAGCGGTCTAATTCACTTTATAGGACTTTTCCGCCTGATAGGACCAATCAAAGGTGTGTACCATCTAAGGCGATCGTATAAAGTATAGAAGCTAAAAAGTGTCCTAAAAGCTAATAAGATTATGAAACCAATGATCGGGTCCTATAATATGATTAACAACCACATAGAAAGGTCTTTAAAAGTACATAATAGGAGCAATTTTTTAATATTGAGACATACAAAAGAGTCACAAAAAGTAAAAATAGATACGTTAGTACCAACAAAAGGGTCCTAATAAAATTTTATATTTCTTAAAGACTAACAAAAATGGTCCCATTATAAGTATATAGTATGTTACTACCCATATAAGAGTCATATTATAAAAAGAATACTACATTAGTATCAATAAAAATGGTCCTATTATGCACAAATGTGACTTTAGTACTACATAAAGAGTCCTAATATAATTATTTTCAAGGTTAGTACTACTAAAAAGTACTAATATAAATATCTTAAATCTTAAAACCACTAAATGAGTCCTAGCGGGGAAACCCTTATATGAACGAGCACATTGGCTCCCCCATAGAAGGTAAAACCTCGGGTAATCAAGCTTCCCGAACATGAGACCTGGTACCGGGTCAATTGTGCATTATGCGCACCCTCTAGTCACACTTCCTTTTTGAACAATTTGGCATAGCCAGGAATTGAACCCAGGTGGTGTGCGTTATTGGACAACTCAATGGCCACTCAGGCAAGCATACGTGGTTTAATATAATATTTACTTTAGTACCATAAAAATGGGTCATAATATAATATAATGATGTTTGTTTGGTCCTAATATAATGACATAATTATACGTCATATCTATTCATAGTAGTTACGGATCCGGTTCCGATTAATATTTGGATCCGGTTCGAATATTCTGGTCGAATTTGGATATTCGGTTCCGGATCCGGATTTCATGTTTGGGTGGGTTTTTCTGGATCCGATTGCATCACTAGAATATTTTACTTATTCGTTACAATTTAAAATATATTAGTATATTATCTAATACACAAAAATGGTGAATAGTATCTAGGGACATTTTCGTCCTTTCACCTTTTTTTAAAATCCCAAGTAAATTTCACTACACCAACAAAGACACCCACACTTTTTTCAAATATTCAAATTGACCCCCCAAACAGGAGGGTAAAGTGTCAAATAACCATTTTCATAAAAAATCTTAAATAAACTCCACCCAAATATTCAACGGGTCATATCTTCTCGCTCGCAACGAGTTAAATTTTTCCGACACCATCGTTAACTCGAAATAATTTTAGGAACACAATGTCACTAACTATACGCAAAACGGACGCTTTTTAAAAACCGCTAAATATTGGGGTACTTTTCATACACGTTGATTTTGCGTTAAATTTTTAAAAGTCGATAATTACATAGCTAAACGCGGAGATGGACATATATTGTTAATTTAAAATAACATTTAAATCTTTCACGGGTTATACCTTTTAGTTCGACTCGAGTTGCGCTTCAACGACATCATTCTTTAGCCACAAAATAATTTTACAAACTAAACGCAATAAAATACATTGAAAACCGAACCCCCGGCGCGAAGTGAGGGTTCAACAACTAGTTAAAAGACAAATATGAAATAGAACATAATTATATTTAAATAAAGTATTCTCAAAACATAACACTAAACATAAATAATTCAACATATACAGACTTCGAATAACATTTGATAAGAATATAAAATCAACGACAAACAAAGCATAACGTATTGAAACATCTAACAACTAATTAAAAGCAACGAACTAAACTTGAAGCGTAAAGTCTTGGGTCATCGTGCGTCCTTCACAATCATGAGGGACCACCTACAAATATAAATCATCCTATAAGCATAAAGCTCCACATTAGAAAAACCAATCAAATTATAAATTCAACAAGGACATACCGAGTAATAAACCATGAATTGAATCATAAATCAATGTATACAGGCTGCAAATTGATAAAGCGAAATAACGCATGAAGAAAAGAAATGATACAAAACTGACATCTAATATCTGGTTTAGAATTTTTAAGCCCAACAACCTAAAATATAACCCATCAATCTAAAGCGTTTGGTGAACTTTGCTTTTGTATTTTAACTCTCTCAAACTTGCAATGAATTTTTTTCCTTTTTTTTTGTGTTCAAGGTTTCCTAGCTCTCTAAGATTATTCTAGTTATATTTATATTTATATAATAACTCAAAGCAAGGATAATAGAAGACATTGTTACATTTATAAAACATTTGTCGGGAAATTGATTTAGTACAAAAAGAATATCATAAGGGAAAGCTCAGCTGCTGCTTCTGCTTCCACACAATGAAAACAGTTAAACATCAGTAGCATTAAGATTCCTACTCTAACGACTTATTAAACATCTACTACCACAACTAATTTCACACAATTTGAAAGTAGGAAATAGCCAAATAGTTAACTGATATATTACGAAGATAAACACAAATATATACATTAGAGATAAACGGTGACAGAGGTTTCGGGCAATGATGAACACTGATAGTGAATAAAATGACATAGCAGCTGCACAGGTTGCTGAAACAATGTAGTAGGAGCAACTGTTGTAGCTGCAAACAACAAAAGAAAATGAAGTTGCAAATGTAGGAAACATACAATAAAGAGTGATTAGCACTCGTAATTTAAATGAATAAAAGGTTAATACCAGCTGTTAAATGTAGATTCTTAGGAAGCGATGATACACATAAATGAACAGTAAAAGCAGAGGAGCTGCAACATGCTACAAACATGCAATCTTTCAACTTCCTTAAACCCTTGGACCTACTACAGATAAAATTTCCTACATAACTTTAAACACTTATTGTTCTTAAAAACACAACTGACTCGAAACTATTTTCAAAGATCTTTTTTATAATGATAATGTCATAGTTTAAATACTACGGAGTACTAAACCTAATGCCAACAGTACAACCTATGTACTGATATGTATAGATCACTCATGTACACTAAACAAATGCTAAATCAAAAACCCCTCTTTAAATAAAGCTATGTGCACACAACAAACACTGGTAATAATTATTAACTATATATACAACGAAAATAACCTGTTCTCCAGTTGAAAATTTCCAGTTTTGGACTTGGCTGGAAGCATGCAAGTACTGCAAAAATAGTGAAAATTGATCCCTTCACTTGATCAAATATACGCGAGCGAGCTCCTATCATGATCCTGTGAACGACCTCTTGTGGGAGTAAGTGGTCTTTAAATATTAAGATCCTAAAACAACATGAAACACATATGTTCAAAAACAAACACGACCCACTTCATACGTCTTAAGTAACTATATCTTAAAACTAATAATCACAAAACAATCATCAAGATTATCAGCTTGCAACAATGATAGGGCATGTTGAAAATAAGACAAAAAACACATTAATTGTACTGAAATGGCCCACAACAGCACAAACCCATTCAACAGGTCACCCACCTCGCCCATATTGACACCCTTTACTTCTACGTTTTTATGGGAATCTTGAAATATCACAGACTCATAAGAGATATACCTGCATCCAGGTATCATCTTGGATACTTTCAGGTACTTATTATATGCAACAAAAAGTCCTATCACATGTAATGATATACCTGGTGTATATATAACTGATATAAATAAAGAGAGCTCTCTGTCAAATGACCAAATTGAAAAAGATAATAATAATAACATTGTGGATGTCATTTTGTACATGTTCATGTGAAATATGCAACTATCTTCAAATACAACCACTTAAAATCGAAAAAAACTTTTTGGATCACTACTTTTCAAGTATATTCATAAATTTCTATCATCCAATAACCATAATCACATACTCCATCTGTTAACAATTTAGAGAAAAACTGATGAAACTGCGACAAGTTTGATAGATCGACATTTTAATACTTCTCGTGTAATGTTCCAACTATAATTCATATAGTTCAACTAATATTAATATTATAATTAGGATACCTGGTGAATAAAAACGGCGCTTCAGGAACACGTCGGTGCTCAATCCAAACCCAACACAAATATAATTAAAAAAAAGTCAATTAATCGAATTGGATTGATCATAGTAGACCTTATGTGAAGAAATTAACCTAAGATAATTCAAAAATTTAAGTTAATATGTTAATGGATTGCAACTATAACAAAAACCCTCAGTTCGACCTGAGTCCCATCGATTAATTGGTTTGTGGCACTCTCGTATGTAGATCAAACAAAATTTAGTACAGACCTACTACTTGTCATGAGTAATTCCATTTGAGAATACGAAATAGATGTCCAGACATATGGATCTAATGTGAGAAGTGTGTGGAGGTAGAAGTTAAAGGAAGGTGGGTAAAAGAAACGAAGGTTTTTCGATTTAGCGCTCAAATATTAAAATTGGTGACAGTTGAAAGGGAGTAGGGTAAAGGAACAATGGTTATTCAAATTTAGGGCTCAAACTAGTGGGAGGTCCTTGCGTTGCGTCGGGTGTCCCGCCTACATGTCCTCCATGCAACAACCAAAAGGATAACAATGAAAAACTAAGGAATATACCCGCATAACTCGTTTCCACAACTACATCAAAATTTACTTCAGTTCAGCTTACTTACCTTAAATTCATACATTCATAAACTTACAGCTTATTGTGTGAGAGAATTTTTAAAACTCAAAACCTGTTCAAAAATTATTCAGGCATTAGTATTTTTAAATGCTATAATATATCGAAATCTTCTAGACTAACGTAACTGCACACCTAAATTGCTTATATCAACTTCATATAACATAAACATGTAATAATCACAAAAGAAACTGCGCGACCCATCAGTTATGACCTAAAAATCTATACTTTAATATCGATATGCAACAAAAAAATATAAATCTTTATATGAAATCAACTAAATTCAATATGAATACTTCACTATTTCTGACTTCATTACTTAATATTATAAGGAGTATTAATCAGAGGGAATAACTAAGACAATAAAACGCAATTCGTCATAACTAAGACAATAAAACGTCAAAAGAAGGTGAAGTATGTCGGTAGTAGCAGCGGCGGTGGAAAGGCGTTGTTGGTGGTAGCAGCAGCAGCAGCAGCAGCAGAAGCGCGGTGGCAACGTCAATGGAGATGAGATTCAAGCAAAACCCTAACAACCATACATTAAATAAAGAAAAATGCCGATTGAGAGGTGAAAACGCGTGAACTTGAAGGGAAAGAAACAACAACGGCAGTGTTGGTGGTAGGAGAATCGGCGGCGGTGGTGATAGCAGACGCGGCGCCGGCGATGGAGCAACGACGATTTTGCCCCTTCTTCATGTGTCACACTTTAGGGAAACTGAAAAGAAAATAAGGGAAATGGTAGGGGTTGATGGGGGTAGTGTTGATAACTCCCTCATAATATCACGGGATTGAAAAAATTTTAAATTTAAATATTTTTGTCAGCTGCTCAAAAATAAAAAGAATGTTCTCCAAACCAAATTTAAATCTCTAACACTTTTATAGGGATGTCATCGAGTCGGGTCGGGTCGGGTTTGGGTCGGTTTTAGGTAATCCCGAACCCGAACCTGATTAAGAAATCTCGCCCCAAACCCGGCCCGAAATCCGTCGGGTCCCCATTTACTTAGATACTATCGGGTTTCGGGTTTCCCCACGTGTAAACGGGTATACCCGATTAGTCATTCTGTATTTATTTTTTTTTCAATAAGTTACCAAATCAAAATATCGAAAAATAACTTAACTATTTCATGTTTAAAGTATTATAAAATATCACATACAAAAAGTTGATTGAAAAATTTATAAAATACTCAAATACACAAAGTATATAAAATATCACATCTCGAAAACTTGTTATATATGATTATATTGAATAAAATTATACTTGTTTTCAAAATAAATAAGAGAAATCTTTCATATATTAACAATATAATACTAATACTAAAATTTTACATAAAAATTATTATTAAAATTCCTAGGACCAGGTATACGGGTATGCGGGTCGGGTATGCGGGTCGGGTATACGGGTTTTTATCTAAAACCATACCCGAACCCAGAATTTTTTTTGTAACCATCCCCATACCCGGCCCATGACCCGGTAGACTCGGGTCAGACCCGGTCCAATTATAACGGGTTTCAGGTTTCTCCTTCTGGTACGGGTCATTGTGCCATCCCTACACTTTTTCATTTTACCCCTATACAAATGAAAATGGGACTGTTGCTATTTTTTAGAATAAAATGTGGAGTTGAAAATTGGAGAACAATTTAAGAGTTTTGAGTTTTATAAATTATTTTAGCAGGATTTTTTTAGTTTAATTAAATTATTTACTCCATATATCTTTTCAACAAAATCTAGGAGTGTTTAATATTTGGTTTAAAACCGTTTACACCGAATATTAAACCGAAACCAAGTAAAAAAAATCAAAACCAATTTATAAATTAGTTTTCGGATCGAGCAAACCGAACCGAATTTAAAATCGGTTTTTCGATTTGGTTTTCAATTTTGAACATTCTGAATTTGGTTAACCGAAAACTGAATATCAAACCGAATTCAATTTATACGATATTAAATAAATATGTGCATGATATATGATTTGAATAGATAACAATGGACATAATATGTGATCATTGAATATCAATAAAAGGGAAGAAAACAATTAATGCTAGCAAAAAAAAATTACAGTACAACAAGAAATCAATGAGAACAAATTTTTTTGAAGAAACTCACTTGGCGAAAAGATAACCCACAGCGAAGAGGACGGCGATAAGGGCTTAGAGAAAAAAAACCTTTGATTTCGCCGAATCAGCAACCTAATTATTTAACATTTTATTGAATTTTTGTGGCAGCAAATAAGTCATAAACTTTTGGTTTTGTAATGATGTAATTATATATTAAGAAATAATTTGTTAAAAATAAATACCCCGTATAACTAATTCAAGTAAAAACTTATAACTTATTAAAAATTTAATAAAACAAACTATTAAATATTACATTTATTTTTTTAACTTTATCAAAATAGTACTTAACCACCCAGAACCACCACCCACCACCAATCATTACCACCTCCCACTTACCACCACCACACCACCCATCACCTACCACCACCACCACCCACCACCACCACCTCCCACCACCACAACCACCTTCCACCACCACCACAACACACCACCCACCACCAACTATCACCCACTACCACTAACCACCATCCATCACCACCACCTACCAACTACCAACCATCACGTCCACCAACCACCACCACTACCTACCCATAAACACCACCCATCACCAATCACCACCACCAACAACCACAACCTTCCTCCAACCACTACCACCCACCGCCACCTCCCATCACTACCTACAACTACCAACCACCACCACCACACCACCCACCACTACCACCCACTACCGCCATCAACTATCACCAACCACCACTAACCACCATCCATCACCAACTACCTACCATCACGACACCAACCACCACCACCTCTCACCACTACCTACCACTACCAACCACCACAACCACCTTCCACCACCACCACACCACCTGCCACTTACCACCACCACACCACCCGCCACTTACCACCACCACCCACTACCACCACCAACTACCAACCATCACGACCACCAACCACCACCACCACCTACAACCACCAACCACTACCATCACCCACAACCACCACTACCACCAACCACCACCACTTACCACCACCTACCACCACCAACCACTACCACCCACAACCATCAACCACCACCGCTACCACTACCACCAACTATCTGAGACGACCCGTCCTAATCCATAAGGACGAATACAAAAACATATGATTACATTGCGAGGTATTTGACCTCTAAATGATACATTTTACAAACATTGCATTCGTTTTTAAAAGACAAACTTTCATTTCATCGAAAGTTAACAGACATGCATACCATTTCATATTATATCAAACTATCAATGACTTAATAATAATCTTATTGAACTCAACGACTCGAATGCAACGTCTTTTGAAATATGCCATGAATGACTCCAAGTAATATCTCTAAAATGAGCAAATGCACAGCGGAAGATTTCTTTAATACCTGAGAATAAACATGCTTTCAAGTGTCAGCCAAGTTCATTAGTTTATCATAATCAATCATTTTCATAATTTTAATAGACCACAAGATTTCATTTATTCAATAATCATACACTCGCAAGTGTTTAAAATTCATTCATATGGATTGAACACCTGGTAACCGACCTTAACAGGATGCATATAGAATATCCCCATCATTCCGGGACTCTCATCGGACATGATAAATCAAAGTACTAAAGCATCCGTAACTCGGATGAGGCTTGTTGGTCAAAATAGATCTATCTTTAGGATTCGCGTCAATTGGTGACAATTATAATAAACACCAATTCTTAGGCTACCAAGCTAAAAAGGGGGCATATTCGGTTCGCTAATTCAACCATACAATGTAGTTTCGATCACTTGTGTCTATTTCGTAAAGCATTTTTAAAAGCAGTGCATGAATTCTCAGTCCCAAAAATATATACTGCAAAAGCACTTAAAAGTGAGCAAATGAACTCACAATACAATATTTTGTCCATAACAACTGAAAATGGGACGGTTGTTATTTTTTAGAATAAAAGGCGGAGTTGAAAATTGGAGAACAATTTAAGGGTTTTGAGTTTTATAAATTATTTTAGGGGGATTTTTTTTAGTTTAATTAAATTATTTACTCCATATATCTTTTCAACAAAATCTAGGAGTGTTTAATATTTGGTTTAAAACCGTTTACACCGAATATTAAATCGAAACCAAGTAAAAAAAATCAAAACAAATTTATAAATTAGTTTTCGGATCGAGCAAAACCGAACCGAATTTAAAATCGGTTTTTCGGTTCGGTTTTCAATTTTGAACATTCTGAATTTGGTTAACCGAAACTGAATATCAAACTGAATTCAATTTATACGATATTAAATAAATATGTGCATGATATATGATTTGAATAGATAACAATGGACATAATACGTGATCATTGAATATCAATAAAAGGGAAGAAAACAATTAATGCTAGCAAAAAACAATTACAGTACAACAAGAAATCAATGAGAACAAATTTTTTTGAAGAAACTCACTTGGCGAAAAGATAACCCACAGCGAAGAGGATGGCGATAAGGGTTTAGAGAAAAAACCTTTGATTTCGCCGAATCAGCAACCTAATTATTTAACATTTTATTGAATTTTTGTGGCAGCAAATAAGTCATATACTTTTGATTTTGTAATGATGTAATTATATATTAAGAAATAATTTGTTAAAAATGAATACTTAAAACAAATTATTAAATATTACATTTATTTTTTTAACTTTATCAAAATAGTACTTAACCACCCAGAACCACCACCCACCACCAATCACTACCACCTCTCACTTACCACCACCACCTTCGACCACCACCACACCACCCATCACCTACCACCACCACCACCACCACCCACCACCACCCACCACCACCACCTCCCACCACCACAACCACCTTCCACCACCACCACAACACACCACCCACCACCAACTATCACCCACTACCATTAACCACCATCCATCACCACCACCTACCAACTACCACCAACTACCACCCATCACGTCCACCAACCACCACCACTACCTACCCATAAACACCACCCATCACCAATCACCACCACCAACAACCACCACCTTCCTCCAACCACTACCACCCACCGCCACCTCCCATCACTACCTACAACTACCAACCACCACCACCACACCACCCACCACTACCACCCACTACCGCCATCAACTATCACCCACTACCACTAACCACCATCCATCACCAACTACCTACCATCACGACACCAACCACCACCACCTCTCACCACTACCTACCACTACCAACCACCACAACCACCTTAACTTACTTAATATCAATCAGAATATCAAAGGAGTATTACAATTATTCAATATTTATTTTTAATATACTTTATTTATATATAGATATATCTTAAATAATAATAATATGGAGTATATTATTTTATTATACATTATTAATTCTAATAATTACTTCATGTAATATTTCAATTTATATTTCTAATTATTATTTATATATATATTCACACATATCTATTTACAATTAATTGTTCGTGAATCGTCGAGCACAGTCTAAAGGTATAATGTAAACATGAATGATAATGCTAAAAACGAACATATATTTCATAGCATTATTCCTCAAGAAAGACAAGCTTTTAGTTGCAATTGTTCTATTTACAAGTGATATTCGTTTAAAAAATAAAAGGTGAAGACAAAAGACAGATTCGACGAATTGAAGACGCAAACGACCAAAAAGCTCAAAAGTACAAAATACAATCAAAGAGGTTCCAATTATTGATAAGAAACGTCTCAGAATTATAAGAGTACAAGTTACAAAACGCAAAGTACAAGATATTAAATTGTACTCAAGGACGTTCAAAAATCCGGAACGGGGACCAGAGTCAACTCTCAACGCTCGACGCAACGGACTAAAAATTACAAGTCAACTATGCACATGAATATAATATAATATATAATTAATTCTTAAAATTAATATATATATTATATTATATTTAAAAACCGTCGGCAAGAAAGGATCCAAAATGGAGTGAGCTGTAAAATCAAACTCCGCGACTCGCGGAGTTTGAAGGGGAAAAATACCGCGAGTCGCGGAGCCCCAAATTCTGAAACTGCCTATAAAGCTCGCGCATTCTGATCGTAAAAAAATATCCATATATCCATCCTCTCTATCTATATACGTAAATATATATATATATATATATATAATTTATATTTTAATTTTAATTTTAATTTTAATTTTAATTTTAATTCCTAATAATAAGGGTATGTTAGCGAATGTTTTAAGGGTATAAGTCGAAATTCTGTCCGTGTAACGCTACGCTATTTTTAATCATTGTAAGTTATGTTCAACCTTTTTAATTTAATGTCTCGTAGCTAAGTTATTATTATGCTTATTTAATACCGAAGTAATCATGATGTTGGGCTAAAAATATTAAAATTGGGTAATTGGGCTTTGTACCATAATTGGGGTTTGGATAAAAGAACGACACTTGTGGAAATTAGACTATGGGCTATTAATGGGTTTTATATTAACTAAACAATACCTTGTTAATTTAATATACAAACTTATAATTTGACGTATTTATATATAACCACATACGCTTGACTGGGTACGGTGGGAGGGATATATATAAATACCAATAATTATTCATTTTACTGGACACGGAACTGGATTAATAGTTAATAGACTTGTTGAAACAGGGGTGAATTACATTCAAGGGTAATTGGTGTAATTGGTAACAAAGTAGTAAAACCTTGGTTTACACGCAGTCGATAACATGGTGTATTCATTAAACAAAGTATTAAAACCTTGTTACAATTCTAATCCCCAATTAGTTAGAATATTTGACTTCGGGAATAAGAATAATTTGACGAAGGCTTTCGCTCTTTATATTTATGACTGATGGACTATTATGGACAAATCCGTATGGACATATTAAATAATCCAGGACAAAGAACAATTAACCCATGGGAATAAACTAAAATCAACACGTCAAACATCATGATTACGGAAGTTTAAATAAGCATAATTCCTTTATTTTCATATTTAATTGCACTTCTAATTATCGCACTTTTATTTATTGTTATTGTATTTAATTGCACTTTTATTTATTGTCTTTGTATTTAATTGCACTTTTAATTTTCGTACTCTTTAATTATCGTAATTTTATTTTATCGCACTTTTATTTATCGCAATTTCATTATCGTTATTTACTTTACGCTTTAAATTAAGTCTTTTATTTATTTAATATTTTACATTAGGTTTTAACTGCGACTAAAGTTTTAAAATCAACAAACCGGTCAATAAACGGTAAAAACCCCCCTTTTATAATAATAATATTACTTATATATATTTGTATTTTTATAAATTAAAACTAATATAGCGTTAAGCTTTGTTTAAAAGATTTTTCCCTGTGGAACGAACCGGACTTACTAAAAACTACACTACTGTACGATTAGGTACACTGCCTATAAGTGTTGTAGCAAGGTTTAAGTATATCCATTCTATAAATAAATAAATATCTTGTGTAAAATTGTATCATATTTAATAGTTTTTCCTAGTAAAATATAAGCTATTTCATATACACCTCGCATAACATCAATGAAATAGTTCAAACTTTCTAAGATTCATCATTACAGATTTTGCTTATCGTGTCAGAATCATATAAAGATTATAGTTTAGATTTGGTCGAAAATTTCCGGGTCATTACAGTACCTACACGTTAAAGAAATTTCGTCCCCGAAATTTGATAGAGGTCATCATGGTTAACAACAAGAATGTTTTCATGACAAACATGAGTTGATAAATAGAGTTTTATCATCATTGAGTGATATAGATAAAACAATTTGATTACGCGATGAGTATAAGTGAAACTATCACAAGAGAGTGAAATGAGTAAATGTATACTCGTTTTAACCGATGACGTAGTTACGTTTGATTTCCAAAATTTATGGAATTTAAAGAAAATCTTCGTAATAAGATTTGGTTATTCGACGATTAGGGAAATCAGGATCTTCTTTGATTAAATACGATAATCTGTCTCGATTTCTCTGTCTGATATTTTACTATAAATCCACCCCCTTCGTTTTTCTTATCCTCCACACCTTCTATTCTTTCTCCCCCAACTCATACTTTAAAGCATTCGTCAATATGCTCCATCCAGTTCTGATTCTTGATATACTCCTAACCTTCATATCTGTCATTCTTCTCTTTCATCTACCACCGGAGGATTTTATTTACTCTTATTATTATCTTGGGGTTACAGTGTTATTAATTTTCCCGTGCCTTTACGTGGCAATACGTATTGATATGCATGGTTTGTAGTTTCTGGGTGGTTGTTGTTCTCTTATATTTCGATGTCCCTGCTTCTGTCTTCTATATCATTGTCATCTACAGTTAATGCTCTCTTCTATTTGCTGCGATTTATACTCCAATTTCTAGTTTGAAGTTTTCATTCTTTCGCTTCCTCTTCTTGTGATTAAGCACTGCTTGTAATGGTCCAGAATTCGCAGATATGAATTTCAGAATGAACATTGTTAATGTTCTAAGAAGAAAATCGAAATGGCACGATCTTGATTTGGCAAATTACCAGAATATCCCGGAAAAGACCGAATCATCAAGAAAAATTATTTCCTTGATATGTTTAGAGATTAGATAGAATGTAAGAGTCGTGTAAATGGCACATGATGATGGTACTGTGAATCATCACGTTTCATTAGAAACTTAGCATAACTTACTGTAATATAATGACGTTGATCAAGCGTCATTATATTATACTAATTCATGCTTCAATTCCCAACACTTCTCTAAGAAATCATTCATAATTTAAACTCAATTGTTACAGAGTATAGAAACTAAAATAGTTTCTTTTATGATGTTATATAGATAGCACGAAAAGATAAGTAATTTCGGACAAAGATATTTATGAAGGTATCTTCAGAAATATCGAAGCTATTTATGATGATATTTTGGAATTTCTAAGTTCGAAGGTTGATGAAGAAAAATTTTCTGCAAGATTTTAACATGACCTCGGAGCAAGATATTCTCTAAAGTTTTCATCGAATCCAGAATTACCTGGATTCTTTGAATATAGGGTTTAGTCCTTGTATTTATCCTTGGTCTCCTTCATAGTTAGCTCAATCCGTTTTTCAGTACCAACTTTTCTATCGAGCGTTCCCTAACACTCCATTCTTTATCATTAACCTCTTGGCCATTAAGACCATTTACTACATGCTGCTTCATCAGCATTTTCAAAGTTAACGGATCTGGATCATTGGTTATCAAATCGAGGTGTTTTCTGAAGATTTGCGTTTTGAGATGATTAAACGTTGATGGTAGTATGGTGGAATATAAAAGGTTCCCCAGTAACAATAAAAGAGCATGTGTATATATCAGGGTTATGATAAGGTTGTTTTGAATGAAAGGTCGAAGTTGTCTTGCTGGAGCTGTGACAAAATTTGCTACTTTGAAAGGGATTACCAAGTTATTTTGGGTAATAATAACACTAAAGGAATTAACACAGCTATGTGTTAAACGTTTACTCAGTTTTCGAGGGTTTTTCAGGTGCGTAACTATATGCATCAATCTTTTCTTCCGTAGAAGAAGTGCGGCTGGTTCATCCTCTCGATCGAGGTGTTTTCAAGAATCATGAAAGATTTGAACATGGATTGGAATCGTCAAGATTCAAATAAGGTTTAAGATAAAATCAAGTGGCAAACTTGAAGAATTGTTTAGTTTCATATGTTATAATCAATATTTTAAATTCATTTTTAATTGTCCAATGTTGATAGTTCAATAATCGGTTTATATATATATAATCTTAGAATTATCCCACGACGTATTGTATACGTATTGTCTTTGCATCAACCCAGAGACGTATTGTAGACGTATTGTCTTAGAATTAACTAAGACGTATTGTGTACGTATTGTCTTAGGATTTATCAAAACGTATTGTATACTTATTGTGTTAGGATGTACCAAATATTCGAATTAATAAATACGTATCATGACCCGTGTACCACTTATTGTCTCAGAATTAATCCGACGTATTGTGTACATGTGTCCCGATTTAAAGTGCGTAAAAGTAAATAACATAAATTAAATGATGATAAATAAAATTACGATAAATAAATTGCGATAAATAAAATGTAATAAGTTAGCTAGGAACAGTTAGCGTGGATTCTTAACAAAATTTCATTTAGTTAATTCTTTTGTTTCTAATAAATTTTATTTTGTCCAATGTTTTCTTCATTATGCCACTTGTTGGATTCTGATAGGTCAAAATCCAAATATGAAATTGAATGAAAATGATTATTCTGCGGTGATCGGATTCATATCTTTGTGGATGTAAGTAGGATAGTAAATGACTGTTGAATCGGATTTGAAGAATGTACAGTGTAACTTATTAATGTGAAACCCAAATATTCCTCGGGTATTACATACCCATTAAAATATTTTCATCATTAACAGTTGGTACAAAAGAATTTTTAGTTACAATCTTTATGAAAATATACATACATATATATATTTTCTTCAGATGTAATCATGGATTTAATGAGTCAACAAGATATTAAACTCATTAATTTATCGTTAATACTAGATTACATAATCTCTAAAACTTTAGAAATTACATAATTGTCATGTCGAACGAAGACAATCGATGTAAAACGATATGTAGAACGAAGATAAGGTAGATAGAACGATACGTAGAACGATGATTATGCTCGAGGTACAGAATGAGATGTTGAGGCATGTGATGTTGAAACTTGGGTTGTTGGTGGTACGGTTGGTGCCGGTGATGTTGCTGGAGCTGTTAAGTTTTGCACCATATTCTCCAAAGTATCTACTCGAGCGCGAAGCTCGTTGACTTCTTTTATTACTCCGAAATGATTGCCGGTTGGAACAAGCGAATGAATAAGGTTTAGAATTCGAGATAGTATATAATCATGACGAGATACTCTGGAAATGAGAGAGAAAATGATATTACGAACAGGTTCACCGGTAAGTACTTCAGGTTCTTTGCCAAGAGGGCAATGTGGTGGATGAAATGGATCGCCTTCTTATTGTCTCCAATAATGAAGTATGTTACGAACCCATCAGATGAATTGGGGATAACTGATTGATTGATTCATTCTGGTGACGCTGCTTTCGGAGCTTAAGTGAGACTTCATATCAGAATCCGAGGGATTTGAACTAGTGGTGAGTTTCATTTGATACGGTTAAATAAAGGGCTTTCGATATGAAACGATTTTCGAATATCGGATGATATTCTAATTACATAGAATACCTATACATAGTACAGAAGATCCCGTAGATTACGAAGGGATTTAAGGAAACGTGTCAGATAAAGTCTACAGTAACAGATATGCTAAGATATGAATTTATCTGTACACTATCTATCAAATAAGTGCAGGAAGTCGTGTCTAGACTTAGGAATGATAAGCAGGTAATTTTCCACTAGGAATGGCAAACAATACTTATAATATGCAGCTAAGGTTGAAGTCCAGACTCGCTAATGTATCCTAACAACTATCAGTTAGACACACTAATGCAAGACCTGGTTCGCTAAGACCTCCGCTCTGATAGCACCTGTAAAGACCCGACCTTATCCACCTGGATGAAGTCTTCAACATATGGTCCCATTGCGAGGTACTGAACTCTAGATGCCTTGAACGACTCCATGTAATATATTTAAAATGAGTAAACGCACAGCGGAAGATTTCTTTCATACCTGAGAATAAACATGCTTAAAAGTGTCAACCAAAAGGTTGGTGAGTTCATAGGTTTATCATGATAATCATTTCAATATATTAATAGACCACAAGATTTCCGTCATCATAAACATAATACACTCGCAAGTGTATGTAAAGCATTCTAAGTGGTTGAGCACTTGGTAACCATACTTAACATTTAATCAACGTCGCATATTCCCTTTATTATGAAATCTCCTTACACTGTACTAAGTGTAGTAACGAAACGAAGTACTGTGCAACCGTTGAATACTGGTCGTCTAGTCCGGTTGGGGTTATCAAGCCCGATAGATCTATCAACAGGATTCGCGTTTACAATACCCATGTAAATAGTAGTTACCAAGCTACAGGGAAATATGCCAGTGGTACAACTCAACGTAGAATATATTTTTAAGTACTTGTGTCTATTTCGTAAACATTTATAAAAGCAGCGCATGTATTCTCAGCCCAAAAATATATATTGCTAAAGCAATTAAAAAGGGAGCAAATGAAACTCACCTAATGTATTTTGTAGTAAAAATACATATGATGACATTGAACAAGTATAGGGTTGGCCTTGGATTCACGAACCTATATTAAATATATATATATTAACACCTCTAATTAACATGTAATAGTAATCAAACCAGTTTATATATATTAATTATATAATATATTACTTATTTAAAATAGTAATGTATTTATTATTTCAAATGTTATGTATATTTATATTTGTTATAGTAACTTTAGATATACTAATGATATATGTAATATTTATATCTTTACATAATTATCTTTTGTTAAAATAATATTAAAAAAATATGTTAATGATACTATTAATAATAATATTTAAAAATAATATTAATAGTGATAATAATAATAGCTATACTAATAATATTTATAATAATGATCTTTAGTAATGATAATGTTTTAGGTTTAATAATGAATATGATAATAATAGTTTTGATAAAAATTATAATTTTTCTAATAATGATAATAATAATAAAAATGATACTTTAATAAAAAGGTTAGTTTTTAATAAACATGATACTAGTAATAATATTAATAATAATTATAATAATAAAATGATAATAATAACAATGATAATAATAATAATAATAATTTTTAAAACATAAAAACTACCTTAAAAAGCTTTCCTAAGAATAAATGCCTTGAACGAGGCTCGAACCCGAGACCTCTCATTCACCCTACATTCACCTTAACCATCCTTCTGTTTTTTCTCTCTGATTTATATTACATATCAAATGTATTAAACCTCTCGATCCAATTTGGAGCTTGTAGCCCAATCAGAAAAACATAACGGCCCACTAGTGCACAACGGATTATGACCCAATGAAAAACCAGATTTCAGCCCAATAAATAAACTATATCTCGATCCAATATGTATTGAAGGATTCTGTATCCAAATTGATTCACGATACAGTAGTCGAAAGGAAGAAAAATAAATAAATAATAGGGTTTCGGTTTTTAATCTCTATCCGATCACAACATCATCGTTCATACTTATTAATAATCATCAATGTCGTTCAACTCTTCGTCTTCATCATCTCACTAATCTCATTATCGTACTTCACCACTGTATCATCACCATGATGATTATATCATCATCTTCTTCTTCCCAGGGATCGAGTAATAGCAGTAACAACAACAAAGCTTTCGACGGATTCTTGATATAAGTTGGCTCTTGAAAAGAAAACAGAAGTAGTGATGGTGGTTTACAATATATAAGAGGAGAGGGAGAGAGGTAAGGTTAAGAGGTTCGATGGGTTGTTTGGGGTTGAAGCTAACCTGAAACAGAAAAACAGTTAGTAGCAGGAAACGTCCAGGTCGATGGTGGTTGATCAAAGGGTGGTGGAGATGGTTGAGTGGTGATGAAGAAGGAGGTGGTTCTGTCGATGATGGAGGTGGTGAAGAAGTGGCGGTGTTGACGGTTGGGTGTTAGTGGATGAAGGTGGGGATATCCGATGGTGTTGGGTTGAACATGACAGAAAAATGTTTACAGGTGATGGTGGTGATGTGAGAAATCAGAAGGGTTAGTTCTTGGTGATGGAATATTGCAGAGAATAACATATAGATGATTTAGTTATGGTTGATCATCGATCCAAAACAAGAACGCAAATGATTGTGAAGATTGTAGGGTGGTGCAAAGTGGCGGTGGTGGTGACTCATGGTGGATGCTGGAGGTTTAAGGTTATGGTGAGTGGTGAAAGGAAGAAGGAAGATAATTGTTATAAGTATTAAGTATATATCTATATATCTCGTATGTAAGTATATATATGCATAAATTGGTAATGAAAAGCAAAAGAACCAAACACAGTAACTTCTCAAAATTTCAATATTTAAACAGTGTCAAATAGTATAGTTGCCATGTGCATCTATATGATGTCTATATACATATAAATTTGATAGGATGGATAGAAAGAGATAGGCAGACAAAACCAAAAGCAGAATTCCTAAATAATTTAATAATAATATTTAATAATCATCGAATAATTAAAAGTGTGAATTATTAGACGTCGTCTACTATTCCTTTCACGGACCGGATTTCGTACTCTGTTGTCAATCACTGGCGGATAAAAGTGTCAAGAAAAATTCCAAATTAAGTATCTTTATTTATTTCGGTCATTATGGTATAAATTTCAATCATTAATTTATTAAATAAAAATTACATCAACTGTCTTTCAATTCTGGGTAAAATATAAAAAGTATTAAAATTAAATAATTAGATCCTAAATATACTTTTAATAAGCCTATAACTTATATAACTCATTTTCGGATCACCTTTTATTTTAAAATTACATAAGTTCGTATTTAACTTACTTAATATCAATCAGAATATCAAAGGAGTATTACAATTATTCAATATTTATTTTTAATATACTTTATTTATATATAGATATGTCTTAAATAATAATAATATGGAGTATATTATTTTATTATACATTATTAATTCTAACAATTACTTCATGTAATATTTCAATTTATATTTCTAATTATTATTTATATATATATTCACACATATCTATTTACAATTAATTGTTCGTGGATCGTCGAGCACAGTCTAAAGGTATAATGTATACATGAAATAGTTCAAACTTTCTGAGACTCATCATTACAGATTTTGCTTATCGTGTCGGAATCATATAAAGATTATAGTTTAGATTTGGTCGGAAATTTCCGGGTCATTACACCTTCCACCACCACCACACCACCCGCCACTTACCACCACCACCCACTACCACCACCAACTACCAACCATCACGACCACCAACCACCACCACCTACAACCACCAACCACTACCATCACCCACAACCACCACTACTACCAACCACCACCACTTACCACCACCTACCACCACCAACCACTACCACCCACAACCATCAACCACCACCGCTACCACTACCACCAACTATCACCCTCCGCCACCTACCACCACCTCCAACCACCATCTACGACTACCTTTGCCCCCAACCACCACCACCAGAATGTTTTATTTATTTGTTATTAGTCTATGACTCTTTTGTATAAGAAATTCAAAATATAGTATAAGGAGTTAAAACTTTGGTCGTTTCGTCAGTACAAAAACGACAATACAAAACAAATTTACAAAACGCCCCCTGAACATTGTTAACCATGCAGATTTCGCAGGGCCAAAACTGTAAAACTAATATTCTTTTTAAAAAACTCCACCCATATTTTTAACGGGCCGTATCTTCTCGCTCGCCGCGAGTTAAATTCTTCCGACACCACCATTTAACTCGGAAAAAAACTACGAACACAACGAAACTAAGTATCCGCAATACGGACGCTTTTTAGAAAATGCTAAATATTTCGGGCTACTTTACATACATATACACATAAGAACAATAAACGAGCAAAACTAACTACATCACACACATGGTTTCATCTTCCTTTTTTACGCGATTTCCTGGTTCTAAAAACGTGTGCGCCATCAGGTACACTAGGTACTAACCACGTGGATCTAATCACACCCTCATCACCGCTTTTGGGTACTGTAAATATATAACGCTACGCTAAATGTGAATACGTAGCCGAAAAGGCCCCACCGCATCGCGCGGGTCGATCCGAATCTAGTTAGTAAACATTCTTAAGAATTTATAAATATTTTAACACATTCATTTATATTTAATAAATCGTATTAATCAATATATTCAATATATATATATATATATATATCAATATTAAATTAGAGACATACAAGTCTAAGATTGATGGAGAGGGAAAGTACTCTTTAATTCAAGCTAAGGGCTCACTCACAAACTTTTTAATTCATGTACACTGTTATTCTATAAACTTACAATTATGCTCTCCGGATTAAGAGGGGAAATTGACTCAAATTTTCAATAATAAAAAAAAAATATAACATCCCCTCCAAAGAACCATTTTCCTCTTCCTAAAACCCTTAATTTGACCTGTTAACATTACCGTCACTTTTTTTCACTGAAAAGCACCTACTAGTTTGACCAGTTAGGGTTTCATCTATTTATTTTAACTAGGTTTCGAACCCTCGCTTCGTGCTGGGGGTTCGGTTTTCAATGTCTTTTATTGCGTTTATTTTGTAAAATTATTTCGCTAACGATGATGTCGTTGAAGTGCAACTCGAGTCGAACTAAAAGGTATATGTGATGACCCGTCCAAATTCACTTGGACGAATACATCATTCATTGATTTCATAGTGAGGTTTTAACCTCTATATGATACATTTTGTAAACATTGCATTCTTTTGAAAAGGCACACCATAAATGAATATATAAATTCAAGGTTTTCGACGTCTGATGATCACTACGTATAGACAATCACCGTATATAATAGTTTACCATAATACATCCGTTGACAATGCAGTCAAAATAAGATACATGGTGAAGATTTTGTGAATGCAAAGTGTTCTCGAATAAAGCATGTATGACTCCATGCACATATCTTATATAACGTATAAGCGGATAGCGAAAGACTTCTATTAACCTGAGAATAAACATGTTTTCAAGTGTCAACACAAAGGTTGGTGAGTTCATAGTTTTAATATTGCGCATAATCTGTATATAAAGGTGTATCACAAGTTTTCAGTTGTTTCATCCAGAAGCGTTTATCAAAATATTCTACGAAATTGAGCACATTGGTAACTAAACTTAACGTATATATAATTTATACCCTTTTGTATAATCATCTTAATAATACACGCAAACCAACGTGTACGCTTCTCAAATAGCATACGTTCGTTAAAAGTCTAGCGCTCTATTCACGCCCACCAGTTCTTATAACTGGCAGTTACTAGTTACCAAAGCTAAGGGATTTTCGGTTCAAACTCAGTGTAGAATTTAGTATGTACTTGTATCCATTACGTTTAAAATAAAGTGCATGTATTCTCAGCCCAAAAATATAGATTACAAAAGCAATTAAAAAGGGATCTATAAACTCACCTTAGCAGCACATAAGGTCATTCACCGAAATGTGACCGAAACTCGGAATGCAAAATAACCGTAGATCTCAACCTAGAGAACATATGTTGGTCAATAAATATCTAACAAGCTAGGTCGGGTCATAGTGTATCACAATCCTAATGCTCGAGACCGACATGAAAAAGTTAACAAAAGTCATCTCAAAAGTCAACCTGACCCAATATGATCTTTAAATCTATACATGTTTATTATCATAGTATAAGTCTTGATAATTGAACGAATTTATAGTTTATCAAACTCAAAATATTATTTATTTCATGAGCTATATTATATTTGAATTATCATGGCAATCGAAAATATTTAATTATTTCACATAGCTTTCCAATACTTGTAAAATCAGATTATAGTGTTTATAAAGCTTTAAAACATGATAAGACAGTCAACTTTGACAATTGTTCAATAAAACGAGACGTGCCTTATATAGAAATTCATTTACTCGATTAGTAATATCTAAAAATCTAATTTATCAATCTCATAGACAAGTTGTTTAAATATTAATTTACAGTTTCAAACACAATTTCAATTAACGTTAACCATAATTCAGTTGACCATATCTTTTAATCTGTTCATCGAAATCACGCGATTTCTAAATGAAAAGTTAATAATTTTTCGTCAGCTTTCCAAAAACATGCATATCATATATGTAACGACCCGAAAATTTCCGACCAAATTTAAACTCTAATCTCTATATGTTTCCGACACGATAAGCAAAAACCTTAATGTTGAGTCTAGAAAGTCTGAAATCTATATTTAGATAATTAGATACCCTTTGACCATGCCTGACGATTCACGAACAATTGTGTGTAAATAGATATGTATGTGTATATACATATGTGTGATCATATCATATATATATATATATATATATATATATATATATATATATATATATATATATATATATATATATATATATATATATATATATATATATATATATATATATATATATATATATAATTGATAAAATGTATGGTTAATACATTAAATATAGTTACAAATTAGAAATATAAGGGTTGTACAAATATTATTATTACTTTCATTATTATTATAATTATTAATATTAATATTAATATTGAAATCAGTATTAGTCATATTATTATAGAAATATGGAGTTTGATATATATATATAAATTGGTATGTTATTATTAGTACTAATATTATTATTATTCTTATCATTTATGATATCAATTATATTAAAAAGTAATTATTATTAGTATTATTATTAATTATCATTAATAATACTATTAATATCTATTACACTAAGAATTATTATTATTACTCTTATTAACATTATAATTAGTATTAATATTACTATTAATATTAGGAATTATTATTATTATTGTTATTAATATAATATAAAGATTTTGATCATAGCTGTACAGGAAATCAGATCACTTTCAAACTATAAATGATTCGGTTTTCCTATTAGAATCGTACCAATCACTGTGTCAATCACAGGATCAATCCAAACAAAGCAGATAACCATCGTTTTCTTTCTATTTTTTTTATATATATTCTGTATCAAATAAATAGTCAGTATCGATATACTTTGCTATAAAATTGATCACCATCAGGGGTAAAACAAAAACCCATTCTCACTCCACTTTTGTTTCTTATATAACCCACCTTTGTCATCAAAACCCATTCGTAAGTTAACCAGACCAAACAATACACACGTCATTTACTACAACCGCTAAATCACCATCTTCTTCCTTCCACCAAGATTACCATGAACCACCACCATATTTTTTTTTCCTGTTTCGGTTTCCTACTACAACCGAGACCCACAACTATCTCAAACCATCATTCAGTCGATCACAACCTACGGGTTTTGCTGCTACGGCTCATCCGGTGTTTCTGTTTTGAACCAATCACATACTGTTACAGCTGGTCGTAACCTTGCTATTCAATGGTCTACGGTTCACGTTTAGATTTAATCAACATAATCCAATACTATCTTTACTGCTACCTGCTTACTAATTGTATTCCTATTCTATCAGACCCAAAAACTTGAAGCATCGAAACATATTGATCTCTTTTCTTGTTCGAATATAAGACCCATCTTCTATTCTATTTCGATCAACCAAACCACCATCAAGAACAGATGCAACCTGCAGTTCCTACTTTTGTTTTTCTGTTTACTTTTCGATGAACAAAACCCTACAACCAACCCACAATCACCACCAAGATCATTACCTTGACATATTTGTGATCTTCTGCTTAAACATCCAACATAACCGCCACCTCCTCATCCACCGTGAACCACCAAGCAACCACCATCTCATCCGCCAATTTGAAACCCAATATATATATATACTTTCTCCAGCCTATCTCGATTAACATCTTGTTCCAAATCAGACTGCTACGATGTTGCACCTTTTTATTCTGTTATTACTCGACAATAAGATGATGAACGATAGCAATGATGCGACAATGATAATGATGTTAAATAATGATAAGATTAATATAATGGAGGAATTAATAAAGATGTCTACTTTAATAATAGTGTCAGTGTATGAGCTGTTTGTAGGGTTCCAGGTCGATTTTTTTTTGTTGAGGTACAGCCGAGAATAGACAAGGGTTTCTAACGGGCCATTTAAATAAGTGGGCTTGTGATCATTGATAATTGGGCCGTTAGTCTTTGGGTCTGTGAAACCATAACTGGGCCGAGACCTAAAATCGTATAGAATAAGCTCATAAGTGATAACATTTCAAAATTTGGATAGCAGAGGTATTAAGTTCGTTGTACTATAAAAGTTGACGAGTTAAAAGGAAATCTAACTAGTAATCATAACAGAAAGTATGAAGTAGGGGTATGGTTCAGGGTGTTTGTGTTAGCAAGAGGTCATGAGTTCAAAACCAAGCTATGACAATTGTTTTTGGAAGCTTTTTCCTTATTAAAGGTAGTTTTATCTTATTATTATTATTATTATTATTATTATTATTATTATTATTATGCTTAATAATTTATTTAAATTAAAAAGTTAAGGTTAGGTTAAAAAAAATAATAATAAATAAAAATAAAATAAATAAATAATAAAATTTAAGATTAAGTTTATGACTCAAAATAGGTTAATGATATGATTATGATTATTAAGAAAAATATGATTAAGTTATGACAAATATTATTTTTGAAAAATTATTATTATAGATATTATTATAGATATTATTATTATTATTATTATTATTATTATTATTATTATTATTAAATCAATATTTTCAAAAACTATCATTCTAACAAATAAATATTTTGGTACATTAAATATATTTAAGTATACTAATGTTACAATTTTGTTTTAACAATATCATAATGTTAATTGAATTATATATCAAATAAGTATTATAACATATTAAAAGTATTAATAATATATATATATATATATATATATATATATATATATATATATATATATATATATATATATATATATATATATATATATATAAGAATATTAAATTTTAATACATAACTAAATAAATATAAAGTTGTTCGTTTACAATTATATGTGTTAATATATATATATATATACTCAAATAATATAGGTTCGTGAATCCAAGGCCAACCTTATAATTGATCAAGGGTGTTATATGTATTTTTACTACAAAATACATTAGGTGAGTATATAGTCCCACTTTTAAACTCTAAGTATTTCGGGATGAGAATACATGTATTTTATGATTTACGTTATGGACACAAGTAACTGAAAAATATATTCTACGTTGAGTTGTACCACTGGCATACTTCCCTGTAGCTTGGTAACTATTATTTACAGCGGTATTGTAAACGCGAATCCTGTTGATAGATCTATCGGGCCTGACAACCCCAACCGGACTGGACGACCAGTATTCAACGGTTGCACAGTACTTCGTTTCGTGACTATACTTGGTACAGTGTAGTAAGATTTCATAATAAAGGGAATATGCGACGTGATTAAATGTTAAGTATGGTTACCAAGTGCTCAACCACTTAGAATATTTTTATTAAAATGTTTACATATGAAATCTTGTGGTCCATTGTTATAACGCTGCTAGCATTAAACCTATATATCTCACCAACTTTATGTTGACATTTTAAAGCATGTTATTCTCAGGTACAAATTAAGTCTTCCGCTGTGCATTTGCTCATTATAAGGACATTACTTGGAGTCGATCATCACAATGGGACCAGATGTTGATGATTTCGTCCAGGTGGATAAGGACGGGTTGTTACATGTGGTATCAGAGCGTTGGTCTTAGCGAACCAGGCCTTGCATTAGTGTGTCTAACTGGTAGTTGTTAGGATACATTAGTGAGTCTGAACTTTGACCGTGTCTACCTGTCAAGGTTTTGCTTATCATTTCTAGTCGGAAACCATCTGCTTATCATCCTTAGGGAATTGCCTGCTTATCATTCTTTAGTCTAGACACGTCTTATTGCATTTAGTGCATCGACAGTGTATAGACAAAAATTCATATCTTAACGCATTTGTAGACTCGCTTGTCATATGCCGTAGGTTCCCCTGTAGACTGCGAAATCTTTAGTATTATAAATAGATATTTTATGAAGATAGAATATCATCCTATATTTGAAAATCATTTCACATTGAAGATCCTTCTCATTCACCAAATTGCCCTCTTGGCAATAAACCTGAAAGCACTTACCGGCGAACCTGTTCGAGAAACCATTTACCCTCTTATTTCTAGAGTATCCCGTCACGATTATATATAATCCTATAATTGAATCTTACTCACCCGCTCGTTTCAACCGTCAATCATCTCGACATAATATAAGAAGTTAACAAACTACGTGCTCGAGTAATGGCTTTGGAGAATCTGATGCGGAGATTACAAACACCAGCAACAACACCAGTAGCATAATCCGTACCACCATCATCAACGCCGACAATACTCTTATCACCCCTAAACCACAACCGTGTCGTAAATCTCAACGTCACAAATTACACCTCGAGTATAATCACTGTTCTACGTGTCCTCTATCCACTTTATTTTCGTTCTACATATCGTTCTACATCGATTATCTTCGATCTACGTACCATTTTACCTCACTACCTTCGTTCAATAGGACGACTAAGTAATCTCTAATGCTTTAGAGATTATATAATCTAGTATTAACAATAAACCTGATGAGTTTAATATCTTATTGACTCATTAAATCTATGATTACATCTGAAGAAAATATATATGCAAGTATATTTTCATAAAGGTTGTAATTAAAAATTCCTTCGTACAAACTGTTAATGATGAAAATATTTTAACGGGTGGGTATTACCCGAGGAATATGTAGAATTCACATTAATAAGTTACATTGTACATTCTTCGAATCTGATTTAACGATCATTTACTATCCTACTTACAACTATCGATATACGTATCTGTTCATCACAGAATAACTATTTCTATTCAAATTTCATATTTGGATTTTGACCTATCAGAATCCAACAAGTGGCATAACGAAGAAAACATTGGACAAAAATAAAAAGTGTTAGAAACAAACGAATTAATTAATTGGAATTGTGATAGGATTTCACGCTAACTGTTCCCAGCTAACTGATTAACATTTAATTTATCGCAATTTACTTTCTCGCAATTTTAATTTCTGCACAGTACATACTGTCGGGACACATGTACAATAATACGTCGGATTAATTCTGAGACAACACGTTGTATAATGGGTCATGATATATATTTATTTATTTTACGCATTTTAAATAACGGGACACGTATACAAGGTTTCGACTTATCATATTGACCCATCTATATATATATTTCGGAACAACCGTAGACACTCTATATGTGATGGTGGGAGTTGGCTATACAGGGTCGGAGTTAATTCCAAAATATATATATACTTTGAGTTGTGATCAATACAGAGACGGTACATGGGTAACGATATGTATTAATTAATTCAAATATTATATATTTAATTATAAAATTATTGGGTCATTGGATAATCAGACTATTAGACTGCTAACTTTGGACAATTAAAAATGAATTAAAATGTTGATTATAACATATGAAACTAAACAATTCTTCAAGTTTGCCAATTGATTTTATTCTAGACCTTATTTGTACCTCGACAATTACAATTCGCGTTCAAACCTTTCACGATTCTTGAAAACACCTCGATTGAGAAGTTGAATCAGTCGTACCTCGTCTACAGAAGAAAGATTCCTGCATATGGATATGCACCTGAAAACTTTCGGAAACTGAGTCAACACGTAGCAGTGTAAATCCTTTAGTGTTACTAATACGTAAAAGAACTTTGCAATTTCTTTCCAAATTAGCCACTTTTATCACAGCTCCACTTTGACTTCTCAGTAAAACTAGTCTTATTATCATCTCGATATAAATACGTTGTCCTTTCGCCGTTATTACTGGAGAACCTTTTATATCTCACGACATCATCGGTAGATATACCAGCAGCTCGTTATCTCTTCGGCGGAATCCGCAATTAGTATCATGAAAATCTTGTAGCACTTCTTCAGCTATACCTATAATATTTATTCCTAAGAAATTCATACTCCGAATGTGAAGTTTCTGAAAATACCCTGAACTATGAAGTAGTTCTTAAAATGCTGATAAAGCAGCAAAAACTGTAAATGAATTTAGCAGTCAAAAGCTGACGATAAAGTATCATGTGTTGATAAAGCTCAGAAAAAGAGGAGATTTGGAACTGGAAAATGGATTGAGCAAAGTGTGGATAAATCACAAGAACTAAATCTGCTTTCAAAGAATCCAAACGATTCAAAACCTGCTAAAACCGTTAGTAAGAACCTTACTCGATATTCTAAACTTTTCCGGATTATATTCTTCATCATTACCTTATCTTAGATATTATAAGATATCTTCATATTTTCTGTTATACATATTCTCTATATTTCAGGACATATTTTCACAACTATTCCTATCTGCGATCATTTATCTCTCCGTAACATCTGCGTTACAACATAAAAGAAACTGTGTTAGTTTCTAAATTCTGAAACCTTCGAAATAGGAATGTTCTGAAGCAGTGTTGGGAACTGATGCTTGAATTAGTATAATATAATGAAACTTGATCAACTTCATTATATTACAGTAAGTCATGTTAAGTTTCTAATGGAATGTGATGATTCACAGTACCATCATCATGTGCCATGTTACACGACTCTTACATTCTATCCAATCCCCAAACGTATTAGGAACATATCGTTTTGATAATTCTATCTTTTCCAGGATATTCTGGTAATTTGACAAATCAAAATCGTGCCATTACCTTTTCTTTCTAAGAGCATTAGCTATGTTCATACCGAATCTCATATCTACGAATTCCAGAACATTAATCGCTTGACTCGAAATCGGGAAGAGAAAACAAAAGCATGAAGCTCCGAAAAATAATGAAGGATATAAAACCCAACAACCAACCAGAAACTACAAACCGTATATATCAATGCATATAGCAATATAAAGACACGGGAGAACTAGAAACACTATAAACCCAAGAGTATAGTAGAAGTAAATAGATTCTTCCGGTGGTAGATGAAAAAGAAGGAAGACAGATGTGAGGATTAATAGTATATCAAGAATCAGGATTGGATGGAGCATATTAAGGAATGAATTGAGAGAGAGAGAATAGAAGATGTGAGATGTGAAAAATAAGGAAAACGAAGAGGTGGATTTATAGTAGTATATCCGACAGGGAAATCGGAATAGATATTTGCATTTAATCAAAGAAGATCTTGATTTCCTAAACCGCCGAAGAATCAAATCTTATTACGTAAAATTTTCTTTAAATCCCTTAAATCCCGGAAGTCAATAGTAACTACGTCATCAGTTGAAACGAATACATTTATTTACTCATTTCACTCTTTTGTGATAGCTTCACTCGTGCGCTTGATTTGATCGAATTGTTTTATCTATATTTCTTAATACCGATAAAACTCCATTATTACCTCATATTCGTCATGAAAACATTCCTATTGTTATCCATGACAACCTCTACCAAATTTCGGGGACGAAATTTCTTTAACGGGTGGGTACTGTAACGACCCGAAAATTTCCGACCAAATTTAAACTCTAATCTCTATATGTTTCCGACACGATAAGCAAAAACCTTAATGTTGAGTCTAGAAAGTCTGAAATCTATATTTAGATAATTAGATACCCTTTGACCATGCCTGACGATTCACGAACAATTGTGTGTAAATAGATATGTATGTGTATATACATATGTGTGATCATATCATATATATATATATATATATATATATATATATATATATATATATATAATTGATAAAATGTATGGTTAATACATTAAATATAGTTACAAATTAGAAATATAAGGGTTGTACAAATATTATTATTACTTTCATTATTATTATAATTATTAATATTAATATTAATATTGAAATCAGTATTAGTCATATTATTATAGAAATATGGAGTTTGATATATATATATAAATTGGTATGTTATTATTAGTACTAATATTATTATTATTCTTATCATTTATGATATCAATTATATTAAAAAGTAATTATTATTAGTATTATTATTAATTATCATTAATAATACTATTAATATCTATTACACTAAGAATTATTATTATTACTCTTATTAACATTATAATTAGTATTAATATTACTATTAATATTAGGAATTATTATTATTATTGTTATTAATATAATATAAAGATTTTGATCATAGCTGTACAGGAAATCAGATCACTTTCAAACTATAAATGATTCGGTTTTCCTATTAGAATCGTACCAATCACTGTGTCAATCACAGGATCAATCCAAACAAAGCAGATAACCATCGTTTTCTTTCTATTTTTTTTATATATATTCTGTATCAAATAAATAGTCAGTATCGATATACTTTGCTATAAAATTGATCACCATCAGGGGTAAAACAAAAACCCATTCTCACTCCACTTTTGTTTCTTATATAACCCACCTTTGTCATCAAAACCCATTCGTAAGTTAACCAGACCAAACAATACACACGTCATTTACTACAACCGCTAAATCACCATCTTCTTCCTTCCACCAAGATTACCATGAACCACCACCATATTTTTTTTTCCTGTTTCGGTTTCCTACTACAACCGAGACCCACAACTATCTCAAACCATCATTCAGTCGATCACAACCTACGGGTTTTGCTGCTACGGCTCATCCGGTGTTTCTGTTTTGAACCAATCACATACTGTTACAGCTGGTCGTAACCTTGCTATTCAATGGTCTACGGTTCACGTTTAGATTTAATCAACATAATCCAATACTATCTTTACTGCTACCTGCTTACTAATTGTATTCCTATTCTATCAGACCCAAAAACTTGAAGCATCGAAACATATTGATCTCTTTTCTTGTTCGAATATAAGACCCATCTTCTATTCTATTTCGATCAACCAAACCACCATCAAGAACAGATGCAACCTGCAGTTCCTACTTTTGTTTTTCTGTTTACTTTTCGATGAACAAAACCCTACAACCAACCCACAATCACCACCAAGATCATTACCTTGACATATTTGTGATCTTCTGCTTAAACATCCAACATAACCGCCACCTCCTCATCCACCGTGAACCACCAAGCAACCACCATCTCATCCGCCAATTTGAAACCCAATATATATATATACTTTCTCCAGCCTATCTCGATTAACATCTTGTTCCAAATCAGACTGCTACGATGTTGCACCTTTTTATTCTGTTATTACTCGACAATAAGATGATGAACGATAGCAATGATGCGACAATGATAATGATGTTAAATAATGATAAGATTAATATAATGGAGGAATTAATAAAGATGTCTACTTTAATAATAGTGTCAGTGTATGAGCTGTTTGTAGGGTTCCAGGTCGATTTTTTTTTGTTGAGGTACAGCCGAGAATAGACAAGGGTTTCTAACGGGCCATTTAAATAAGTGGGCTTGTGATCATTGATAATTGGGCCGTTAGTCTTTGGGTCTGTGAAACCATAACTGGGCCGAGACCTAAAATCGTATAGAATAAGCTCATAAGTGATAACATTTCAAAATTTGGATAGCAGAGGTATTAAGTTCGTTGTACTATAAAAGTTGACGAGTTAAAAGGAAATCTAACTAGTAATCATAACAGAAAGTATGAAGTAGGGGTATGGTTCAGGGTGTTTGTGTTAGCAAGAGGTCATGAGTTCAAAACCAAGCTATGACAATTGTTTTTGGAAGCTTTTTCCTTATTAAAGGTAGTTTTATCTTATTATTATTATTATTATTATTATTATTATTATTATTATTATTATTATTATGCTTAATAATTTATTTAAATTAAAAAGTTAAGGTTAGGTTAAAAAAAAATAATAATAAATAAAAATAAAATAAATAAATAATAAAATTTAAGATTAAGTTTATGACTCAAAATAGGTTAATGATATGATTATGATTATTAAGAAAAATATGATTAAGTTATGACAAATATTATTTTTGAAAAATTATTATTATAGATATTATTATAGATATTATTATTATTATTATTATTATTATTATTATTATTATTAAATCAATATTTTCAAAAACTATCATTCTAACAAATAAATATTTTGGTACATTAAATATATTTAAGTATACTAATGTTACAATTTTGTTTTAACAATATCATAATGTTAATTGAATTATATATCAAATAAGTATTATAACATATTAAAAGTATTAATAATATATATATATATATATATATATATATATATATATATATATATATATATATATATATATATATATATATAAGAATATTAAATTTTAATACATAACTAAATAAATATAAAGTTGTTCGTTTACAATTATATGTGTTAATATATATATATATATACTCAAATAATATAGGTTCGTGAATCCAAGGCCAACCTTATAATTGATCAAGGGTGTTATATGTATTTTTACTACAAAATACATTAGGTGAGTATATAGTCCCACTTTTAAACTCTAAGTATTTCGGGATGAGAATACATGTATTTTATGATTTACGTTATGGACACAAGTAACTGAAAAATATATTCTACGTTGAGTTGTACCACTGGCATACTTCCCTGTAGCTTGGTAACTATTATTTACAGCGGTATTGTAAACGCGAATCCTGTTGATAGATCTATCGGGCCTGACAACCCCAACCGGACTGGACGACCAGTATTCAACGGTTGCACAGTACTTCGTTTCGTGACTATACTTGGTACAGTGTAGTAAGATTTCATAATAAAGGGAATATGCGACGTGATTAAATGTTAAGTATGGTTACCAAGTGCTCAACCACTTAGAATATTTTTATTAAAATGTTTACATATGAAATCTTGTGGTCCATTGTTATAACGCTGCTAGCATTAAACCTATATATCTCACCAACTTTATGTTGACATTTTAAAGCATGTTATTCTCAGGTACAAATTAAGTCTTCCGCTGTGCATTTGCTCATTATAAGGACATTACTTGGAGTCGATCATCGCAATGGGACCAGATGTTGATGATTTCGTCCAGGTGGATAAGGACGGGTTGTTACAATATACTTTATATCAGTAGCATATTTATTAAATTCGTGATTCATCATAAACTATCTAACGACAAAATTTAAAGTATACAAGCATGCATAAACATATCTACTCGAGCACTAGTCAGTGATACACTAATAATATATAAAAGATAAGATATAAATGATCACGTATCAATATTGAGATTCAATATTGCAGGAAAGTACGTAGATGCAACGGAGATGATATACACTATGTTGACCTCCCAAGCTATACCCCCGAACCATACCCATAACCTCCATAGCTATAACCCGTAATTTCCTTAGCTCTATCCCGCTAACCCGTTTGAAAATACTCGCTCATGACCTCGTCGTAATATTTTATGTATACCACTTAATAATAATACTAATAATACTAATATTAATAATATTATTAATCTTAATAATAATAATAATAATAATAATAATAATAATAATAATAATAATAATATTAATAATAATAATATGAATAATAATATAAATATAAATAATAGAGAGAAGGATATCAGTGTTGTGTGCCAAATGAACTGAACTCGACAAGCTTTATAGAGTTTTGATGTCCCAATGTGCCATGCGATCGCATGGAATGGGTGTACAAAGCTCATGCGATCGCATGAGCTTGTGTTCCAGCTAGCATCCATTGCTTTTCCATTGCCGACACCATTTATGTATACATATATATTATTTAATAAATAATATATTTAATCTTTAGAATTAATTAAATAATATATTATATTTTCGTGCATAGTTGATTTGTAATTTTTACACCGATGTGTAGTACGTTGACCCTCGACTCAAGTACCGGTTCCGATTTTTCAAACGCATTTTCGTACGCTTAGAAAACTTGTACTTTACGTTTCGCGACGTGTACATTTATCAATAATTAGACTTATTTCACCAATGAGTATACTAATTAAAATGTAACCTATACTTTTGAGTGTTATGGTTATTTGCTTCCTAAAATCATCGTCCTATATATATATATATATATATATATATATATATATATATATATATATATATATATAATAATATTATTTTAAATTTAAACGTTTTATTACTAAGTTATTATTATATTTTTATCACATTATAATATATATATATATATATATATATATATATATATATATATTTATATATATATATATATATATATATATATATATTCATGTCTAGTTACAAATATTTGTTCGTGAATCGTCGTTCAAAATCATATAAATTTTAAATTTAAATTTGGTCGAAAATTTTTGGGTCGTCACAGTACCTACCCGTTAAAGAAATTTTGTCCCGAAATTTGATAGAGATCGTCATGGCTAACAATAAAAATGTTTTTATGACGAATATGAGTGGATAAATAGAGTTTTATCATTATTGAATATTATAAATAAAACGATTCGATTATGTGAAGCGTAAGAGTGAAGCTGTCACAAAAGGTTGAGATAGGGATTTAACTTTGGACGTAGTCACGGTGGATTTTCGGATTTCATGGGATTTAGAGGAAAATCTTCGTAATAAGATTTGATTCTTCGGTAGTTAAGGAGATAGGATCTTCTTTGGTTAAATACGATGATCTGTTTTGATTGCTCTGTCGGATATTTCACTATAAATCCACCCTCTTTATTTCCTTAGTTTCCATAGCTCATACCTTCTATTCTTTCTCCCCCAATTCATATTTTAAAGCATTCGTCAATATGCTCTATCCAGTTCTGCTTCTTGATATACTCCTAACTTTCATATCTGTCATTCTTCTTTTTCATCTGCCACCAGAGGAAGTTATTTTCTTCTACTATTACCTTGGGGTTATAATATTTTTAATTCTCCCGTGTCTTTACGTTGCAATACGTGTTGATATACACGGTTTGTAATTTATGTGTTGTTGTCAGGCTTTATATTTTTCCTTATATTTCGATGTTTCTGCTTCTGTCTTTTTATAATCATTGACATCCACAGTTAATGCTCTCTCCTATTTGATGCGATTTATACTCCCATTTCTATTTCAGAGCTTCATGCTTTTGTTTTCTTCTTCTTTCCGACTTCAAGTCAAGCGAATAATGGTCCAGAATTCGTAGGTATGGAGTTTCGAATGATCATAATATACAAAGCATAAAGGAAAGGTAATAGCAAGATTTAATTTTTCAAATTACCAGAATATCTGAAAAAGATCGAATCATCAAGAAAAATATTTTCTTGATATGTTTATGGGTTAAATAGAATGAAAGAGTTATGTAACATGGTTCATGATGAGGGCATGATATGTGAATCATCACGTTCCATTAGAAACTCAGCATGACTTACTGTAATATAATCACGTTGATCAGGTGTTATTATATTATACTAACTCATGCTTCAGTTCTCAACATTACTTCAAAAATATTCATAATTTAAACTCGAAGGTTTACAGAATATAGGAACTAAACAGTTTCCTTTATGATGTAAACAAATAACGCGAAGAGATAAATGATTTTAGATAAGAATAATTATGAAAATATCTTCAGAAATATCGAGGATATTTATAATGAAAGATATGATGATATCTTAGAATTTCTAATATCGAAAGATGATGAAGAAGATTTTGTCCATAAAAGTTTAGAGTCAGGAGCAAGGTATTCGTTAATGACTTCAGCAGACACTGAATCATTTGGATTCTTTGAAGGCAGGTTTAGTCTTTGTGATTTGTCCACAGCCTCCTTCATGGTTTGCTCAATCCGTTTTCCAGTTCCAACTTTTCTGAGCTTTGCCAACACACTATTATTTATCATCAAACTTTTGACCATTAAGACCATTTACAGTTTTGCTGCTTCATCGGCTTTTTTAACATTCAGAGTATTGATTCATAGACTGGTTGCTTTTCAGAATTTCAGAATAAAAGCTCACAATTCTAAGAGATGAATGTTATATGTATACATATGATGTTTTATAGTCTTGAATGATACGAATATTTTTCTGAGTTTTATGAATAGAAGTGACGTTCTAGCACATTTTAGAAGTCAAAGTACAGCTTTGAAAGGTGTAGGGATCTGAGAGTGATGATATCGGTTATATCTTGACTTGAATTCTGATATGTTAAAATCAGAATATGTAATTGAATTTGAATGAGTATGGTTGTTTTGATTTCTATGAAAGAATATATCTCGTTATGAAAGTAGTGAGTATAGTTGATGATTTGTTGAATCAGAATCGAAGAATGTAACATATTAATTGTGAATTTATATATCTTTCGGGTATTACCTACTCGTTGAAAGTTTCACAAGTAATATTTCGTACCAGAGATTTTTATTACAGTCTTTATGAAAATATATGTATGTATATTTTCTTCAGATGTAATACAGATTTAATGAGTTAATATCATATTAAGTTCATTTGATTTTCGGTTGGATTAGAAGTGAATAATCTCTAAAACATTAAAGATTTCATAATCTTCGCGGAGTATTTCACTAATGTAATTAATACTTCGTTATTCAGTTTTATTGATATTTCCTCAGTGAATCATGTTGGTGCTTATGGAACTCTTGCTAACTTTGTAAGGTACGAATGATGTTTTCTGGAAAGTTTCAAGTACATCGAAAATGAAAGTGTAAAATCAAACATGTATTTGAATAATACACATGATTTATTATAAAATGAAATCTATTAAGTCGAAGCAGAGATTATAGTTAACGATTGTTAAGTCATTAACTAAGGATGTACATTATAGTATATTAATAACATGAACTAACCGAGTAGTTAAGATTTACACGTAATAGCTTAGTACGAAAAGATTTATTTTGATCTCAAAATTCATATATATATATATATATATATATATATATATATATATATATATATATATATATATATATATATATATATATATATATATAGTGGACCAATCCATGGATAAGCACTAAATGGTGCACAAATTGGATAAGTAAAATTTCAATTTTTTTTTTTTTAAAAAACGATCCTTTAATATGCAAATAGAAGAAAACGAAAAAATTTTAAAAAGTTTTTTAACAAAATCGTTCGAAAATCGATGATGAATGGTAAACATCGACGATGAATGGTAAAAATTGATGATGAATGGTAAAATTAACCATTCATCTGGTTAATTATCATTCATTTTTGTTCGCGATGAATGATAAAATTAATCAATGCTAAAAAAAAGCAGATAAATGGTTAATTTAACCATTCATCTGTTTATGATGAATGATAAAAAAAAACAGATGAATGGTTAATTTAACCATTCATCTGGTTTTTTTTAGCATTGATTAATTTTATCATTCATCGTAAACAAGATGAATGATAAATTAACCCGATGAATGGTTAATTTTACCATTCATCATCGATTTTTGAAAGATTTTGAACTTTTTTTTTATGAAAAAAATTGATTAGAGGTGCATTTTAATGCAGATTTATGAATGTAAAAAAAAAATTAAAAAAAAAAAAATTTTATTTTGGTTATCCCGTTTGTACTCCTTTTAAGCTTATCCATGGATCGTGCCCATATATATATATATATATATATATATATATATATATATATATATATATATATATATATATATATATATATATATATACATATAATTTCTTCAGAGGGAATGAGTTAATACTACTCGTTGATACGATATACGCGTTGTTGATTAGTGATGATGTTTGCGGTGATTATGAATCTGGCAGAGCTTGTGATGTTGTAGATGCTGCTGATGCTGACGATGCTGACAGTACTGACGGTGCTGGTGATGCTGACAGTACTGTTGATGCTGCTGGTAAAACAGATCTAGCTTGTAAATCGTGCACCATTCCGATCAGGGTTTCATTTCATCATTTCTATTCGCTCACTCATCTGGGTTACAATTAGAACTAGAATAAGTAATCTCTAAAACTTTTAGAAACTACATATTCTCTGCAGAATATTTCTTCGATGAAGTTATGAATCAATACTTCATCGTTTGTTGTTGTTGGTATTCCTTGGTATCTATGGTGCGTATGACATTGATGTTCGAGGTACAGATTGTGATATTGAGGTGTGGGATGCGGATGTTGTTGTTGGTGGTGGTAATGATACTGTTGGTGTTGATGATGGTGGTACTGTTGATACCGGTCATGCTGCCGGTGCTTGTAATCTTTTCACCATATTCTCCAAAGCCACTACCCGAGCGCGAAGCTCGTTGACTTCTTCTACTACACCTTGATGATTGGCGGTTCGGACGAGCGGATGAATAAGATCCAGAATTTGAGATAGTATATAATCATGACGAGATACTCTGGAGATGAGAGAGAAGATGGTATTACGAACAGGTTCGCCGGTAAGTGCTTCAGGTTCTTCGCCAAGAGGGGAATGTGGTGGATGGAAGGGATCACCTTCTTCTTGTCTCCAATGATTAAGTAGGCTATGAACCCATCCCCAATTCATCCAGAATAGATGATGGCTAATTGGTTGCTCCATTCCGGTCACACTACTTTCGAAGCTCGAGGAGTTCGAGGAATCAAGGGAGAAATCCATATTATATGATCGGATAAAGGGTTTTTGATATGAGATGAGTGTTGAATACTGAATGATATCTTCGTCTCCTTGAATACGTATATATAGCAAAAAGATTCCGTAATTTACGGAGAAAATTTAGGAAAAGTGTCAGACAAAGTCTGCTGAGATAAATATGATAAGATATGATTTGTCTATACTTCCATTTATGCAATAATTGCAGTAAGACGTGTCTAGACTAAAGAATGATAAGTATGTAATTTCTGACAAGAAATGATAAGCAAAACTCGGTAAAAACAGATACGGTCATAGTCCAGACTCACTAATGCATCCTAACAATTACCAGTTAAACACACTAATGCAAATTCTGGTTCCCTATGACCTCAAGCTCTGATACCAACTGTGATGACCCGTCCAAATCCACTTGGACGAATACATCATTCATTGATTTCATAGTGAGGTTTTAACCTCTATATGATACATTTTGTAAACATTGCATTCTTTTGAAAAGGCACACCATAAATGAATATATAAATTCAAGGTTTTCGACGTCTGATGATCACTACGTATAGATAATCACTGTATATAATAGTTTACCATAATACATCCGTTGACAATGCAGTCAAAATAAGATACATGGTGAAGATTTTGTGAATGCAAAGTTTTCTTGAATAAAGCATGTATGACTCCATGCACATATCTTGTATAACGTATAAGCGGACAACAGAAGACTTCTATTAACCTGAGAATAAACATGTTTTCAAGTGTCAACACAAAGGTTGGTGAGTTCATAGTTTTAATGTTGCACATAATCTGTATATAAAGGTGTATCATAAGTTTTCAGTTGTTTCATCCAGAAACGTTTATCAAAATATTCTACGAAATTGAGCACCTTGGTAACTAAACTTAACGTATATATAATTTATACCCTTTGTATAATCATCTTAATAATACACGCAAACCAACGTGTACGCTTCTCAATTAGCATACGTCCGTTAAAAGGCTAGCGCTCTAGCTCGGACGGGGATATCAAGCCCTATGGTTCCATACACAACTATTCACACCCACCAGTTCGTATAACTGGTAGTTACTAGTTACCAAAGCTAAGGGATTTTCAGTTCAAACTCAGTGTAGAATTTAGTATGTACTTGTATCCATTGCGTTTAAAATAAAGTGCATGTATTCTCAGCCCAAAAATATAGATTGCAAAAGCAATTAAAAAGGGATCTATAAACTCACCTTAGCAGCACATAAGGTCATTCACCGAAATGTGACCGAAACTCGGAATGCAAAATAACCGTAGATCTCAACCTATATAACATATGTTGGTCAATAAATGTCTAACATGCTAGGTCGGGTCATAGTGTATCACAATCCTAATGCTCGAGACCGACATGAAAAAGTTAACAAAAGTCATCTCAAAAGTCAACCTATGTGATGACCCGGGAATTTCCGACCAAATTAAAACTTAATCTTATATGATTTCGACACGATAAGCAAAGCCTATTAAACCGAGTCTCAAAATGTTGGAACTATTATTCATGAGTGCATTTGACCTTGACTAACTACGACAATTCACGAATAATTATGTGTATATATATATATATATATATATATATATATATATATATATATATATATATATATATATATATATATATATATATGTGTGTGTGTGTGTGTGTGTGTGTGTGTGTGTGTGTGTGTGTGTGTAAACATAATAAAAAGAGTAAGTGTATATGTATTATATTAATAAAATTATACTTTAATCAATTAGAACTACAAATGTAAAATAGCAAGGTAAATAAGTTATCATTAAAATGAATATATAAATAGATATATGATATTATATATATATATATATAAAATATTTCTAATAATAATTATTATATCGTTTATGATATATATAAATATTAAATATCCAATAGATATATACATATAATATATGATATAATTATTAATAAGTGTAATTACAAGTTGTATTATTAATATATATATATATATATATATATATATATATATATATATATATATATATATATATATATATATATTTATTTATTTATTTACACATAATTGTTCGTGAATCGTCGTAGTTAGTCAAGGTCAAATGCACTCATGAATAATAGTTCCAACATTTTGAGACTCGGTTTAATAGGCTTTGCTTATCGTGTCGAAATCATATAAGATTAAGTTTAAATTTGGTCGGAAATTCCCGGGTCATCACAGTACCTACCCGTTAAAGAAATGTCGTCCCGAAATTTGATTGGGATGGTCATGGCTGACAATAAGTATGTTTTCATGACTCATATGAGTTGGTAAATAGAGTTTTATCATCATTGAATAATATGGATAAAACAATTTGATTATATAAATAGTACGAGTGAAGCTATCACAAAAGAGTGAAATGAGTAAATGCAAGTTCGTCTTAACCGGTGACGTAGTCACGGTTGATTTTCGGAATTCAAGAAATTTAATGAAAATCTTCGAAATCTATATAAGATTTGATTCTTCAGGATTTAAGGAAATTAGGATCTTTTTAATTAAAAGCGATCATCTGTCTCGATTGCTCTGTCTGGTATTCCCACTATAAATGAACCTCTTTCGTTCCATTATTTCCACTCCCATCTTCTATACTTATTTCCCACTTCATATTTCTACAACACTCGTCAATAAGCTCCATCCGGTTCTAATTCTGGATATGTTCCTGACCTCTGTATTTGTCATTCTTCTTTTTCATCTGTCACCAAAGGAAGCTGCTTACTACTACTATTTCCTTGGGTTTATAGTGTTTTTCATTCTCCCGTGTCTTTATATTGCTATACGTATTGATATACACGGTTTGTAATTTTGGTGTTGTCATTGGGCTTTATATTTTCCCTTTTATTTCAATGTCCCTATTCCTGTCTCCTATAATCACTGTCATCCACAGTTAATACTCCCTCCTTTTTGCTGCGATTTATACTCCAATTTCTATTTCGGAGCTTTGTCCCTTCATTTCTTCTTCTTGCGATTGGGCATCTCTTGTAATGGTCCAGAATTCGCAGATATACGTTTCAGAATGAACATTGTTAATGTTCTAAGAAGAAAACGGTAATAGCATAATCTGACTTGTCAAATTACCAGAATTCAAGGAAAAGATAGGACTATCAAGAAAATATGTTCTTGACATGATCATAGATTTAACATAATGTAAGAGTCGTGTAACATGGCACATGATGACGTTATGATCTGTGAATCATCATGTTTCATTAGAAACTCAGCATGACTTACTTTAATATAATCACGTTGATCAAGTGTCATTATATTATACTAACTCATGCATCAGTTCTCAACATTACTTCAATAACATTCATATTTTAAGTTCGAAAGTTTACAGAATATAGAAACTAACAGTTTCTATATGATGTAACACTGATAGCACGAAGAGATTAATGATTTCAGATAAGAATAGTTATAAAAATATCTTCAGAAATATGGAGGATATTTATAATGAAAGATACGATGATATTTTGGAATTTCTAATATCGAAGGATGGTGAAGAAAATTTGTCCGCAAGAGTTTGGAGTCAGAAGCAAGGTATTCGCTAAAGATTTCATCAGAAACAGAATCATCAGGATTCTTAATGTACAAGTTTAATCCTTGTGATTTGTTCAGAGACTCCTTCGTAGTTTGCTCAATCAGTTTTTCAGTACCAAATGTTCTATCGAGCGTTCCCAACATTCCATTCTTTATTATCAAACTTTATATATATTAATAATACAACTTGTAATTACACTTATTGATAATTATATCATATATTATATGTATATATCTATTCGATATTTAATATTTATATATATCATAAACGATATAATAATTATTATTAGAAATCTTATATATATATATATATATATATATATATATATATATATATATATATATATATATATATATATATATATATATATATATATATATATATATATAATATCATATATCTATTTATATATATTCATTTTAATGATAACTTATTTACCTTGCTATTTTACATTTGTAGTTCTAATTGATTAAAGTATAATTTTATTAATATAATACATATACACTTACTCTTTTTATTATGTTTACAAATATATATATATATATATATATATATATATACACATAATTGTTCGTGAATCGTCGTAGTTAGTCAAGGTCAAATGCACTCATGAATAATAGTTCCAACATTTTGAGACTCGATTTAATAGGCTTTGCTTATCGTGTCGAAATCATATAAGATTAAGTTTAAATTTGGTCGAAAATTCCCGGGTCATCACAACCTGACCCAATATGATCTTTAAATCTATACATGTTTATTATCATAGTATAAGTCTTGATAATTGAACGAATTTATAGTTTATCAAACTCAAAATATTATTTATTTCATGAGCTATTGTAACGACCCGGAAATTTCCGACCAAATTTAAACCCTAATCTCTATATGTTTCCGACACGATAAATAAAAAAAAAAAAACCCTAATATTGAGTCTAGGAAGTTCGAAATCTATATTCGGATAATCAGTTACCCTTTAACCATGCCCGATGATTCACGAACAACTATTTGTAAATAGATATATATATATATATATATATATATATATATATATATTTAAATATATAATTATATATAATAATTTGAAATATTATTTGATTAAGTTGTTATTATTACTTTCATTATTATTATAAATATTGATACTAATATCAGTATTATGAATATTATTATTTTTAAAAAAATGTAATATATAGATATAAAATTTGATACATAAAAATTTGTTATTACTATTTTATAATTATTATTATCTCTAAAATTTTTATTATTATAATTAAGGTTAACAAATATTATTAAACTTAATATTTTATCAACTTTTGTTATTATTAATATAATTATAATTATCTTTGTATTATTATTATTTCTTTTAAAAGTATATTTTTATATTATTGCTATTAATTATTATTATTAATTAAATACAGATGTTAAATCAGATATAATTAGATTTAGTTAACTATCGTGTTTAACTTTAATTATTTGTATTATTAAAAGTATTAATATAATTATTTTAGTTTAAAAAAAATATATATATATAAATATATATATATAATATACACGTTTATATATAGATAAATACTAGAAAAAAATCGTTTGTTCCTTTCAAAACTGTTTAGGGAATTTGTTTTGTCCCCAAAATGTTTTACAGATCGAACAATATCCTTGAATGCAACCAAAACTATCCTAATCTACTTTTAATTAATTTTTCTGTTCATTATGTTGTTTGATTGTGAATTAAATCTCTATTTAACCAATGAATTATCCTATTTTATGAAGACAATCCTTTTGCTACAATCACCCTTACATTCTCTCTTCTTCCTTCTTTGAAGAGACATTCTACTATCTCTCTTCTTCTCTTTACTCTTGTCACAAGCACCTTGTGACCTCCACCATCCTTGATTTTGCTAACCACTCGGATGCTATTAGTATTCGTTGTTCCAAGAGAACCGAACCCTATGTGCTTAATTACTATTTTGGTTTAAACTAACAACCCACTCAATACCTTAATCGTTTTCTTTCACTGTTTCCAATTTCGATCAACATAACCAAAACAGCAACCATTGAACTCGACTACTACCTTCTCATAATTCTGTTTCTATTCCGAACACCCACCAAGGACGATCCAAAACACGGCCACCATAACCCTAGCGATCTCCTCTCTCTCTTCTCTCTCACTAAAATTCTTGTATCCAAAACCCATGCATCTCCATTTTTATTTCTGTCGCCTGTCTCCTTTCTGATATGATTCTGGTCGAACACCGGGTCCTTATCTGCTTCTTCTTCCCGTTTCAACTGAGCTTACAAAACCCTAATCAAAATCACCAAATACCTATTGCTTACACCCTTTATACTTCTCAAATAATTCAAACAATACCTGCTGCTGTATCCGTAATTATTTCTATTCCAATCACGAACAAACCCCACTAAACCATCTAGAACAACCACTATTATATGTCTTCCTTTTCAGCCTTCACAGATCACCATGAACAAAAACCTATGGATGCACTTGCAGCTGCGTTTCTTTCCTTTCTTCGTTTCTGAAACAACAAGGGTTGTGATAAGGATTATGTAAATGAAAGGAAGAGGATGATAACTAGGAATTGAGTGAATATAATGATATCTATAATACATAAAACTAGATAATGCACATCCTTTTATTGCTTTATGAGTTTGGCCGACAAAATGAATTAATAAAGGGTGGCATGTGTTTTTTTTTAGGGATTAGGTAATACATATATTGATAATTAAATCCCACTTGTTGAAAAAGGAACCGATATATATCTTGAGTTGTAAAAACGGGCCATTTAAGTTGTCTACGGGCCATTTAAAAACGTAAAGGGGCTTGGGTAATGAATGATGGGCCGTAAATAGCTCTTGGGCCAAGATTTAGTGTGGATCGAGTAGTTGAATGGATGAAAGATGGTAAGGAACGAGTTAGATACGGGTTATAAGAAATTAAGAGGGTTTTAATACAGAAAAACAGATTCGGATGATTGGTTAAGGGTGTTAGGGTGTGAGCAGGAGGTCTTGAGTTCGAGCTTTGCCATGGACAATTTGTTTTTAGGAGGCTTACAAGGGTTCGTGAATCCGAGGCCAACCTTATAATTGATCAATGGTGTTAGATGTATTTTTACTACAAAATACTGTATGGTGAGTATATAGTCCCACTTTTAAACTCTAAATATTTCGGGATGAGAATACATGTATTTTATGTTTTACGTTATGGACACAAGTAACTGAAAAATATATTCTACGTTGAGTTGTACCACTGGCATACTTCCCTGTAGCTTGGTAACTGTTATTTACAGCGGTATTGTAAACGCGAATCCTGTTGATAGATCTATCGGGCCTGACAACCCCAACCGGACTGGGCGACCAGTATTCAACGGTTGCACAGTACTTCGTTTCGTGACTACACTTGGTACAGTGTAGTAAGATTTCATAATAAAGGGAATATGCGACGTGATTAAATGTTAAGTATGGTTACCAAGTGCTCAACCACTTAGAATATTTTTATTAAATGTTTATATATTAAATCTTGTGGTCCATAGTTATAACTCTGCTAGCATCAAACCTATATATCTCACCAACTTTATGTTGACTTTTTAAAGCATGTTATTCTCAGGTACGAATTAAGTCTTCCGCTGTGCATTTTACTCATATTAAAGACATTACTTGGAGTCGATCATCGCAATGGGACCAACTGTCGAAGACGTCGTCCGGGAGGATTAGTTTGGGTTCTTACAGTTGGTATCAGAGCGTTGGTCTTAGCGAACCAGGCCTTGCATTAGTGTGTCTAACTGGTAGTTGTTAGGATACATTAGTGAGTCTGGACTTTGACCGTGTCTGCCTGTCAAAAGTTTTGCTTATCATTTCTAGTCGGAAATCATCTGCTTATCATCCTTAGGAAATTGCCTGCCTATCATTCATAAGTCTAGACACGTCTTACTGCATTTAGTGCATCGATAGTGTATAGACAAAATTCATATCTTAGCATATCTGTTACTTTGGACTTTAGTTGACATCTTTTCAAAGATTCTCCGTAATTTACGGGATTTTGGTATTATATATACATATGTAAAGTATGTATAGAAGAGTACCAAATCTAACTTCTATAATCTATTTCATACCAAAAATTCATTTTCCGATTATACAAGATGGACTCCGCATCTAGTTCGAATTCCTCAGATTATGACAGCTATGCCGATATGGATTTTCATTCAAGCTCCGAAGGCAGCATCACCGGAATGGATCAACCAATCTCCCATCATCTATTCTGGATGAATTGGGGGTGGGTTCGTAATATACTAAGTCACTGGAGACATGAAGAGGGTGATCCCTTCCATCCACCAAATTGCCCTCTTGGCGATGAACCTGAAGCACTTACCGGCGAACCTGTTCGAGAAACCATTTTCTCTCTCATTTCTAGAGTATCTCGTCACGATTATATACTATCCCATATTTCAGATCTTGTTCATTCGCTCACTCCAACCACCAATCATCCCGGTGTACTAGCAGAAGTTAACGAACTTCGCGCTCGCGTGACGGCTTTGGAGAATATGGTGCGAAGGTTACAAACACCAGCAGCAGCACCAGCAGCATAATCCGTACCACCATCATCAACACCGACAGTACCCATATCACCCTCAACCACAATCACGTCGTAAATCTTAACATCATGATCTGTATCTCGGGTACCAACATCACACGCTTCAATATTTCCATCTGTACGTCGAGTATGATCTTCGTTCTACATATCGTTCTACATCGATTAATTTCGTTCTACCTATTGTTCTACCTCATTTACCTTCATTCGATATGGCAATTATGTAATCTCTAATGTTTTAGAGATCATGTAATCAAGTGCTAACAATAAATCAAATGAGTATAATATCTTATTGACTCATTGAATCCATGATTACATCCGATGAAAATATATATGCAAGTATATTTTCATAAAGATTGTAATTAAAAATTCTTTTGTACAAACCGTTAGTGATGAAAATATTTTAACGGGTGGGTAGTACCCGAGGAATATTTAGAATTCACATTAATAAGTTACACTGTACATTCTTCGAATCTGATTCAACGGACATTTGCTATCCTACTTACAATCACCGATATACGTATCTGTTCACCCCAGATTTACCATTTCCATTTCAATTTCAAATTTGGATTTTTACCTATCAGAATCCAACAAGTGGCATAAAGAAGAAACATTGGACAAATTAAAAATTGTTAGAAACACACGAATTAACTAATTGAAATCTGTTAAGGATTCCACGCTAACTGTTCCTAGTTAACTGTTCCCAGCTAACTGTTAATTCCGTATTACATTTTATCGCAATTTAGTTTATTGTCATTTAAGTTCTGTTATTTATTTTACGCACTTTAAATAACGGGACACGTATACAAGGTTTCGACCTATCATATCGACCCATCTATATATATATTCCGGAACAACCATAGACACTCTATATGTGAATGTTGGAGTTGGCTATACAGGGTCGGAGTTGATTCCAAAATATATATATACTTTGAGTTGTGATCGACACCGAGACCGGTACACGGGTCACGATACGTATTATGTAATTCGAATATTATATATTAAATTATATATGAATCATTGAACCATCAGACTATTGGACTGCTAACTTTGGACAATTAAAATGAATTAAATTAAAATATTGATTATAACATATGAAACTAAATAATTCTTCAAGCTTGCCACTTGATTCCATCTTAAACCTCATTTGTATCTCGACAGTTACAATTACATTCAAATCTTTTCATGATTCTTGAAAACACGTCGATCGAAAAGTTGAACCAACCGCACCTCGTTTACGGAAGGAAGATTTATGCATATAGTTATACACCTGAAAACTCTCGAAAACCGAGTCAACAGTTAACACGTAGCAGTGATAATTCCTTTGGTGTTATTATTACCCAAAATAACTTTGTAATCCCTTTTCAAAATTAACCAATTTTATCACAGCTTCAACAAGTTAACTTCGACTTCTCAGAAAGGTTAGTCTCGATATATACGTTATTCTTGCGCAGTCGCTACCGGAAAACCCTTTTATATTCCACCATACTACCATAAGCGTTTAATCATCTAAAAACACAATTCGCTCGAAAACACCTCGGATTGATAACCGACGATTCAGTTATGGCTGCATTAAATGCAGAGGAAACAGTAAATTCATAGATAGCCTAAATAGCCAAAAGTTTGATGATAAAGAAGGGAGTGTTAGGAACGCTCGATAGAAAATTTGGTACGAAAAAAAAAAAAAAACGGTTTGAGCTAACCGTGAAGGAAACAAAGAACAAATACAAGGACTGAACCTGTCTTCAAAGAATCCAAACGATTCAGTGCCTCCTGAAACCGTTAGTATGAACCCTACTCCTTATTCTAAACTTTTTCAGATGATATTATTCATCATCATCTTATCTTAGATATTATAAGATATCTTCATATTTTCCGCTATACATATTCTCCATAATTCTAAAGATATTTTCACAGCTATTCCTATCTGCAATCATCTATCTCCCCGTAATATCTGCGTTACAACATAAAAGAAACTGTGGTAGTTTCTAAATTCTGAAATCTTAAAGTTTAAAATATGAATGTTTTGAAGCAGTGTTGGGAACTGATGCATGAATTAGTATAATATAATGAAACTTGATCAACTTCATTATATTACAGTATGTCACGTTGCGTTTCTAATGGAATGTGATGATTCACAGTACCATCATCATGTGCCATGTTACACGGCTCTTACAATCTATCCAATCTCTAAACATATCAAGAAAATATTCTCTTGATGATTCGGTCTTTTCCAGGATATTCTGGTAATTTGACAAATCAAAAATCGTGCCATTACCAATTCTCTCTTAGGACATTAACTATATTCATTTCGAATTTCATACCTACGAATTCCGGACCATTACAAAAGATGCTTAGTTGAAAAGGAGGAAAAGAAAAAGAATGAAGCTCCGAAATAGAAATTGGAGTATAAATCGCAGTAAATGGAAGAGAGTATTAACTGTGGATGATAATGATTATAGAAAACAAAAGCAAGGACATCGAAGTATAAGGGAAGATATAAAACCCAATAATCACCCAGAAACTACAAACCGTGTATATCAATACGTATTGCAACGTAAAGACACGGGAGAATAAGAAACATTATAATTCCAAGAAAATCATAAAAGTAAATAGATTCTTCTGGCGGCAAATGAAAAAGAAGAATGAAAGATATGAAGGTTAGAAGTATAATAAGAATCATGATTGGATGGAACATATTAAGAATGAGTAGAGGAAGAAAGAATAAAAGGTGTGGAGAATAAGGAAAACGAAGGGGGTGGATTTATAGCAATATATTCGACAGAGAAATCAGGAACAGATTATTGCATTAATTAAAGAAGATTTTGATTTTCTAAATCGCCGAAGAACCAAATCTTATTACGTAAGATTTTCTTTAAATCCCTTAAATCCCGGAAATCAACAGTAACTACGTCATCGGTTGAAACGAATATATTTATTTACACATTTCGCTCTTTTGTGATAACTTCACTTGTACGCTTCATATGATCGAATCGTTTTATCTATATCTCTCAATAATGATAAAACTTCATTATTACCTCATATTCGTCATGAAGACATTCCTATTGTTATTTATGACAACCTCTACCAAATTTCGGGGACGAAATTTCTTTAACGGGTGAGTACTGTAACGACCCGGAAATTTCCGACCAAATTTAAACCCTAATCTCTATATGTTTCCGACACGATAAAAAAAAAAAAAAAAACCCTAATATTGAGTCTAGGAAGTTCGAAATCTATATTCGGATAATCAGTTACCCTTTAACCATGCCCGATGATTCACGAACAACTATTTGTAAATAGATATATATATATATATATATATATATATATATATATATATTAAATATATAATTATATATAATAATTTGAAATATTATTTGATTAAGTTGTTATTATTACTTTCATTATTATTATAAATATTGATACTAATATCAGTATTATGAATATTATTATTTTTAAAAAAATGTAATATATAGATATAAAATTTGATACATAAAAATTTGTTATTACTATTTTATAATTATTATTATCTCTAAAATTTTTATTATTATAATTAAGGTTAACAAATATTATTAAACTTAATATTTTATCAACTTTTGTTATTATTAATATAATTATAATTATCTTTGTATTATTATTATTTCTTTTAAAAGTATATTTTTATATTATTGCTATTAATTATTATTATTAATTAAATACAGATGTTAAATCAGATATAATTAGATTTAGTTAACTATCGTGTTTAACTTTAATTATTTGTATTATTAAAAGTATTAATATAATTATTTTAGTTTAAAAAAAAAATATATATAAATATATATATATAATATACACGTTTATATATAGATAAATACTAGAAAAAAATCGTTTGTTCCTTTCAAAACTGTTTAGGGAATTTGTTTTGTCCCCAAAATGTTTTACAGATCGAACAATATCCTTGAATGCAACCAAAACTATCCTAATCTACTTTTAATTAATTTTTCTGTTCATTATGTTGTTTGATTGTGAATTAAATCTCTATTTAACCAATGAATTATCCTATTTTATGAAGACAATCCTTTTGCTACAATCACCCTTACATTCTCTCTTCTTCCTTCTTTGAAGAGACATTCTACTATCTCTCTTCTTCTCTTTACTCTTGTCACAAGCACCTTGTGACCTCCACCATCCTTGATTTTGCTAACCACTCGGATGCTATTAGTATTCGTTGTTCCAAGAGAACCGAACCCTATGTGCTTAATTACTATTTTGGTTTAAACTAACAACCCACTCAATACCTTAATCGTTTTCTTTCACTGTTTCCAATTTCGATCAACATAACCAAAACAGCAACCATTGAACTCGACTACTACCTTCTCATAATTCTGTTTCTATTCCGAACACCCACCAAGGACGATCCAAAACACGGCCACCATAACCCTAGCGATCTCCTCTCTCTCTTCTCTCTCACTAAAATTCTTGTATCCAAAACCCATGCATCTCCATTTTTATTTCTGTCGCCTGTCTCCTTTCTGATATGATTCTGGTCGAACACCGGGTCCTTATCTGCTTCTTCTTCCCGTTTCAACTGAGCTTACAAAACCCTAATCAAAATCACCAAATACCTATTGCTTACACCCTTTATACTTCTCAAATAATTCAAACAATACCTGCTGCTGTATCCGTAATTATTTCTATTCCAATCACGAACAAACCCCACTAAACCATCTAGAACAACCACTATTATATGTCTTCCTTTTCAGCCTTCACAGATCACCATGAACAAAAACCTATGGATGCACTTGCAGCTGCGTTTCTTTCCTTTCTTCGTTTCTGAAACAACAAGGGTTGTGATAAGGATTATGTAAATGAAAGGAAGAGGATGATAACTAGGAATTGAGTGAATATAATGATATCTATAATACATAAAACTAGATAATGCACATCCTTTTATTGCTTTATGAGTTTGGCCGACAAAATGAATTAATAAAGGGTGGCATGTGTTTTTTTTTAGGGATTAGGTAATACATATATTGATAATTAAATCCCACTTGTTGAAAAAGGAACCGATATATATCTTGAGTTGTAAAAACGGGCCATTTAAGTTGTCTACGGGCCATTTAAAAACGTAAAGGGGCTTGGGTAATGAATGATGGGCCGTAAATAGCTCTTGGGCCAAGATTTAGTGTGGATCGAGTAGTTGAATGGATGAAAGATGGTAAGGAACGAGTTAGATACGGGTTATAAGAAATTAAGAGGGTTTTAATACAGAAAAACAGATTCGGATGATTGGTTAAGGGTGTTAGGGTGTGAGCAGGAGGTCTTGAGTTCGAGCTTTGCCATGGACAATTTGTTTTTAGGAGGCTTACAAGGGTTCGTGAATCCGAGGCCAACCTTATAATTGATCAATGGTGTTAGATGTATTTTTACTACAAAATACTGTATGGTGAGTATATAGTCCCACTTTTAAACTCTAAATATTTCGGGATGAGAATACATGTATTTTATGTTTTACGTTATGGACACAAGTAACTGAAAAATATATTCTACGTTGAGTTGTACCACTGGCATACTTCCCTGTAGCTTGGTAACTGTTATTTACAGCGGTATTGTAAACGCGAATCCTGTTGATAGATCTATCGGGCCTGACAACCCCAACCGGACTGGGCGACCAGTATTCAACGGTTGCACAGTACTTCGTTTCGTGACTACACTTGGTACAGTGTAGTAAGATTTCATAATAAAGGGAATATGCGACGTGATTAAATGTTAAGTATGGTTACCAAGTGCTCAACCACTTAGAATATTTTTATTAAATGTTTATATATTAAATCTTGTGGTCCATAGTTATAACTCTGCTAGCATCAAACCTATATATCTCACCAACTTTATGTTGACTTTTTAAAGCATGTTATTCTCAGGTACGAATTAAGTCTTCCGCTGTGCATTTTACTCATATTAAAGACATTACTTGGAGTCGATCATCGCAATGGGACCAACTGTCGAAGACGTCGTCCGGGAGGATTAGTTTGGGTTCTTACAGCTATATTATATTTGAATTATCATGGCAATCGAAAATATTTTATTATTTCACGTAGCTTTCCAATACTTGTAAAATCAGATTATAGTGTTTATAAAGCTTTAAAACATGATAAGACAGTCAACTTTGACAATTGTTCAACAAAACGAGACGTGCCTTATATAGAAATTCATTTACTCGATTAGTAATATCTAAAAATCCAATTTATCAATCTCATAGACAAGTTGTTTAAATATTAATTTACAGTTTCAAACACAATTTCAATTACCGTTAACCATAATTCAGTTGACCATATCTTTTAATCTGTTCATCGAAATCACGCGATTTCTAAATGAAAAGTTAATAATTTTTCGCCAGCTTTTCAAAAACATGCATATCATATACTTTATATCAGTAGCATATGTATCAAATTCGTGATTCATCATAAACTATCTAACGACAAAATTTAAAGCATACAAGTATGCATAAACATATCTACTCGAGCACTAGTCACGGATACACTAATAATATATAAAAGATAAGATATAAATGCTCACGTATCAATATTGAGATTCAATATTGCAGGAAAGTACGTAGACGCAACGGAGATGATAAACACTATGTTGACCTCCCAAGCTATACCCCCGAACCATACCCATAACCTCCATAGCTATAACCCGTAATTTCCTTAGCTCTATCCCGCTCGAAAAACCCGTTTGAAAATACTCACTCATGACCTCGTCGTAATATTTTATGTATACCACTTAATAATAATAATACTAATAATACTAATATTAATAATATTATTAATCTTAATAATAATAATAATAATAATAATAATAATAATAATAATAATAATAATAATAATATGAATAATAATATAAATATAAATAATAGAGAGAAGGATATCAATGTTGTGTGCCAAATGAACTGAACTCGACAAGCTTTATAGAGTTTTGATGTCCCAATGTGCCATGCGATCGCATGGAATGGGTGTACAAAGCTCATGCGATCGCATGAGCTTGTGTTCCAGCTAGCATCCATTGCTTTTCCATTGCCGACACCATTTATGTATACATATATATTATTTAATAAATAATATATTTAATCCTTAGAATTAATTAAATATTATATTATATTCTCGTGCATAGTTGATTTGTAATTTTTGCACCGATGTGTAGTACGTTGACCCTCGACTCAAGTACCGGTTCCGATTTTTCGAACGCATTTTCGTACGCTTAGAAAACTTGTACTTTACGTTTCGCGACGTGTACCTTTATCAATAATTAGACTTATTTCACCAATGAGTATACTAATTAAAATGTAGCTTATACTTTTGAGTGTTATGGTCATTTGCTTCCTAAAATCATCGTCCTAATATATATATATATATATATATATATATATATATATATATATATATATATATATATATATATATATATAATATTATTTTAAATTTAAACGTTTTATTACTAAGTTATTATTATATTTTTATCACATTATAATATATATATATATATATATATATATATATATATATATATATATATATATATATATATATATATATTGATGTCTAGTTACAAATATTTGTTCGTGAATCGTCGGTCAAAATCATATAAATTTTAAATTTAAATTTGGTCGAAAATTTCCGGGTCGTCACAGTATAGCTCGTGAAAGATTTAAATGTTATGTTAAATTAACAATATATGTACATCTCCGCATTTCGCTATGGAATTGTCGACTTTTAAAAATTTAACGCAAAATCAACGTATATGAAAAGTACCCCAAATATTTAGCATTTTTTAAAAAACGTCCGTTTTGCGTATAGTTAGTGACATTGTGTTCCTAAAATTATTTCGAGTTTAACGATGGTGTCGAAAAAATTTAACTCGTTGCGAGCGAAAAGATATGACTCGTTGAAGATTTTGGGGGAGTTTATTTAAGATTTTTTTATGAAAATGGTCATTTGACACTTTACCCCCTGTTTGGGGGGTCGATTTGTATTTTTTGATAATGTCTGGGGTGTGAAACGAAATTTAAATAATTCCGAAAAAGGAGGAAAAAGTGAAAAGTCAAAAATACCCCTGTCAGTATTCACTTCGACTATGTCTTTTAAGATATGTAGAGATAATTATCGTTTTACTTGTTAGGTTAGGGTTTCATATATTTGTTAGATCAATCGCTTATGATTGTTACGTAACAATTAATTCATCAAATTCTATTGAATCTGCCTTACAATTGGTACGTTAACTATCATCTATCATCAATTGTTCTTGGGTATCACTATTTTTTGAAATTATGAAATCTCTATTTATCTTCAAAAAATAGGATATCAGTTATAAGTACATAGACAACCGAGTCACCTGATCAATCAACCGCTCCAGTGGCTGCGCTTGATTACCCACATACAGCTGAAACATTGCAACCATTGATGCAGACGGCTGGACGATTGGGAAAGACTGGGAGTATGATATGATCATCAATTGCCATATTCTTGTGTTTCAAATAGGTTATTATTATGCTATGTCGTATAGCCAGATATGGGGAGGTATGCTGATTTACAAGCTTATAGAAATTTGGAATGATTTCATGGTTTAGTGTCCAATTTTATCTGTCCGAAAGAAGATGCAAGTCTAGACCACGTATGTTGCTGTTAATGGCAGATGGCAGTTCAGAATTTGATTAAAATGTCTCAAAAGTATTTTATGTATATAGCTTTGCTGTTAATGGTAGACGCAGTTGAGATTAAAATGTCCCAAAGTATATTATATTTATTGTACATCGTGAGTCATTAACAATTTGTAATTTTCAGACATGGGTCAGAACTGCTCTGGAAAACATAAAGGCTATATGGGTCAGAGTCGTTAGATAAAGACTATATGGGTCAGAATTGCTACATAAAGGTTATATGGGTCAAGATTAGTATTATTGTCTTTCAGCTTTTATATGGGTCAATACCAGAATCATGCCAAACATAGGTGTCCAACGAGGCATTTGAAATGAGAGATGATAGGACAACATAAGTTAAAACTTGGCATTAAAGATGGTGATGAAGAAGAAAGAAATTAAATGTTCTGATTTCAAGAAGGTGCTCATAGAGGTACAACAGTTGGAAACATTTACTTTGTTTAACATGTAAATGTACCTCTAGGGGTTCATGGTGGTTTTGTTTCTAGCTGTACTAATAGAGCAGGTACCTCTAGGGGTATTTGATACAGAAAAGCAAATTGAAGACAGTGGCATCTCTTTCACTAATTCCTTTGCCAAGAAAATTGGAGATGGCACAAGTACTGTGTTTTGGGATGACTCATGGATCATTGAAGGCTGCTGCTTGAAGCATAAATTTAGTCGTCTATATCGTCTTGAAACTGTAAAGAATGCTCGGGTATGTGATCGTGTGAGCAGGCTGAGATGCAACACTCAAGATATCTAGAGATGGTCCAGGCCGCATACTGGACGTGCTATTGGTGAATTAGATGAGCTAAGCAGACTAATTAATGGGTTCAATTTCAATAAACAGTGGCTTAGACTCATGGGTTTGGAAATTGAGGAATGGTGGATATTTAACCATTCTTCTTGAAGGAAAGTTGTTGCCTAGACAATCGTGGTATTGATTTAAATTCTTTGAGATGTCCCCTTTGTGACGATAATTTTAAGATGGTTGACCACTCCCTATTTCTTTGTAAACATGCTTTTGATGTTTGGGAGCGCGTTTATAAATGGTGGGGGTTAGGTAGTGTCTCGATCCTTAGCTCTTTGGAAGTGTTTCATGGAAAGTCGAATAGAAATTGCTCGAATTTGGGACAAAAAGATTTGGCAAACCGTGGAGTGGACGTGTGGGTATCTTATTTGGAATAATCGAAATGAAAAGGTTTTCAAAAATAAATGTTGGAACGGGTCGGTTGCACTCAACGAGATTCAAGCTAAAAGTTTCGAATGGATATTGAGGAGGATCAAGAAAAAGAGTATTGTCTGGTATTCGTGGATAACCAAACCAGAAATAATCGCGTTGTGAGGAAAAGAATTCGAAGGCCTATCGTTGCAGCTAACCTCAGCTTCTTGGTTTCTAAATTTGGTTTCCTACTGTAACTTTTTTCAATTCTGGTTTGGTTTGCTAGCTTCTGTCATATATCGTGTTTATGCAAAAGGGTCAAAATGACCATATAGTTCCAGTAGTATGTAGATCATGCTCCTACATTCAAGTATATATTTATTCTAATAAAACTATAAAATTCTTGCTTTTCTAGAAAGAAAAAAAAAAACATGTAAATGTACACACGCATTAGCATGACTTAATGTATATTTTATCATTTAAATTGAATACAAATATTTTTTTCATTGTTCATACAAGTTGGAGGGAAGTGTTTTATCCAAGTACTGCATTTTTGAAAACGGTTATAGTGTTATTAATTGGTACATATACTAAATTTCACCTGTTTAACATCTGTATTGTATAATGAGGATTGAATTTTTTTGGATCCTGATATTAGGTTGTCTGGATATGCAAATGTTGCTTCGAATTTACATGCTTTATCTGTAAAAGTATAGCCGTCTTCATAAATGCTTAGTGAAAGTAAACGTGTTGATCATTATAACTTCTTTACTAAACAAAGGATAGCGTTTGGTCGCAGGTAGATGTTGCTACTATTGAGGTTGGACTAGGAGGGAACTCTGGCGCAACGAAAATGGTATGCAAGTATTTGCGATCATCATATGTTACATACAATAAACATATCTTATATTATTAGCTGCTTTTAGGAGTATGAGAGTATTGTACGGTTTTGTGTTATAGTTGTTGCGTCTTATAATAGATGTAAACTTGGTGATGATTATGTTATTTTCAAACTGGGTCCTAAATGATCATTTTTTCTGCGGGTCAATATGGAGTGGGTCAAGCCAGATTAACAATTTGTCCTTCTATTGTAGTAATTTATATATATATAAATTACCGTAAAGGGTGTCAACATCTTATTGGCCCTTACCTCACGTTAACAGTAACCTCTATTATTGCCCAAATCCATCTCCTACCCGACCCATTTTCTTATAAACCCTCTTATTTGGTCGTCTCTGTCCACCGAACCTATCTCAAAAAAAAAAAAAAAAAAAAAAGGCTTTCCATTTCTCGGTCTACCAGTTGACTCATCGAACATCTGCTTCCGTTTGTGACGATTCCGACTGCCTTTTGTTACATCAGAGGTAACTTCTTCTTCCAGTTTTTTTTTTTTTATTAAATTTGCAATTACATGCTTGCTCCTAGGTTTGTAACAATTGGGGGTAATACAAAAATTGGCAACGCGATGAAAGACCACGTTGACCATAAAATTTATTGGCCTTCAAGCATTTATAGACTGTTTGTACTTAATTAATCTAATTGTTGTTACTTTTTCTTCCAGGTTTTTTTTTTTTTTTTTTTTTTTTTTTTTTTTTTTTTTTTTTTTTTTGCCATTACATGCTACCTCCTAGGTTTGTACCAATTGGGGGTAATACAAAAATTGGCAACGCGATGAAAGACCACGTTGACCATAAAATTTATTGGCCTTCAAGCATTTATATACTGTTTGTACTTAATTAATCTAATTGTTGTTACTTTTTTCCCCCAATCGACATTATTTGGAAACCATATGTACATCACCTGTTCATACTGCTAAATATACGCTATAATTTACATAATAATTTATCTGCTTCTTTTAATTAATGAGTTCTGTCAGTATATATCAATAGGAATCAGAAACAATGTAATTTTTGTTGACTTCATTGACAGTAATCTGATACCAAATAGATCAACCTGCTGTATCCAGTAGCTGATAAAATGTCAAACACTGGTATATATAAATTGTGGTAATTGGTGTCAAAATTTGATTGGTAAAATATGGTGCGTTAACGGTAACTAAAAATAGTACCCAGAACCTCCCCTTACCCGACCCATTTTCTTTTATTTCATTCATTCACCTACCTCCCTGATGTTCTCTCGCGCTGTCATCGGCGATGGTTACGATTGCCTGTCATCGCCGCTCCTCGGTGGTCGTCTCCTAACGTCCCCGACGGTTGATTTCTAGCGGTGGTCATGGTGTTGGTGTGGTTTCTGCCCCCGTATTTTGGTTTTGCGATGTTATCGGTGACGGTTTTTAACTCTGTTATTAACACCTCCGATGGGTAATTTCTACCTTCCTTTGTGGCTTTAAGTATTATTATATCTTGCTAAGTAATGGTTATAATACTTGATTTTGACCCTTTTACGACAATCGTTGGTCTTGATTTTGGCCGTCGGGATGATTGTCGTGGTTGTCGTTCGGATGGCTGTTGTCCTGGGTTTATTAAGGTAACTTTCTATTTTGATGATGTTTAAGTTTTACTCTTCAAAATGAATTCTTAAAACATAATGAAAATTGATTTAAGGTTATTGTTGATGTTTATTTGATGAAAAAAAAAAATCAACAATTATGGGTTGCTATCTGTACTGCTGTTGCTATGGTGTGGTACTTTATCCGATGAGAATTGTAGACGCTTTCATACTGTTACTATGTTGTTATGATGTTGTTATGTTGTTGCCATGCTGTTGCTATGGTGTTCTGTATGTTTTGTTGTTGCCTATAAAAAATAATGAGATTTTAGTAAGTTATGTAGCATATCTATGATATTAAAATGATATGTATTCTCTCTTGACAGGATTATGTTTGGCACGACAACATACGTGTTGCAGCTGCAGCTTTAGTGATCTAACATATGTGTTGTGAGTATGGCTGATCATAGTCATTGTCGTTGAAACACATGTTTGCAGGATATAAATTGCAGACATGATGATGCTTGGACCATGATGATGAACATGTAGGAGCTAACCATTACATTCATAATAAATGGGTTTGCAACTTGGCGGGGCAACATATGTTGCAGCCATGGCAACTCATTATTTGTCGATTAGCTTCTGTACATGCCTGAGTCCAAATTATTTCCTCTATATACTAATTGTGAATGTTGCCTACTTGATGTTGTGGGAATTACTGTTCCCTTTGGACTGACCTGTCATTTCACTTAATTATTTGAAGGTATTTTGGTCATTTTGTGTGCTTTTTCCACTTACCTATTTATACCTCCTAGGGTTTTTGGAACTCCATTTCATTTTGTCATATAAACGAAAGGGCTATGATGATAAACATCTCATGCACTTTGAATATTGGCGGGGCAGCCTATAGGTAGCAGCCATATATTGGCAAGGCAACCTACAGGGTGCAGCCATGTTGTGGCGAGGCAACCTATAGGTTGCAGCCATGGTGGACCGTGTTCTGTTGATAGAACTTACCGACATAACTGAGCCCGATTTTTTAGTACACATGTTTGTTTAAAACTGTTGTTATAAGAAGTTTGTTTAACAACTAGAGTTATGATTGGTACAAAACTGAGCCTGCAATTTTATTACCATGGTTTTTGCGTTTTATCATTTATGTATTCATCGTAAAGTCCAGAAAAAATTCATCATAAGGTTGTCATAGCTCTCCAGGTATACTATTTTTTTAGTCAAAAATATGTATTGAAGTATTTATATTTATATGTTTTCTAAAAAATAATGATTTAAATAAGTTGTTCACGGTATTTGCAGACCAGATGCAGACGCTTTAAGTCCGTTGATAAAGACGCCTAAGGTGGTACGATTTATTTGTTTCTTTTCTGTTTCATTCAAAGGTATTTTGCTTTCGGAGTTTTTGACCAACGTTGTAGAATGAAGTTAATGTTATGAAGTTAACGATTTTGAACACCAAAATATTTTCTAATGTGTATTACCTTAAATAAAAGATACGGCAAATATTAGTTGCACAATCTTCATCCATTCATGTAATACTATTAATATGCATCTTATTAAACACCATAAGACGATACATGGATGGAATACAATCTATTGACGGATTTGGTATGATATTTGACATAATGCTATTTTATCGCTGCCATTATTTTTTTTGCTAGGAAAACATATTCATGATATTTGATAATGTGGTACAGAACAGACATTGGTACTTCGGATTATTTTGCTCTTGATGTGCTGCTCAAATGCCTCACTATATTGAGTTCAGAGTAAGCATCTATCCCTCCTATATTTAAGTCAACAATATGTATCTCGGATGCTTACAACCTGTTTTAACATGATATCAATCTTTTAATGTATGATTGGGTTAAAAAACCTGTAGGAGGTAAATTAGGCAGCTAAAGGTACTAAGAGTTATTGTATTGAGTATAGAATATTTGAGAATGATTTCAGTATGTGATTAGTGCATGGTTGCAAAACTCGGCCTGATCGGCCGATTAATCGGCGACTAATCGTTCTGAAGAACAAAACGAAAAATCGGCCAGGTTATCGCTAAAAACTCGGTCAACAAAAGTCAACGCGTCTAAAATATCAGATTGATGAGCGGAGTCGATAGATCAGTAAACTTACCGGTTTAGACTATCGATGGTTGCATTGGAAGAGCTGAGGAAGAACGTACAGAGGAGCACTGGAAGAGATAGATCGATGAAAAGATAAAAAAACATAGATGGAAGAGAAAAAAAAGCGGTTGAGTCTATTAGGGTTTTGACCCTGTTTTATTATTATTCAATTTACATTTAAACCCCTCAAAGTTTAATTGTCATACATTTTAACCCCTCATGTTTAATTTTCATTTCAACCTCACTATTAAATAGATACAATTTAACCCATCCAAGTAAAATTAATGTTTATATGTAATCAAATTTTATATATTTGACATATATATTTATTTGTTGATAATATATGTATTATGTATCTATATAAATTAGAAAATATGTATATATATATATATATTAAAAAGTCAACGAAAGTCAACATCCGAGTTCTCCCCCGAGTTCTCCCCGAGTCGCCGATAACTCCTCAAAAACCTCCTGCTGAGTTCTCCCTGAGTCGCGAGTTTTACAACCTTGGATTAGTGTGATTAAATGTCATTTTGTCATTGTTTTGCTTCAAGTTTTTTTTTTGTTGGAAGTGTATTTTTCAAATAAATTTGTTTGAATGTAATGTTTTTTCTCTATGCTACACCAATTTGTTTATTGTCATAAGATTACAGTAAAAAATGTTATATGTGTTGTGTTTTTATGATAGTTCACTTGAATGCAATTTGTGTTATCATATATGAATGCTGCAACAGTGTCACACAGCCTAATGGCAGCTTCAAAATGTCAAAGAAAGTCTTCTCTGAGTTACAATGGATCTTTTGGTTTGCTGCTACAAAGACGTTCCGAAATTGTAATCGTGCAGAGTCTCCGGTTTCTATCCTTTTACTGCTGCTGCAGACAGACCTGATGTATTGACCCGTATATTTCATATGAAAGACAAGCGTTTCATTGCATTTTTGAAGGGCAAATATCCATATGAATGGTTCATACCAGGTCAGTTATATGGTTACTGTAATTTTCTATTAGTAACTACATGTTATTAATTTGTTGCAGCTCTTTATACAATTGAGTTTCAGCTGGTGAATGCATTCTATTTGGTGTCTTTTTCTGTGTGAAGGTACTAAGAATTGAGTTTAAGTTATGATGTTTGTTATCGCAGTTAGCTTTTATGAGTTGATGTTCTTTTGGCAGTTGTAGTTGTTCAACTGATTTTTTACTAATAGTGTCATTGTCGAGTGAAGGATAGTTGCTTATTTGTTTATGTTCTAATGCTTCCTAAAAAAGGGTAAACCAGATTATAGAGGGTTCTTTGCCATCTACTAAGAAATTTCACATTAGGGTTTGTTCTTTATACGTACCATGTTGTGCATTGCGATTCTGTGTTTAACTGCATGTTTGCTTAGGGTTTGAATGGGTGTGTGGGTCGCGTTCTATTATTCCGAAAGGTAAGTCAAGCATACATTCATTTGCATCTTGATCTATTTTAACACCATTTAGCAAGATTTTTGTATATATATAGTGAACTATTTAGTTGATTCTTTATTTTGTTTCTATTTTTTTGTAGTGTGATTGTTGAAGTTCTTAAGATGGATAGCTAATATGCATTATAAATGTTATCAAAATCGTAAATCGTCAACAAAGCACATAAAAAACGCAAAAACAAAGCCGCGGCAACGCGCTGCTGCCATCACCTAGAAATTGTGTCAACATGTGATTGGTAGGGTTAGAAGTTTAGTTATAAGTTTAATTACTTTAATAATAAGTTTTGAATTAATGTTTAGTTTACATGTTGTTGATTATTTTAACTGTATGCAACAGTCCGAAGCAACAAACTGAGAATAGTTATGATTTGTCCCCAAAACGGTTGCCAAAAACCGCGGCAACGCGCGGACCACAACACTAGTTTCTCTTAAAGTTGGTAAATTTGTAAATTACAATGGAAAAGATCATCTATAACAGTAATTTGATTTTTTAATAAATTATTTAGAAAGATTTACGCATTAGAGAACAAATATCAGGCGATTATTAACCGTTAGACGTGTTTCTAGTTAAGCTAATGTCCATATTCGGCCCATTTGACTTACTTGACAATAAACGCAACTCAAATTAACGCATTCATAAGTAACTGGATCGAAATTAACATATACAATAAATAAAATTCCAATAGATATTACTTATTGGTTGCTGTATTTGCAAGAAAAAGTTGCATAATACTATAATCATTAGGTGGGCATATGCTATGGGTATGGACTGTATCATTAACAAGGTAAGATAACTAATAAATCTTGCATGGCCTGCAATTTCGCAGGAGCATTGTATCACACTACTCCATTATTTTACTATTTATACATCCAAAAACAAATGAAGACTAACTTTGACTTGAAAAGGTAAATTATCTACAACTTAACATATTTATTTAATAATGTCTAAATTGAATTCATTTTATATTTGGTTTTCGGTTAACCAAATTTGAAAATTTCAAAACCAAAAACCGAACTGTTAACCGAATTTGAATTCGGTTTTCGGTTTCGCTCGATCCGCAAAACATTTTATAAATTTGGTTTGAATTTTTTCGGTTTGGTTATGATTTGGTGTTCGGTTTAAACGGGTTCAACCAAACCGATGAACACCCCTAACCCTGTCTCTTATTTCTCTTGTGATAATGTCTTGATCTCGTCCTCTATTCCTTATACGTTGAGCACGATTCTCCATGTCCTTGGTTACGAATCTTTCTTCCCAACTACATAGCGCAAAACCATTGTATTCTAAAAATATTATGAAAAATGAGACAACATTCCATTGCACTTCGCATCTTGTTTACTTTCATAGTCCGTGCAACATGAATTAAAATATGAAGCCAACCTTGAAAAACCCCAAATGCCCTCTCTATGTCCTTTCAGGTACTAGCTTGAAATGTTGTGAACTTAATCCTTGGCTCCTCTATGAGACACGACATTCCTTTGATAAGTGTCGCCCAATCTGGATATTATACCGTCGGTAAGGTAATAACCTTTGGTGTATTGATGACCATTTACCTCAAATGGTGCGGATGGAGCTGTTCCGTTCTTTAGTTTATCAAAAATAGGGGACTGATTCAAAACTTCTATATCATTGTTAGAACCTGTCATCCCGAAAAAAAACATGTCAAAAATCCACAAGTCATAAGAAGTCACCGCTTCAAGCATAATTGTCGGTTTTTTATATTCAACCCTAGTGTATTGTCCTTTATAAACAACAGACAATTCTGCCACTCCCAATGCATGCAATCGATACTCCCGAGCATACCCTTGAACCCATATTTCTCCTCATGTTCACGATATAATCGTGCAACATCATGTGCAGTGCATTCTTGTAAAGTAGTAACGACTACCTACCGGTAGCATCAACACTTTCCATAAAAAAACTAAAATGCTTGGGAATTGAATTACTAGAAAAAGTAGTTATACCTTGCGTTATTTGACCGAATAAATTAATTCGCATAGGAAAACGCCTTTTAAATTTCTTGACCGGAAAAATTAGCGCGTTAGCAAATTAATCATTCCACAATGTTGCGCGACATTCTCACGCTCTCTCAGAACGTAACCTCGAACTCTACGAATACGAGACGCGGACTCGATTTCGGACTCTTCGTCCATTTCTTGAATAAGTTGAATAACACAAATATCCTCCGAATCGAAATCGGAACCAAGTATATACGATGTCATAATTGTATAAATATTTAGATTTTAATGTATAAAAAATTGATAGAAAATGATGTCTTAGTTGTGTAAAAATGAAATATGATTGAGACATTTATAATAAAATTTATAAGTTTGAAATTCAAAAAAAGGTGTAACGGCTAGAAAAAATTGAAGGATCAATCAAATCGCGACACGTCATCGCGACGTTTTTTTTACGTCAGTTCTAAAACTGACGCCCCTCGTCCGTCAGAACTGACGCCCCCTTAACGGCATCAGTTTTTGTCAGTTGGTGCCATGTCATTTGACGGATGGGAACTAACGCCTTAGGGGTGGTCTTATACATATAAAGTGTTTACTTTACTAAAGTGAGGTGTACTTATTAAGTACGACTTTTCGGCTGACTACGTAGTAATAGTGAGTTGTTTTTTGGACAACAGTTAGTTGGGGATCACCCTGGGACTTAACCACTCACATGATCATCTCCCGCAGTTGCTATATCCGCCCCCCAACTGCATGCCCATGAGGAAAACCGCGCCAATCCCATACGGGACATGGACGGTAAATCCCCCTCCCCCTTACCACCCTAACGCGATGTGGGAAATGTGCCATGGGTGATACTTCATGGTTGGGACAAAATTGTGTGGTTAATATGTAGGAAACGAGGGTCGAACTCCTGATCTCCTCTAAAAGAGGCATGTCACCAACCATTGGACCACATCACAACTTTTTTTTTCTTTTTCTTCCAGTAATAGTGAGTTGATTTGTAATGAGTATACAAAAGCATTTTGCAATGGCCCATGAAATTATACAAAAGCATTTCCATCCCATTATAACTTATATACTATTTTATACCTTATATACTGGTTTTTATTAAAATAACACATCAACATTAATTAAAAACAATTATTTTTAATTATCGTGTATTCTACGAGTCATGATCATGTAGTCACGTATGAATTAAACTTTATATGATATGGAAAACGATGTTAAATTAGTACAAATTGAGGAATAAGACTGGTACGATTGTCGTCGAAGGGTCGCCATTGGCCCGCCGTTGGAAGAAGGCGTTGGTAGCAGCCGTCATTCGGCCGTCTTCCTTCGGCCCTCTCTGATTCTTGCTTTGTTAAATCATAGTTGAAGGTGGAGCAATGTGTGCAACGGATATATTTATTATTTGTTTTAATAATCAAAATAATTAAAAAGTGGGTATATGTCGTTGTTTGACAAGTGTTATGAATACTAGGGAGTGTCTTGGGCTAGTCTTAGGAAGAAGTTGTTGTTGTGGCGCTGATGTGACATAGGTGTTGTTATAGTATGACATGTGTCATGGTTGTGAGCAGTCTAATGTTGTATGTTGTTTGATTTAGTACTTGACATCACAAGACGTAGTACTTGACATCACAAGACGGCACGTCTTTGAAGTCATATTATGTGGACCATGAAAATTGATCGAGTCATCTACACGTGAAAAAAGAAGATGCATCTATCATGAAAATTTGGTACTTGATATCACAAGATGGCATTTTTTTTTGATAACCGACGAACCCCTACAGTGGACCATGAAAATTGATCGAGTCATCTACAAGTGAAAAAAAAGAGACATCTATCATGAAAATTTGGTACTTGACATCACAAGATTGCATTGTCTTTAAAGACATGTTATGTGGACCATGAAAATTGATTGAGGCATCTACACATGGAAAAGATATCAGTAGAGCCTACACAACTAATAGGTGTTTATTTTAGGTTGGCCCAAGTCTAATCGTGGATCGGGTCCATTAAGGTTTTATATGAATATTGTACTCTATAAATAGTGATTATGATCATCAATAATATTTATGGGGTTCATATTATTCAACATGGTATCCGAGCGGTACGAACCTGGTTGAAACCGTCTCCCTCTATCCCTCTATGGTGGTCGATCACCACCTCAACTCTAATAATAATCTATGTATAATCCGCCGTCTCTCTGGCTGTCAACCATATTTCTTTCTATTTTCTTACAAACCCTACATATATCTTCACCACTCTCGGCTGTCACCACAGCCTTTCAGACATCATCATTCACTATTTTCTTTCTGTTCAGCCGCATCACCTATCACCGTCTCGAATTTATCTGCTCACTATATTTTCGTGTAGATTACTTGCTGGCAATTATTTGCTAAATAAATAAACATGTCACCGCTTTTATTCTTTGTTCAGCCTCAATATCTTTTCTTTTATCTTTTCATTTTATTTTAATCACACACGTCACTACCATATGTGAACTAAAATTGCAATACCATTCATCTCAATAATCTGGCCACCTAGCAATATATCCTTCTTTTTTAATGGTATTTAATGACAAATAATATTTATTTTATTGTTTTTTTTATTTCAATAATCGGCGTGGGGCTGAGCCGCCTAGCTTGACTAAGTTCCAAACCCCGAAAAAAAAGAGAATAGAGTCAAAATTCTTGTTTGCAGCATTGAAGAATACTGTTATCGTCGACAAAAGTAGCATATCAAAACGGTATTTGATCCTTAGGCGCAGCAAGCCACGACGTAAAAAAAAACGCTACGGAAAAGGAGAAACCGTCAAGAAATCTGCAACTCTATAAATGAATATCAGCTTATTTAATGCGACAAATAAGAAGAAAAAAAAAAGAAGTTACTTATGTTTATTTTATTTAACTGTAAGTGTTTTCTTCCAGTCCGAACTTTCGGGAGTTCGCTGCTCGGAATTCGGGGGAGTGTTAGATGGGTTATTTTAGGTTGGCCCAAGTCTAATTGTGAATTGGGTCCATTAGAGTTATGATCATCAATAATATTCATGCGGTTCATATTATTCAACAATAGGTTGTAGCTAATAATAACGTTGAAAGCGACAGACACCAACGCTAACATGTAAACAACTAAGCTAAACCAATAGAAATAGCCGTACTAAACGATAAATTTTAGCTTATACTCCATTCTTCTCAAATATAGGTGGTGTTTGTTTTTCTGACAGCAGACGTTATTATGTCTTATGTCTGCGGGCGAGCAGACATTTCTGTTGAAGACGGTTTGTTTTTGTGAAGACATAAGATAAAATAAGATCTGCTAATATCTTCAAATTCGCAGCTCTAGACTACTGCTTCCAAACTTATACAACAACAACAACAATGCCCAATCCCGCGCCTGCGAGGTATGGGGGAGGTAAGGTGTAGACAATCCTTCCTCTACCCTAAACTAGAAGAGAAGTCGTTTCTGTTACCACGAGTCGAGAGAATTCTCCACCCACGGTAAAGGAAATTCATCCCCCTCTCTACTCCAGGGTAGAGAGATTGCTTCCGTGAGGACCTCCGGCTAAAAAAAGACTTTTTTTTTTTTTTTTTTTAATTTAAAACTAGAAAATAGAAATTAAAAAATAAATTAAAACATACAAAGATAAATAAAAAATAGTAATAAAAATAATAATAATAATAATAATAATAAAATATAGGGGGGACGCCATGAAAATGGTAGAATCAGATTTTCATGGGGTTTAAAGCATGCCTAAGAATCAATTTAGGCTCTGAGCGGCAGTCAAGACGCCACTAAAACGACGCTTGTCGTTGCCTCAATAAATAGAGCCAAAAGACCTTGTGGACAGCAACTCGAGGGCATGCCGGGTGGAAGTTGTTGCGCAAGCAAAGAGCCAACCGCCCTTAGCAAACCAAAAACCACTCATGCACCTTTACGGTAGACACCCCCGAAACCACCCAACTAAAAGGAACCAACCAAGCTCTAGAGCAAGGGAAGTCGTCCTCAGCCATAATGGTCCCAAGATGCACCGAGCGATGCGAATCACTTGATCATACATACATGCATACATACGTACATACATACACGCATACCTAAACCTACATACACACCAGACATACCTACGTATATACATGAGACATACCTACGTACAAGCATGAAACATACCTACGTACATACATACATGCATAAAGCCACACATACAACCATACATACATAGCATAAACACCAAGTCCTACATAAACCTATTAGCAAAACATACATACAAGAGTGAATATACCACACCTGCAGACAAGTAAAAAACAAGCGTACATACATACCTACCTACAAATATACATACATAAAAAACAAACTCACATACAAAAACGTGTGTAACTGCATCACACCTTCATTACAAAACCTACATGCATGCATACATACATACAAACATAAAGAACCTACGTGCATACGTACAAACAACCAAGCAAGCATGCATACATCCAAAACCAAAGATACCAAAGACATACTCATTTAATAATATTAGTAACAGTACATAAAACTAATAAAAACGATAGTAATAGTAGTACAAATAATAGTAATAATAATAGTTCATATAAATATTAATAGTAATAAATATTTGTAATACAAATACTAATACACTAATAATTAATAATAGTGATACAAAAAATAATAATAATAACAATAACAATACTAATAATTGTAATAGTAAGAATAATAACAGTAATAGCAGTAATAGCAGTAATAACAGTAATAACAATAACAATAACAATAACAATAACAATAATAATAATAAAAGTAGCCCTACTCAACTATTCTTATTCTAGCCCTCCACGCATCCCTATCAGAAGTCATGTCCTCGGTCAACGAAAGCTCCCTCATGTCGAGTCTTAGTCTATCCATCCACCTACGAGTAGGTCTACCCCTTCTCCTTACACCATCTACCGTGAGTGCCTCAACTCTCCTAACCGGGGCAATACGTGGTCGTCTCATCACATGCCCAAACCAACGAAGTCGTTCTTCTCTTAGCTTGTCGATGATGCTACTGACTCCAAGTTTTTCCCTAAACACACCATTTGGGATCATATCTAGCATGGTTTTACCACACGTCCACCTAAGCATCCTCATTTCTGCCACCTCCATCCTTCTCTCTTGGGCCTTCGTCATTGGCCAACATTCTGATCCGTACAACATGGCAGGTCTGATTGCCACCTTGAGGAATTTTCCTTTCAATTTGAGTGGTATCTTCTTGTCGCACAAGACCCCTTTCGCTGCTCTCCACTTCAACCAACCTACCTTAATACGATGAGTCACGTCCTCATCTATCCTCCCTGATTTGTGGAGGACCGAGCCTAGATATCTAAACGACTCTTGTGGGTGCAAGATCTGGTCCTCAATGCTGATGTTCCCTCCAACATTAAGTTCATCATCAGTCTTACCGAATTCGCAACTAAGATATTCCGTCTTTTGTCTACTGATCCGTAGCCCATTTTGTTCTAAGGCTTCCCTCCATTGTTCCAGCCTTCTATTAAGCTCATCCTTTGTTTCCGATACAAGCACGATATCATCGGCAAAAATCAGACACCAAGGGATGTTCTCTTGTATTTCTCGATACAGCTCATCGAGGATCAAAGCAAAAAGGAAAGGACTAAGGGCCGATCCCTGGTGCAACCCTACTTCTATCGGGAAATACTCTGTGTTTCCCACAGGCGTCCGAACGCAGGCCTTCGCCCCATCGTACATATCCATAATAGCTCTAATATATCTACTTGGGATACCCCTAACGTTAAGGGTCTTCCAAATCAACTTTCGCGGTACGCAATCATAGGCCTTTTCCAAGTCTAAGAAGACCATCTCTAGACCCTTTTGTTTCTCCCTATACTTCTCCATAACGCTTCTTAAAATATGAATTGCCTCCATCGAAGAGCGCCCTGGCATGAAACCAAATTGGTTTTCGGAAACCGTAGTTTCGCGTCGGAGTCTAGTCTCAATCACTCTCTCCCAAAGCTTCATAGTATGGCTAAGTAATTTTATGCCTCTATAATTACCACAGATTTGGGCATCCCCTTTATTTTTGTAAATGGGGATAATCTCGCTGAGTCTCCATTCCGTAGGCATTTTATAACTTCTAAGCGTCTTATTGTAAAGACACGTCAACCACCTGACACCTTCCTCGCCTAGGCACCGCCACGCCTCTATTGGGATCTGGTCTGGTCCAACAGCTTTGTTTCTACCCATCTTTCGTAGTGCCGATCTTACTTCTTCCTGACTGATTCTCCTACAGAAATTGTTGTTCTGGAAATGTCCTATTCCCAAGTCCTGCGGGTCCTCTTGGCGCCCGGGTCCTTCACCCACGAAAAGAGATTGGAAATACCCTTCCCATCTTTTCCTAATTTCGTCTTCCTTTACTATGGTTTGACCGGCTTCATCCTTGATGAACTTGATGTTATCTATATCCCTCCTCATACGCTCCCTAGCTTTAGCAATCCTGTAAATATCATTTGCTCCTTCTTTGGAGTCTAGTTTCCTATACAAAACTTCATACGCTTTATCTTTTGCACGGGCAACGGCCTTCTTAGCTTCTCTTTTAGCTTCTTTATACCTTTCTTCGGCCCTAGTTCTGTCATCACGTGTCCCGTCCCGACATGTAACGAGCTCCCTAAACCTCAGTTGCTTAAGTGCGACTTTGGTTTGAACCTCATCACTAATCCACCATGATTCTCTACAAGACTTGTGTCCTCTCGATGTCCCTACTGCCACACCTAAGGTTTCCTTGGCGACATCTCTAATAGTTGATGCGAAACTATTCCACATCTGATCTGCATCCCCATGAGTAACAGTATCCATTACTGCCTCTACTCTTTCCAAAACAGATGCTTTGAAAGTTTCGGCTTTCTCTTCATTCAGATTCTTCCAAAGGATCCTAGGTTGGGCGGGTCTCCCTCTCCTAGTAACCCGTCTCTGCGGAACCAAGTCCATGACCAAAAGTCTGTGTTGAGTGGAACAGGTCCAGGTAGTCAGGGCTTTACAGTCTCTGCAGGTCCTAAGGTCCCCTTTGCGAAGCAGCAAATAATCAATCTGGGTACTATGACCTCCACTGTGGAAGGTTGCTAGCTGAGCTTCCGTCTTCCTAAAGAAAGAGTTTGCAACAACCAAATCGTGGGCAACAGTGAATTCGAGAATGGAGCGTCCTTCTTCATTTCGAACTCCGTACCCAAAGCCCCCATGGACACCCGCATATCCGTCTGAAATCGTTCCTATATGTCCATTAAGGTCTCCCCCAATAAGTAATCGATGATCAGCGGGGCAACTCCTCACAACTTCATCTAACGATTCCCAAAAGCGACTTTTTTCTTCTTCGCCTAAACCAGCTTGAGGTGCGTAAGCGCAAATAACCATGTAAGACTCCTCCTGGATAACTAACCTAACCGACATAATCCTATCGCTACACCTACCCACACCCACAATATTATCCTTATGACGGGGCCCTATAAAGATCCCTACCCCGTTTCTAGCTACTCTGGAACCCGAAAACCACAACTTGTAGTCACCAACGTCAACCGCCTCTTCACCCTTCCATCTGGTCTCTTGAACACACAATATGTCCACTTTACTCTTAAGTAACGTCTCTACAAGTTCACGGGATTTGCTCGTCAAACTTCCTACATTCCAACTACCTACTCTAATCCTAACAGGAAAATCTCTAACCCTTCTAGACCTAGCCGCCCCTAAGCTCGAAGGACATGACCTCACGTGACCATCACTACGACTAGAGTCTATCTTACCCTATATAATAAACAAAAGGGAAAAGGCAGAAGTGGCAATATAATATAAAAATAAAAATATAATATAATAATAACAATAACAATAACAATAATAATAATAATAATAATAATAATAATAATAATAATAATAATAATAATAATAATAGAGTATTAATAATACTAATAATCACTAGTATAATAGTATAATAATAATAGTCAAGGATATAATTAATAAACACAACTTTGAAACTTCAAGGATATGAATACGCAAATACAGTGAAAAAGTAAAGCAGAAATATCACAGAGTATGGACTTAAGGAAAAGGGATCAGAGAACCAAACACAGCCTTGTAAAGACAAGGAGTTTCCGGCAGGAGAGATTTCCGGCAGCAGTGATTTCCGGCAGCTCCAAGGCAGCATACGGCGAAAATGGCGAGGTTTCTCGTTTACTACAAACCCTCGCTAGTAGATCCGTTATGTTACCTTCAGATCTGAGAATTTTGTGCCCTAATTGAAAAGGTATTGACAAGTAATTGATCGGATCCAAATTGATAAGTGGTGAAATTGTGGGTGCGTAGATCAGACGTTAATTCGATTGTTGATGGAAAATACGATGAAAGGGAAACGGCGATTGAAGCGTTAAGAGGTTATCAATAACCGCAATAAAAACTAATTTGTAGATAGCAAAACAAACGGAAAGAACAGTAAAATATAAGATTACCTTTTAGCAGGAAAATTTCAGATGCAACTAAACTATTAAACCCCTAATAATCATGCAGTCAAATTCGAAGAACACTAATGCAATACACCACAAAAATAATAAACTAAATATTTACCAAATAGCTTATAAGACATTTTATTTACTCCAGTAACCTTCATCTATTTCTCTTTCTCTTTCATTCAATTCTTTCACCAGCAACCAACCAACCCACCTCCACCTGAGCGACAACAGCCTTACGGCTGCACCCCTTCCGGCGACTGCGACGCCCTCTCCGGCGGCACCACCTCCGGTCGCAACACTCCCGATCTAAACCCACTAGGTAAACCCGCAATCTGTAAAATCATAAAACCCATTTGTAAAATCATTTTGTAAAACCACCACTAAAAACCCAAATTGTAAAACCCACCAATTTGTAAAGACAACATCCTTCTGGGTTAGTAAATGGATTAGCTTTAGATTTGTAAATTGTAAATTGTAAATTGGTAGCTAGGATTTGTAAATTGTAAAGATTAGCTCGCATGACTTTGTTTGTAAACGATTCAGATTTGATAATTTATGATTCAAATCAGATTTGTATATTGTAAATGGGTTGGCTAGGATTTGTAAATGAGAAAGAAGAAAGAGTAAAGAAGTAGGTCTGTTGAACATATGAATTTTTTTTTTTTTTTTTTTTTTGGCGAAAAGATAATATATTAAATAAACCTTCGGATGAAGAAAAAACATAATACAATGAGAGAGGCTTGATAGCCCAAAATGAAAGACCTAAATTGAAAGAAACATCGAAAAAATTCCTGAAAGAAGCCACAAGGCCCAACATGACTAGACATAGAAGCCCACACGCTTTTGGACAGACTTGGAACAGGGCTGAGCACTTAAAATGAAGCCCATCTATTATGGAGCCCAACTTGCAGAGTCACCAGCTGACAAGAGGCCCACCACTGTTTACTGGGCTTTGCAGCCCGAAAAGCAGCCCAACAAAACAGAAAAACTAACAGGCCGCCTAAACTTGAAAGATTGAATCACTGACAAGATAGCATCAGAAAAACCTGAAAACGAAACGAATAATTGAGAAGATAGACATCTTCAGATGAAACACGAAGAAACCCAAATCCAATCGAGGCAAAGGCTCGATATGATTGAACGGCGCCCAAAATTAGGCTAGGTGAAAGAAACAGAGAGAATGAACGAGAGCAGGGAATGAAGACAACCGTGCTGAGGAAAAATGTTGAGAAAAAAGAGGCGAAAAATTGGAAGGAACCTAGTCTCATGAAATAGGCTTCTTAACCGGTGTAACATCATCATCCGTCATATTGTCCATAAACACTCCAAAATTATGCAATTCTTCTCTATAAGTAAGTTTTTTTGCCCCAAATTGTTTACCGTTAATTGTGGTCTTTTTGAAAGAAGACTCTTGCCCAACCACATGATGGATTTCACTATCCGTATCAAATATAGTTGAATTGTTAGGAACTTGATCAACCCAACTATTACCTTGAGGTTTCAATTTGCGTCCACTGCTATCATCTTTTGAAAGAGTAACAGGATCTTTCTCATTGGCGATGGGTATACAACGAGTCTTAAGTTTTTCGCATGATTCTTTACAGCTTTTGCCCAAACATTGATCAGAAATGTTGTTCTTAGATTCTGTTACTTTTGAAGCAAAAGAAACGGAATTAAAGATGGGTACAGAAGGTACACCAGTGATAATATTCGAATGGTTAAAGGAAGTAGAAGGGTTTTTAGTTGGAATATGACTAAGGGCAGGATAGTCATTATCTTTAAAACTAAAAGGTATCTGTTGAAGTATTGGTTGGCTACAAGGACTTGACAGGTTACCCATTCCTACACTGGGTTGTACTTGAATTTTGCTTTTAGGAGAAAAGAAAGAGAGCTTAATCTCTTCTGCAAGTTTTGTTTTGACTTTTTCCATAGAGTAATGTACCTCTTTAGGTACTTTATCTGACACCGAACTGCAAGCTTTCAAGGGTGTTTTGAAATTCGAATTGTCCTCTGTAACGTATACTTCACCTTCTTCAGGTGAGTATTCCGGTGGTAATTCCGGTGAAGATTCCGGTCCTGGTGAACTTTAAGAGATGATTTATTATTATTATTTTTTTTTATCTTTGTTAGTTTTTTATTTAATAGTTAAGAGTAAAATCTTAAGAATGTTTATATTTTATATTAGTTTCACTCAATTATATTATACTATATACTAAACTAGCTTTAAGATCCCGTACGTTGCACGGTGGCTTAAAAAATTAGTATACTAATACATTAATCTTGTTACAGATTGTATGCGTGTTATACATTAAGTAAGCATTTGAACGTCTTTTGGACAATTTGAAAAGTAAACAGGGTGTAGCTATTTGAGCATATGGATAATATTATCAATTGTAATTTTGGGCATTTGGTATTATGTGCTCAAATATTCATAAATACATGAATCATTGGTTCCCAAATATATATATCATCCGAGAATGAGGCTAATGACATAGTATTTGTGGGCATCATTGTGATAAAGGTATGCCACAACAGAGTCGGAAAACATAAGATATTAGTAATTTTGCAGCTCACATGTTTTTATGTGTAATCCGCTGCAAAGATAACAAAATCACTAAAAACTAAAAATAGAGACAGCGCAACAGCCAGTAGGTCACCTCTTTTTGTTGGATCTCCTTTCTTGTCGTAAATGTAGGCCTCAACAAAGCTGAGGTAAGAGAGTTTCAGGTGAAATAACGCATACTCGGCCATGCTCATCCTGTATCAAACAAACAACTTTACAACTAATAATTCAATTAATAATAAGGGTAGCTTGAGTTTACAACTAATATAACCCAAAAAATTTGCTAAGACAAACACCTGCTTTAAATCCTTAGTTTGTCCTTCTGACCACCCATCTTTTATTTATCGCAGCAAATATAATGATAATGATTATATTAATAATAACCAATCAATACACGAGAAAGGAAGAAGCTAAACCTGCCCAACACAATACATCATACCCATTCTAACCAGATCAACACAAAACAAATGCAAACAATTTCATCTACAATTCGAACACCCACATCAAAAAAACCTAAAATAAGTTGTCCCATCTTTCATGACCCACTACAATTAGACCACATGTCAACCTATGTCATACTGATACTTCATATTAAATAATTTTGAGCCCCCAAATCTGAGGAGCTCATTATAGCTTCTTTTGTACGACATTAACAACCATTGTCATAATGGTACTTTATATCAAGTGACTTGAAATTGTATCATTTGATCAAAAATATGAATGAATACTATAATTGAAAAGAAAAGGCCGTACCCGATCAAATACGTCGTAAGACTTCTTTGTAGATGACAATTTTCATAGTGTCAGATCGTATAGCATGATGTTTCATATTCATAAAATATGATTTGCATAATGTCAGATCGCTGATCGTATAAGTTGAATGTCATATTGATTTTAAATGCAACTAATGCCTTCCATTTTCTTGTGGTTTTCGCATAACTCATGAATGTTGATTATTAAATGAATGAACCACCAGATGTAATGACCGTGACACCTACCATATGACGCTGCAATTGCCATTGGGAATTAAATATCATATTTATAATAGCCACTAAATCTGAGTGCCTATCATGCCATCTCTATATAGACCAAAAGATCCAAAATTTTCATGTGATTAGCTTTACAATGAAAATACTGATTCATACACAAAGATTATTTACTGAAAATTACCTTAGTCAACGTTTGGATATGAAATCAACACATCTACGACAGTTAAGCAGCACAGACTTTTTGACATTGTATGACGAGAAATAAATTAAAAACCCTAAATTGATGTCGTAGATGTGTTGATACGTATTCTAAATTTGACGAAGAAACATTTGGCTGACCAAATTTTCAGTACTTCAGGAAACTCACTTAGGTTTTTGTATGTCTTCTGTACCGAATCTTAACACCATTTCAAATGCATGCAAATTTATAGCATACAACTAAAAATCCTTAACACAAATCTTCAATTATATCCCTAGACAAACCTAAATCTGTATCATTCACTGATCTTGATTACAACCAATTACAAATGGGTTTAATAATATCATATATTTTTTTTAGAAAAGCAGCAATTGGATTAAATTAAAAGAACAGGTAAATATACATTTGTGTACATTTGGGCCAAGATAGCCCATCAACTATCGCTAATAACCTGTACAAACTAACAGTATGCATTCCGTGAGGATTAAAGGAAAACAGTAGCAGTGCATTTGAAACAGTAGCAGTGCAGTTTAAGAATATCATATAGTTAAGCTAATTCAATTAACACAATACTTAAATAATAGTATATAGTTATACAACAGGACATACATGCATATAAAAGTGACATAAACATACATATGGAACTAAAATTACATTTTAATAATAGTACATACAAATGGATCAACAATTATATATGTATATACATGAACATGTGATGCATAAACTAACATAAACAAATACCAACAAATATAGCTACTCATATCTATAAACATATACATAGTCAAAAGCATAAACATATACATAGACATTGTAGCATATCCACAAACATATAAATAATCAAAAGATCAGTTATGACTTTTTTAAGTATACAAACCTTCAACATGTCAACTTATATCGTAAACTCTTATGCAGCATATGTGTTTTTAATCAATATCTTGTTGTGAGTAACCAACAATTACATGTATAAGTGTGATGAGGCTTTCAAATGGTTCTGTGTACAATATCGAAATTTTGGTTTTAATAAATATGACAGGTTGGGTCAAAAGCTTGAGATATACACAAATTTGATCAAATCTTATCATTTAAAATAATACATTATTGTCAAAATATGGCCTTTGTAATCATAGCAACACCTTTTATCATCTATACGATTAAGAAACAGGATATCCAATTGTAATCAACACAACCCGCTCCAACCCATACAAACATACATGCTATATACTTTTAGCCCATTTGGATACATTTGGATATGATGGTATCTTGTTTCACTTAAATAAACTTGAAAAAGTAGGAGTGATCCAAAAGTCCTACAACCACTCACTCAAAATTGTGCACATGGCGCACACCAATAATTGTAGACACTTGGGAGGAGACTACAGCCACTCACTCAAAATCAAATGAAATAAAAAGGTACAAAAACCTACATAATGAATGTATAAATGTAGACCATACCAGTGTTACCATAGTGATAGACATTTTGAACTCATCAAAGCGCCAACGTAGATGTATGACCATGTCTGTTCATTTTTTCCCACGACGATGGGTTATCGGGTAGTAAACACTGCACTCAACCCAAAAAAGTCACACATATTGAAACTCAAATACATTAAGTAATCGTAAATAAACTAAATTCTTCTACGATGAAGCAACAATTTAGTAATTACCATTTAAGTCAATAATTAATGATAACAAACTCTAAAACATAACAGAGCAATTGAAAGAGTGCAAAAGAACAGTGCACTGGTGTTTTCATCAAACATTGTTAGAAAAGGGACAAAAGAAGACTTGATGGGTCTATCTAAACCCTCATTAAGATCTAAGTTGGTTTACTTAGATCATCAGAGACATATATAGTTAATGACCCATTGTGTACGGTGTTATCATCACATTTATCTTTGTTAGTAAAGGAGAGTAAACAACATGGAATATAGGGAAAGCGTCAAAACCATAATTGAAGTCTTATTCACAAAATTTCATAATTTGTTGAATGCACTTGTACAAACATAGCCATACTCTTCCATTAGAGTTGCTGGCACCATACAAAACTGCAAGTCTGCACAATAACGCAATAATCATTTTAAAAGGTAAATAAAAATTATAAAAATAAAAAATATTCATAAATTAAAAAATGACAGCATGGTAGAAATCAACTAATGCATAGAAAGGAATTTCATAATTAAATATAATCGCAGTTTGATTTTATGGAATTTCATAATTAAAAAATCACTTGTCCATTCCTGAATTTCGAAACCCTCCTTTTATAACGTTGAGCTGTAATTTATCAAAGTCTAGCCATAATAGATCATCTGCAACATTCAATATAACATCTCACACTTCAGAAGAATGAATTTTATAGATTAATAGCACACAACATTCAGTGATAATGAATTTACATAAACACAAACGTGTTTTAACATAATGAATTTATATGGTGTAGCAATTCTATTTATGGATCAGACAAAAAAAATCAGAAAATTCATCTGAACAAAATCCCTAATATTGTGAATCCACAACAAAACACAAAGTGATTTCATCAATAACTTTGTGAATATAATGATATTAAAAACGTATGTTTACTTACATATTTTCTTTGGCAAGATTGATGAATGAAGTTTGTGATCGAACATAGATGCTGAAACCCTCTAATGGTGCTTCATTTTTTGTTATGCCAATCGCATCTGATTAATTGGAATTCATATAACCATCTGTTGAGACATTTAATCAATTGATGTATTAAGGGCGTAGCAGATGGACTGAATCAAGCGATAATATCAAGCCGATTATGGTGTGCTTTATGATTTTGAACATGTTTCGAGATTTAGAGTGTATTTGCTTTTGATTTTTTATAATTGTGGATAGTTAGGGTTTGAGAGAAAGAGTAAGAGAAAGAGACGGTTTTTGTGGATTGGTTTCAAAAACGGACGAATGGGATTGGGACAGATGTCAGAATGTGGGCAATAGTTTGGAAAAGGGGGTAGGGAGGAGGTAGTGATGCCACGTGGCATATCTATACATATTATTATAGGTTATAGATATGGACAACACCCTTCAATCATAACCCGTCACATACCCAAAAACACTGTAGGGCACTGTAGCTACAGTTTTTTTTTTTTTGGAGATAATTTATTTAAACTTCTGATTTTATACAACGACCACCAGTTAATATTCGTCTTTTTACATATATTCAAAAAAAAAAGAAAAAAAAACCATGAACTTATTAATTTTTGGGTCTCTTTTCCATCTACACAAGTATTCCATGTCCACCAACCACCTGCAACCGCCACCATCAGCCACTTTACACCACCATGCACTGCCACCTACCACCGCCGATTTCACGGCGCTACGACCGTCATCGTCCACAACTTTCAACCACCATCAAATCTGATCTAAAGAAAAAACATCCAGATCCATACATGAGACAAACTTCCGGAACAAAGAACAGTTTAATGTTTGATGAAATATATAAACATACCTGAAAACTTAGAAGACACCCAGCATATCAAATACCACACGAGTCCACCTAATTGTCTGATTTAAGGGGGGGGGGGGGGGGGGGACCGATAACATATATATTAAAGGAACAAAAACAAATCTAAAAATCAACCGATCAATAAACAAATCTGAACATAGGACGGTTTGGTAGTGGTTAGAAAAAACACATACCTGAAAAATCAAGTTTTTGAGTCGGGTTTTTCACGACCGTGGCTCTGATAAATGTCAAGCGCTGGACCTCCTGTAGGAGAACAACTACAATAGCCCAACACACCACGAGAGTGGCGGTGGAAAGCTACTTCCGGCAACAGTTACGATCACAACAGCCGACGCCGCCGTAGACCTTCACCGTCGGCCAACACCTTACTATTGTAAAAAAACATCAAAAATAATAATTTTTTTCTTACCTGCATTCTTGAGTACAACTAGCTATTCACATATATATTACAACTAAATATGCACACGGTACAACTAACCATACAAATAGTACAACTCTATCGAGAGTGGGGTGTTAGAAAAACCCAAAAACTAAATCGAGTTCAGGTGGTCGGAACTACTGGAAACCACCGAGTCAACCGCAACCATCGATATAATTTTTCTTGATTTTTTTTTATGATTTTAGTGTAAGATATTATAATGGTAGTGAAAATGAGAATGGAAAATTGGGGAAGATCGGTGGAGAGGATAATAACCTGTTAAAGGAGAGAATACGGAGTACTAAAGATAGGGTAGGATGGATATGTGGATGAAATCAACCCATTTTACTTTATTTTTTTTATTTACACCCCCATTTACGATGAAAATGACAAACTGAATCTCTAAGTTATAAACATTACCACTTAAAATTTTTTTTTTTAGCTTCAATATGTGTTACACAAAACATTGAACCTACATAAAATTGTAAAGATTTATATTTCGAACATCAATTAAATTAAATTCTTATATTATACTCTATATAAACTTTAGAGTATGTTAATATTACCGGTAACCGTTTTCCTTTTACGTATAATTAACTTATCGTTAACCGATCAAAATCATCCCGCAGCGAAATATGATATCGGGTTGGAAAACTAATTTTTTATCTCACGACCGAAACCACCTATTCGATTAATCGAGAGCAAAGGGGTAAGACAAAGTAGTAAAGTAATTGTTGACCAAATCATGTGGCTACCAAATACGAAGTCCAGTTGTCAGTTGCATCTTCCAACTTTTTTTAATCAAAAAATATTACGGAGTATAAATCCTTTCATTTTTCATATATTTTGCTCTCAAAAACATAATAAAAATAAATATCTATAAATTTATAGTGGGGATAAATGAGTAAATAATCAACGCTAAATGCGTACAACAAATGTTTTGTCAAAACACGTTATTGCAAAAATGTTATGACAAAAACATTGAGAACCGCAGCAACGCGCGGGCTTCCGAATCTAGTTATTTGATAAAACATAAAAATGATATTAATTCAGAACCACATAAATTTTTCAGACAAAAAAACAAACGTTCTTTAATGTTCAGCATGCAGATCTTCAGACCATATCTTCTCTACAGACATGATCCGCAGATCTTCAGATAAAAATATCTTAAAAAACAAACACACCGATAGTGTCTCTAGAAAAATAACACACATTTTAAGAAAAAGTATAAATTACATATTTTTTTAACTTTTTTAATATTACCTCTTAATTTTTACTCATCTTTTGTCCTAAATGAATGCTCTAGGTGCAGAAAATATTTTTATAACATTATTGTTATTCATTTATAAAAATGAACAATTAATTCAGAATATTATAAAATAGAATAGTAGACAATAAATTAGATGGAGGAGTAATTAACAAAAAAAAAATTAAAAGATAATAACAACAGGACACACAAAGGTAACACTGACAGGTAAACAAGAATACCAAAACAGTGACCGAATAATATGACACTTCTCCCTTTATTAAATAAATTAGGCTCACACCGACATATATATTGCATGCGAATTCATCTTTTTCTACAAGCCTCATTTGGTTTGTGGCTGGGACAGGGTGCATTTAAGTCAGCCCCACCCTTTTCCATGATTTGCTTAAGGCTGGTGAGGGTGGGCTAAATATTGTAGTCACACGCTGGAAAAATGAACACTTACTTTATTTATATAATTTTCAAGATAACAATCCAGTATAAAAAGTGAAGTTCAAAGAGTTAGGACTGATACAACACTTGAACAACCCATTACTTCTTCAAATTATTTTATACTACAAGTGAAATCAATCATGTGGTCAGTCTTAACTCAACGTCCAAGATAAACAAGACAAACGGGGTGCAAATGGGTGCAAAAAAGTTGACCTATAAAGAAGAAATGATTAAGTTTGACAAGATAATATGGTAGATGACTGAAATATCCCGTTCTTATTGATTAAAAACGTTCCATATTAATTGATTTCGTTGCGAGGTTTTGACCTCTATATGAGACGTTTTTCAAAGACTGCATTCATTTTTAAAACAAACCATAACCTTTATTTCATCAATAAAGGTTTAAAAAGCTTTACGTAGATTATCAAATAATGATAATCACCTGAGAATAAACATGCTTAAAACGTCAACTATTACATAATGATTATCCTGTTTACACATGACCATTACATAATGATTTACAATACAAATATGTTACAACAAAATAAGTTTCTTGAATGCAGTTTTTTACACAATATCATACAAGCATGGACTCCAAATCTCGTCATTATTTAAGTATGCGACAGCGGAAGCTCTTAATAATCACCTGAGAATAAACATGCTTAAAACGTCAACTAAAATGTTGGTGAGTTATAGGTTTAACCTATATATATCAAATCATAATAACAGACCACAAGATTTCATATTTCAATACACATCCCATACATAGAGATAAAAATCATTCATATGGTGAACACCTGGTAACCGACATTAACAAGATGCATATATAAGAATATCCCCATCATTCCGGGACACCCTTCGGATATGATATAAATTTCGAAGTACTAAAGCATCCGGTACTTTGGATGGGGTTTGTTAGGCCCAATAGATCTATCTTTATGATTCGCGTCAATTAGAGTGTCTGTTCCCTAATTCTTAGATTACCAGACTTAATAAAAAGGGGCATATTCGATTTCGATAATTCAACCATAGAATGTAGTTTCACGTACTTGTGTCTATTTTGTAAATCATTTATAAAACCTGCATGTATTCTCATCCCAAAAATATTAGATTTTAAAAGTGGGACTATAACTCACTTTCACAGATTTTTACTTCGTCGGGAAGTAAGACTTGGCCACTGGTTGATTCACGAACCTATAACAATATATACATATATATCAACATATGTTCAAAATATATTTACAACACTTTTAATATATTTTGATGTTTTAAGTTTATTAAGTCAGCTGTCCTCGTTAGTAACCTACAACTAGTTGTCCACAGTTAGATGTACAGAAATAAATCGATAAATATTATCTTGAATCAATCCACGACCCAGTGTATACGTATCTCAGTATTGATCACAACTCAAACTATATATATTTTGGAATCAACCTCAACCCTGTATAGCTAACTCCAACATTCACATATAGAGTGTCTATGGTTGTTCCGAAATATATATAGATGTGTCGACATGATAGGTCGAAACATTGTATACGTGTCTATGGTATCTCAAGATTACATAATATACAATACAAGTTGATTAAGTTATGGTTGGAATAGATTTGTTACCAATTTTCACGTAGCTAAAATGAGAAAAATTATCCAATCTTGTTTTACCCATAACTTCTTCATTTTAAATCCGTTTTGAGTGAATCAAATTGCTATGGTTTCATATTGAACTCTATTTTATGAATCTAAACAGAAAAAGTATAGGTTTATAGTCGAAAAAATAAGTTACAAGTCGTTTTTGTAAAGGTAGTCATTTCAGTCGAAAGAACGACGTCTAGATGACCATTTTAGAAAACATACTTCCACTTTGAGTTTAACCATAATTTTTGGATATAGTTTCATGTTCATAATAAAAATCATTTTCTCATAATAACAACTTTTAAATCAAAGTTTATCATAGTTTTTAATTAACTAACCCAAAACAGCCCGCGGTGTTACTACGACGGCGTAAATCCGGTTTTACGGTGTTTTTCGTGTCTCCAGGTTTTAAATCATTAAGTTAGCATATCATATAGATATAGAACATGTGTTTAGTTGATTTTAAAATTCAAATTAGAAGGATTAACTTTTGTTTGCGAACAAGTTTAGAATTAACTAAACTATGTTCTAGTGATTACAAGTTTAAACCTTCGAATAAGATAGCTTTATATGTATGAATCGAATGATGTTATGAACATCATTACTACCTTAAGTTCCTTGGATAAACCTACTGGAAAAGAGAAAAATGGATCTAGCTTCAACGGATCCTTGGATGGCTCGAAGTTCTTGAAGCAGAATCATGACACGAAAACAAGTTCAAGTAAGATCATCACTTGAAATAAGATTGTTATAGTTATAGAAATTGAACCAAAGTTTGAATATGATTATTACCTTGTATTAGAATGATAACCTACTGTAATAAACAAAGATTTCTTGAGGTTGGATGATCACCTTACAAGATTGGAAGTGAGCTAGCAAACTTGAAAGTATTCTTGATTTTATGTAACTAGAACTTGTAGAATATATGAAGAACACTTAGAACTTGAAGATAGAACTTGAGAGAGATCAATTAGATGAAGAAAATTGAAGAATGAAAGTGTTTGTAGGTGTTTTTGGTCGTTGGTGTATGGATTAGATATAAAGGATATGTAATTTTGTTTTCATGTAAATAAGTCATGAATGATTACTCATATTTTTGTAATTTTATGAGATATTTCATGCTAGTTGCCAAATGATGGTTCTCACATGTGTTAGGTGACTCACATGGGCTGCTAAGAGCTAATCATTGGAGTGTATACACATGGGCTGCGATCGCATGAGCTTGTGTTCCAGCTAGCATCCATTGCTTTTCCATTGCCGACACCATTTATGTATACATATATATTATTTAATAAATAATATATTTAATCCTTAGAATTAATTAAATATTATATTATATTCTCGTGCATAGTTGATTTGTAATTTTTGCACCGATGTGTAGTACGTTGACCCTCGACTCAAGTACCGGTTCCGATTTTTCGAACGCATTTTCGTACGCTTAGAAAACTTGTACTTTACGTTTCGCGACGTGTACCTTTATCAATAATTAGACTTATTTCACCAATGAGTATACTAATTAAAATGTAGCTTATACTTTTGAGTGTTATGGTCATTTGCTTCCTAAAATCATCGTCCTAATATATATATATATATATATATATATATATATATATATATATATATATATATATATATATATATATATATATATATATATATATATATAATATTATTTTAAATTTAAACGTTTTATTACTAAGTTATTATTATATTTTTATCACATTATAATATATATATATATATATATATATATATATATATATATATATATATATATATATATATTGATGTCTAGTTACAAATATTTGTTCGTGAATCGTCGGTCAAAATCATATAAATTTTAAATTTAAATTTGGTCGAAAATTTCCGGGTCGTCACAGTATAGCTCGTGAAAGATTTAAATGTTATGTTAAATTAACAATATATGTACATCTCCGCATTTCGCTATGGAATTGTCGACTTTTAAAAATTTAACGCAAAATCAACGTATATGAAAAGTACCCCAAATATTTAGCATTTTTTAAAAAACGTCCGTTTTGCGTATAGTTAGTGACATTGTGTTCCTAAAATTATTTCGAGTTTAACGATGGTGTCGAAAAAATTTAACTCGTTGCGAGCGAAAAGATATGACTCGTTGAAGATTTTGGGGGAGTTTATTTAAGATTTTTTTATGAAAATGGTCATTTGACACTTTACCCCCTGTTTGGGGGGTCGATTTGTATTTTTTGATAATGTCTGGGGTGTGAAACGAAATTTAAATAATTCCGAAAAAGGAGGAAAAAGTGAAAAGTCAAAAATACCCCTGTCAGTATTCACTTCGACTATGTCTTTTAAGATATGTAGAGATAATTATCGTTTTACTTGTTAGGTTAGGGTTTCATATATTTGTTAGATCAATCGCTTATGATTGTTACGTAACAATTAATTCATCAAATTCTATTGAATCTGCCTTACAATTGGTACGTTAACTATCATCTATCATCAATTGTTCTTGGGTATCACTATTTTTTGAAATTATGAAATCTCTATTTATCTTCAAAAAATAGGATATCAGTTATAAGTACATAGACAACCGAGTCACCTGATCAATCAACCGCTCCAGTGGCTGCGCTTGATTACCCACATACAGCTGAAACATTGCAACCATTGATGCAGACGGCTGGACGATTGGGAAAGACTGGGAGTATGATATGATCATCAATTGCCATATTCTTGTGTTTCAAATAGGTTATTATTATGCTATGTCGTATAGCCAGATATGGGGAGGTATGCTGATTTACAAGCTTATAGAAATTTGGAATGATTTCATGGTTTAGTGTCCAATTTTATCTGTCCGAAAGAAGATGCAAGTCTAGACCACGTATGTTGCTGTTAATGGCAGATGGCAGTTCAGAATTTGATTAAAATGTCTCAAAAGTATTTTATGTATATAGCTTTGCTGTTAATGGTAGACGCAGTTGAGATTAAAATGTCCCAAAGTATATTATATTTATTGTACATCGTGAGTCATTAACAATTTGTAATTTTCAGACATGGGTCAGAACTGCTCTGGAAAACATAAAGGCTATATGGGTCAGAGTCGTTAGATAAAGACTATATGGGTCAGAATTGCTACATAAAGGTTATATGGGTCAAGATTAGTATTATTGTCTTTCAGCTTTTATATGGGTCAATACCAGAATCATGCCAAACATAGGTGTCCAACGAGGCATTTGAAATGAGAGATGATAGGACAACATAAGTTAAAACTTGGCATTAAAGATGGTGATGAAGAAGAAAGAAATTAAATGTTCTGATTTCAAGAAGGTGCTCATAGAGGTACAACAGTTGGAAACATTTACTTTGTTTAACATGTAAATGTACCTCTAGGGGTTCATGGTGGTTTTGTTTCTAGCTGTACTAATAGAGCAGGTACCTCTAGGGGTATTTGATACAGAAAAGCAAATTGAAGACAGTGGCATCTCTTTCACTAATTCCTTTGCCAAGAAAATTGGAGATGGCACAAGTACTGTGTTTTGGGATGACTCATGGATCATTGAAGGCTGCTGCTTGAAGCATAAATTTAGTCGTCTATATCGTCTTGAAACTGTAAAGAATGCTCGGGTATGTGATCGTGTGAGCAGGCTGAGATGCAACACTCAAGATATCTAGAGATGGTCCAGGCCGCATACTGGACGTGCTATTGGTGAATTAGATGAGCTAAGCAGACTAATTAATGGGTTCAATTTCAATAAACAGTGGCTTAGACTCATGGGTTTGGAAATTGAGGAATGGTGGATATTTAACCATTCTTCTTGAAGAAAAGTTGTTGCCTAGACAATCGTGGTATTGATTTAAATTCTTTGAGATGTCCCCTTTGTGACGATAATTTTAAGATGGTTGACCACTCCCTATTTCTTTGTAAACATGCTTTTGATGTTTGGGAGCGCGTTTATAAATGGTGGGGGTTAGGTAGTGTCTCGATCCTTAGCTCTTTGGAAGTGTTTCATGGAAAGTCGAATAGAAATTGCTCGAATTTGGGACAAAAAGATTTGGCAAACCGTGGAGTGGACGTGTGGGTATCTTATTTGGAATAATCGAAATGAAAAGGTTTTCAAAAATAAATGTTGGAACGGGTCGGTTGCACTCAACGAGATTCAAGCTAAAAGTTTCGAATGGATATTGAGGAGGATCAAGAAAAAGAGTATTGTCTGGTATTCGTGGATAACCAAACCAGAAATAATCGCGTTGTGAGGAAAAGAATTCGAAGGCCTATCGTTGCAGCTAACCTCAGCTTCTTGGTTTCTAAATTTGGTTTCCTACTGTAACTTTTTTCAATTCTGGTTTGGTTTGCTAGCTTCTGTCATATATCGTGTTTATGCAAAAGGGTCAAAATGACCATATAGTTCCAGTAGTATGTAGATCATGCTCCTACATTCAAGTATATATTTATTCTAATAAAACTATAAAATTCTTGCTTTTCTAGAAAGAAAAAAAAAAACATGTAAATGTACACACGCATTAGCATGACTTAATGTATATTTTATCATTTAAATTGAATACAAATATTTTTTTCATTGTTCATACAAGTTGGAGGGAAGTGTTTTATCCAAGTACTGCATTTTTGAAAACGGTTATAGTGTTATTAATTGGTACATATACTAAATTTCACCTGTTTAACATCTGTATTGTATAATGAGGATTGAATTTTTTTGGATCCTGATATTAGGTTGTCTGGATATGCAAATGTTGCTTCGAATTTACATGCTTTATCTGTAAAAGTATAGCCGTCTTCATAAATGCTTAGTGAAAGTAAACGTGTTGATCATTATAACTTCTTTACTAAACAAAGGATAGCGTTTGGTCGCAGGTAGATGTTGCTACTATTGAGGTTGGACTAGGAGGGAACTCTGGCGCAACGAAAATGGTATGCAAGTATTTGCGATCATCATATGTTACATACAATAAACATATCTTATATTATTAGCTGCTTTTAGGAGTATGAGAGTATTGTACGGTTTTGTGTTATAGTTGTTGCGTCTTATAATAGATGTAAACTTGGTGATGATTATGTTATTTTCAAACTGGGTCCTAAATGATCATTTTTTCTGCGGGTCAATATGGAGTGGGTCAAGCCAGATTAACAATTTGTCCTTCTATTGTAGTAATTTATATATATATAAATTACCGTAAAGGGTGTCAACATCTTATTGGCCCTTACCTCACGTTAACAGTAACCTCTATTATTGC